>NC_041334.1:7211251-7532966 GCF_004354835.1 Perca flavescens
CGGTGAATATAAATTTTGTACAAGGTCTCCCCGAATCGTTCTGCGACGAGGCACTCTTGCCTACTACAAGAATAATTTGCTCATTATAGACGATTTAATGAATCAAGCCTGTGATAATTTGGAAGTTCAAAAAGTTTTCACACAGTATGTCCATCACCGACGTCTTAGTTGTATATATTTAGTGCAGAATCTGTTTATTCAAGGTAAAGCTAGTCGTACAATCAGTTTGAACACCAACTATATGATTATTTTCAAAAATGCTAGAGATCAACATCAAATAAGCTTGCTGTACGGCAAATGTTCCCGGAAATTCTAAATATTTTTTAGAGGCTTTTAAAGACGCCACTAGTTACACCTTTGGCTATCTATTGATAGATTATAAATCCACAACCCCCGATATTTTAAGACTCAGAACAGCTCTGATATCCCCACAGCAGGTTGTATATGTTCCTAGAAAAAAGGTGTAATAATGTCAAGCCGAATGGAGAGGAATTTTACATTGTTAGACATGCTACATAAGGCGTCACCCAGAGCGAGAGGTGTCATTGTGAGCAACGCTAGTCCAGACTTTATCAATGCGCTTTGTGAAATAGCTTTGAACGTCCTAAGAGGCCACATACCACTGTCTAATAATCAGTACAAACTGTTAAAGAAGAAGAAGAAAGTTATTAGACTAATAGCTGATAAAAAGTTAAACAAAAAAAAAAAAAAGACAATCAATCAAACAGGTGGGTTTCTACTCCCTCTCCTGGGTGCCGCTTATCCCATTCATAGCAAGTCTTATCAACAGGAATTGAGATGGAACACACGCAGAAAAATTTTTGGTTCCACAAAAAATCAATTAGTGGCATTACAACCTCCTCAAACAACGGACTCCTCAAATGTATCTCTGCGACAGTCTGTACAAAGTGAATTGGACCGAGCCATGAGTGATATATTGAAACAGCCTGACATTGATGTATATGAAAAAGCTAAAAGATATTCCAGTATTCTACAGCGGTACTTAGTCATGATAAAACAGGGTGAACGCGAGAAAAGTGTGATTACATTATCAATACCTGAAGTTGATTCAAAGGATGATTCAAAAGATGAAGAAGAAAATATGTTAAAGACAGAAGTGTTGAAACATATGCCTATAAGAAATAAAAGAAATGCAGAATACATATTGGCTTCATTATCCCGACACAATGACCAGTTATCTTGGACAAATCAAGGGGGAAATAGTTGTTGAAAATAAGAATGTGCCTGGAAGTCATCTGTATGATCTGCTGAAAAGTGTCACAACCCATAATAATGTTCCAGAACACTCTAGACCAAAAGGGTGGAACATATTTTTAAAATCGTTAGCTAGCTTAAATGTGCCACTCTCCGTAATCCCAAACACGAGGGCACGCTGTTCTATTGAGGCTTTTAAAACTGTTGCATCATCTGAAACTAATACACAAACGCCTATGATTGTTCCACGAACCCCTCGCACTCCTAGAGCAATAAGAATGGCCCCTGTATTTACACATGGTACACCATCTGCTTTACGAGCAACTAGTACTCCTAGAACATTTAGTATTACACCACCCATTGCTAAGACTCGCTGGTCTAGTTTTTAATCTTTTATATTTTCTATTACACTACTTTATTTTTTTTTTTTACTTTTAAACATATTTTTTTATTTTTATTTTACTTTTTTAAAACCTATTTCTATTATTTACTTTTATATTTTACTTTTTTTTTTTTTAAAAACCTATTTCTATTATTACACTACTTTATATTTTACTTTTTTTTTTTTTAAAAACCTATTTCTATTATTACACTACTTTATATTTTTACTTTTTTAAAAAACCTATTTCTATTATTACACTACTTTATATTTTACTTTTTTAAAAAAACCTATTTCTATTATTAACTACTTTATATTTTACTTTTTTAAAAACCTATTTCTATTATTACACTACTTTATATTTTACTTTTTTTTTAAAAACCTATTTCTATTATTACACTACTTTATATTTTACTTTTTAAAAACCTATTTCTATTATTACACTACTTTATATTTTTTTTTTTTAAAAACCTATTTCTATTATTACACTACTTTATATTTTACTTTTTTTAAAACCTATTTTTATTTTGTTTTTATTCTATTGAGAGGGTGTTTTCTATTTGATGTGTTTTCATTCATTTTGTTTTGTTTTTATTCTATTGAGGGTGTGTTTTCTATTTGAGGTGTGTTTTCTTTATTCAACTATATGAAAAGTCAGTGTTGTATGTAAACATGTGACATAAAATGAATGTGTTTTACATAAATTTTCTATTCATGTGTTTGGCTTTATTCGACTACGTGAAAATGCTGTGTTGTATGTAAACAGGTGACATTAAATGAATGTTTTACATTAATTTTATCTGTTGAATGCATTTTTATTTCTGTATAATTTGTTTAAAAAAAAAAAAATAAAAAAAAAAAAAAATTAAGGCATTATAAGAATAGTATATTCCACATTCTTTATTTTTGAAAAGAAACATCATTACACAATTTCTACCTATAGGTGGAACATGAACATTGTACACATTTAAATTTCTGATCGTGACACACAACGGGTGTATACTGCTAACAAAATGGCTGACCATTGTATCGTTGCATACAAGATTAGTGCCATACATGCTCAATACTTTTGTATAAGGAATCTTTTTCTGAATATGACATAAAAGAAGACGCAGTGCTGGCCACATGTTGTAGAATAATTATTTTGCACTTGGATTGCTGAATGGTACATCTCCACACAGTTCTTTAAGAGGAAATTGCCAATTTCCTGCGGAAAAAAGGTAGGTGGATGTCCAAAGCTATCAAAGAACAAACCATGCTTGTTCTCTGTAATGTAAATACCTAGCCAGTGTTCACCCGGCATATTACTGGGCTGTGTATTTACAACGAGCATGGCGGGTAATTTACAAACAACTGTTTTTGGGAGATGATCGCATGGTATTACTCCTAAGAAATTTGTGTCTCTATTCATTTTTTTTCTGAGGACGCTGGTGAGTTCTATTGTATTCATCTTTAGTAGTGATCCAATAGGACTTGCCGTCTGTTAGATATTTCGATTACAGAGTCAAAAACTGAATAGCAGATAAGGGTCACAGTCCTAGGAAGTGGATTTCTGAACCGAACTTCCAAGCGAACGTTACCGTTCTTAATCAGTGAAACATTTCCTGAGCCCCCCACCGTCAGGTTCCAAATTAAAACAAAATAGAGTATAACCAGCCCCAAAATCCTCTCGTGTTATGGCTAGTGACCTGTCTTTTAAATGGCGTCCTGTTGATTCAACCAGTTGATAATATTCCCGTACATATTGCCCTCTTTGAAAAAGGGGCTGAAAAGGACGGGCTGGGTGAGGCTGTCCATCGGCATAAAGGCTAATAAATTCTGTATTATAGTTTCCAAAATTAAAGGGGTTATGGGCATACGACCCAGTGTATGCTTCATTATCTACGAAAGCTATGACTACAAATTTAGGAATCTGTCCTATGAATAGGTTTTCTTGGTTGCAAACACATGTGCCTGTAGGTATTGAGAAGGTTTTAGAGCTACTCTGTCAATAGCATATTTTGCATTAGTATGCTGTAGGGCCCTACTATGAGCTAGTCTAACAGTTGGTGCCACTGATATTTTCTTGACAAATAGACTAGCAGACATTATTTTCACAGCGAATTGGACATTTCCAGGGTCATTAGTGCAAAGTCATCTTTTGAACGTATGAATTTCAGAGACATGTCCACACCATTTAGCAACAATTTTTCTTGAAAAAACAAATCTGCGTGTACTGGTGCTATTAATTCAACAATACGGCTTTCGGATGTGTATTCACCCCTTTGTGTCAACCCCAAATTATCGCCTGTGATAGAGGTCTCATCCATTTTGCCCGCTGTGTCCTTACAAAATAGCCCTGTGCTAAATTGCGTAGCCAATGTGTCCTTTCCATAATTCAGAAGACATTCTATAACGGATCGATAAGGATACGATTTGAAGACTGTGTGATCAGTCTATCACCCAACATTATATCTACTTGTGAAAAAAGACTGCATCCAGGATAGTTTATAAAACCTACATCGGCTGCGTTAGCCAACAATGTGCCATCAGGGTTTGTAATCCTTACACGTGTATACAAGTATGAATCGTTAAGGTCGAGATAATCCTCCCGCTAGCGAAAAATGAAAAATTCAATAGGACCTCCGTCCGTTAGAGCTGACATTGGTGGGATTTCTACAAATGTAGATTTTTCGATAGATGTTTGTGTGTACGGTACTGTAAACAGGTCCAATTCGGTCTTCACACACTCTTCGGACTGATTATGAATAAACGCCATGATTGATTCTGTAAAATTAAAATATGTCTTTTGTCAGGGACAGAGAGCGTCGTTTCGGAGCTCTGCGCCTACTGACAGATGCTTTCTTTTTGAGAATTCTTCGTTTTTGGTGGTGTTTTTATGCTTTTTGTTCACAGTCCGGATACGCCCACATCCTGGCGGGCTTCTTTTTAATGCTTTGCGTCTGTACACCATGAGCCCATTGCCCTGTTGTCTGGATGCCACGGCGTTCCTGACATTAGTCACAACATCGCCAATAAAACCACTTGCTGCTGTTTTTAGATGGGGTTTGGCTATATTAAACCCCTTTTTAAAAGTGGAACAGCCATTCGAAATAAATTTCTGAATATCCCCCTAATCCATGCCCATATTGTGTGCTGGCGCCTATGAAACCGGCAACTCTCCACCAGCTTGATTCATGTAATAGTGCATATATCTTCCATCATCGGCTGTGTACGCTTTCCTCATCATTTTAATGATGTTTCACAGGTCTAAAATGTAGTTTGACAATTACTTTTTCCGTATGAGAAAGGGATGTGTTGGTTCTGATCGTCTCGTAGTTCTATCTGAATATCAGTAATAGTCGAGCGTGACAACGATGTGTAGTGAGGACTGTCGTAACTTAGAGTGGGCATCGTTTGCTCTCATCAGAGATATTTATACAACGGAGACGGGGTACATGACTATCACCGACTAGCTGATAGTCCACAATGTCACTATAAATAAATATATTATAACGACCCCCATGGATGTCGGCCGGGTGTGGAGCTGAACATTTTAAATGAGGGCCAATGTGAATTTCGAACACAGAGTCTGGAATGAACCCAAGAATTTCGCCAGACGCCCCTAAACACAATATTCCAACCGTCTCCTCCGTGAAAAGAATCTTATTAGTGATAGGGTTGTGGCTCATAGTTATGTGGACTAGAGCTGTGTTAGCAGCACATTTCATATTATATTCATTAACAATGCTGGCGATTGTATTATAAGAACCAACTGTTAGCCTTGTCTTGTTGTACATTTTCGTTTTTCGTGTCGATGAAATCAATCTTGGCATCGTTCTCAGTGAAACTATTCCAGATCCTGGGGTATTGAATTTCAATAAGACCAACTTCATACGGTGTTTGTAATATGATCGGTTTAGCCAGTTTTGTTCTCTGAATTGCCAAATCTTATTATTTGGATAAACTAATTGTGAGGCATTACTAGGTAGCGTAACAAAAAATCCGTTCTTATTCATAGCTCCAACACCTTTCACTAACAAACCACAATGATTAATATTACAAGACTGACCCCTCTCTTTTATCTTACATCAACCATGTCTTTTTCAGAGATCCATGAATTGAATTTATCAGGCCATCCTAGCCATTTCACAAGTACAAGCTTTTTACGGCCTGTTTTCTTTCGAGCCAGCACTTTCTCAATTTTAAACACTTTGTTTTTGTCTACAATTACAGCCTGTAACTCTGCTTCGTAAAAGGTACCTGTCACAGGCTCCCGCTATTGTCTTTCAGTATATAAACAGGAGGAGTTCTACCTATACGTTTTGATATTGTAAAAAACTCATCTGTAAAGGTCTGTTGGTAACCTTTACGAAAAATGCCTCTGTGCTTTGATATCCTAACGGTGTCCCCCATCTGAAATTTAAACAGCACTGTTCCATGTGGTTTCAGTTTGTACAGAGTGTTAAAGACAGTTTTCTCATTGTCTTTACATACGGAGGACGGAGCCATTTTTATTGACCTATGGTATGCAGCGTTGTAAGCAGCAACCATATCTTGTACTACCTCAATATAACGGCGTGAGTTAACAGCCGTTAAATATCTCCACATTCTGGTTTTGAAAGTCCTATTGAAACGTTCAACCACACTTGATTTTATTTCATTCGATGTGGAAAAATTGTGAATTTTATACTGTGTCATCAATTTTTGAAAAACCTTATTATAAAATTCTTTTCCAGCATCTGTTTGGAGCTTCTGGGGTATGCGTCCTTGTTCCAATATTTCCTTAAAGGCACTTGTCACAATAGGACCCGATTTGTTTTTAAGACATATTACCCAGGCATATTTAGAAAACACATCAATACATGTCAATAAATAGTGCACATTATCGTTTTCCGATGAATATTCAGACATATCGACCAAATCAGCTTGGAATTGCTTGTCGATACCATTAACAATCACTCTGTTTCTTGGGAAGTGTTTCAATGCAGGAGCGTGCAGTGTATACGCATCCTGCCTCAGCAGAAACTTTTTAACCGTGGGGATAGTTGGAGACAAGCCAGTACATTCTTTGACGGAATCACGAAGCCTGTGTACACCTCCTAACCCTCCTGGGTGGGACGGATCATAGTATATTTTGTGCATAACCTTCTCCATGATTCATTTAAAACACAAGTGAACACATTAGAGTTATGTAATTCTTTTTATTTATTTATTTTTTTTACAAAACACTCTCACACATCCATACATAGTACAGTTATGAAGACAGTGAAACTCATTCTATCATAGACAGCATATTGGCTAATACGGATACATTGCTTTTACTGATTATGAATATATTTAGTTTTTGCAAATCCTGCAAGACATCAGTATACTGTTTTTCTTGCACATACAAACTCACTGTATCTACAAGCATTGTATACATAGTAAGTAGGTGATAAACTTTCAGCATCTTAAAATTGCGTGTAATGTTGGCTATGACGTCACAAAATGTTTCCACTATACTCTCACGTGTCATTAACATTGATAATAACATCTGCAGCAGATCCTCCCAAGGAGGGGTATTATGTTGTCTTCTTACAATCACCATCAGTTTTTCTAACCTACTCACAACTGTACGATCTACATCAGCACTCTTACATTGGTATTTTTCAACGTCGTTCACATTATTAGCAATGGCATGATCTAAAATACCAGATAAATGCGACACGTGATATCGCTCACTGATATGGTTATACATTACACCTAAACAATTCCCCATATTTTCACACTGTTAGTTTTTTCTTGCATATAAATCGCGCCAATAGTCCCCAATCTCTCTAATTTCGGCTATTTTGACAACGTCGTCCCCTATCATAGAGTCATACATAGCACTGATTTTAGTCGTAACATCTTCAGCCGTTTTCAACTCGTACAAAACTGTTTCGGATACTCCACCCTGATTCTACCCTCATCAGCTGTGAGATGTTTCAAGGACAGAAAACGTTGCACTACACCAATGAATTTATCAGTAAGGAGTCTTTTCATAAGCTGTTCAAAGTGGACAGTGTAGAAGTGTTCTGGTAGCCCCTCTAAACAGGCATGCTGATTCTGGCTTGGATGATTGATCTGACAGCCCAAACAAAGCTCTTCCAAATACTTGTAAAGAACAATGTTAAGAAGATGTAGAGACGCTGTTTTAACGCTATCTATAAACAAAGATGACACCACCCCATCCGTCTGATCAGGCGCCTCTGTGTCCGAACAATCAGCAACACCTCCCTGTTGTAATGCATCATATGTTGAGGGGGTTGTTTGATATGCACATGTCTGAGGGGGAAGTGCCCCAAACAATAGAGATGGTGGCAGGGGAGGTGTAGGTGGGGATGTTAGGAAGTGTTCCGGCGATAGAGGGGGCGATGATGACGATGATGAAAGGGATTGAGGAGATCCGGATGCCTTTAGGGGTGCAAATAGCCCAGGGGTGTTAGGAGGCGTACCTGTGGGGGTCGAATGAAACCACTCCAGATCCTCTGGGAAGAAAAAAAAATAACACATTACAATCACAGTAGCAAAAAAAATAAATAAAAATAAAATCATTTTAACTATTTTGGGCAAATAATTAGCACATTAAAAATAGACCCACCATTTTGCTAGTCTTTGTGTCTGATGATTTTAGGTCTATAGAGGTTCCGTGGCAGGGGTAGAGACTGTTGGTCAGTGTCCCCAAATATCAATCTTTTTCTTATGTTCTCATAAGAACTCCTTATTTTGTCTCTTCTGATGACATAGTCGATGGTATCAAACTGTTTCTTCAAAATCTCCCAGTCACACCATTGTATAAAGAACACATTTTTAAACCATTTGTTGTATTCCTCGTTAGATACAGGATACGGTTTTAACTTCCATTCTTCATGACCACGGGCAGCAACTAACTTCTCCCTTTCACTGCACAAGCTAAGGAAAATAAAATCCTCTGTAGGTCTCATGAAACGGTCTGCTTCCACACGATAGATACTGGAGCCATTGCGACTATCCCATTGAGACACATACACCAGCTCAGGTAAGCCCGGATTGTCAAGGTCCGGACAGACGACATCACGAAAAAGGCCCCAGTCTTTCACAGAGATTGTACAGGATGTTTTGGCTTGGCTAGATAGTTCTACAGCAACACTAGTGTAAACAGCTAATGTCACGTATCCAGCATTGTAGCGAATTGAATAACTGTATCCGTTGACACCAACATATTCCAGATCAGATGTACATGACTCAGTCATGCTTGTAGGAAAGATCTCCGAACGGAATCGCTTCTTTCTGGGAGCCTGACTCAAACTGCCTGTTGTTCCAGTATTAGGCTCTTCGCCTCCCCATAACTCTTCACGGTGGGCTAGGCTCAAACCAAATGTAGTGGGTCCTATTCTAGATGTCTCACCTTCTTCAACAAAAGATGATCCAGATTGTTGTCCAAATGCGTGGAAAGACATGGCTGAAAAACAATTCCTCTTTGCTTGCACCTAGAAGAATTAAAAAGTGAAACTCCAGCTGGCCTTTTGTTGCGGAAAAAACGTGGAAACAAGCTAGCTACCAGAACAGCTAAAAATGGTGGATAAAAAGTGAGCAGTCAGCCTTGAAACAAGGGATTTTTAAACACCACAAACCACACCCTGTAGGGCGTTTTTACAACCCACCAATAGCAAACCCTTCTTAACAGCTAACCATTGGTCTATCAGACGTTTTAACACCTTTTTACAAAATGTAAATAATGCCTCACCCCCACATAAACCATGACGCCAGCTATACATACGTCATCACATCCGCTAGATGCGTGCGCAGTTTCGACGACGGGATGCGCTCCCATATTCGGCCGCTAGATGGCGCTCGCGGTGTGCCGACGTTCGACCGCCACGTCATCACATGCGCTAGATGCGTGCGCAGCTTCGACGATTAGATGCGCTCCCATATTCGCCGCTAGATGGCGATCGCGGTGTGACGACGTTCGACCGCGCGACGTCATTACGTTCGGTATGTATGCGCGCAACCGGCGATTAGATGCAATACCACATTCGGCCACTAGATGGCGATCGCGAGTACCAACGGGCACCCGCGACGTTACATGCACGCTCATATGACCAGATTACAGGGTAGGTTTGCGCGTGCGTGTGATGACGTCACACATGCACGCGCAAACCCACCACCTTTATACTACTCATGTCATAGTTTAATTACAGCAGTGTTTAAGAAAATCCGGTGAGAGGAAAGTAAAAGAGAAGTTTGGTGTAATGATTTCAATGCACACAATAGTTCATGGGGAAGTGATCATACTGATAACAATGGTGACCTTTTTTTTTAATTTTTTTTAATTTATTTATTTCATTTATTTAAAAACAAATGCAACAACAGCATTTAACATGAATGAAAAGGAGCAGAAAGAAGTAAAACTTATAATGTCTGCCCCTTATCAACACAAAATCATTTACAGTTCCAGGTCATTTGAACTGCCTCATGCTTTTTCTAAGACATCAAAACACAAAATACATCAATAAAGTTGATCTGCTACTCCGCAGTATTATATTTCTGCAACATTGATAATTTAACACACTTCTTAAACACATAGATGGACTTTGAAGTTTTAACCTTTAACCTTTATTTATTTATTCAGGGGAGGTTTTAATTCTACAATCAAGACTGTTCCACAAACTGACTCCTTTGATTGTGACACATTTTCCCTTTCCAACCGATTGGAACCTGGGTTTTGTAAAAACCTCAGTACCTTTTACTTCATATCTACTTTTCCTCTTGGAGAATCTATTTTGCAAATTGTTTGGTAAACATTCCAGATGGGCTTTATACATGGTTTTTAGAAGGTAAAGGTAAGGACCTGTATTGATTAAAGAAATTATTGACATAAGGACTCTTGTATGTATCAACAATGGTAGAGGAACAAGGTTGTATATAAATAGGAACAAGAAGGCATGCATCGATTTAACATACCAAATATGGCTATCATATGTGATGGGTAAAAATACAATGGTAACATAGTGGAGGAGAGAGAGATATGGGTCATGTATATCAGTTTTTTTTTTTTAAAGATGAGTGGGAGAAGGAAAAACAATGAAATACCAGTTCTTGCAGATAATGATAATGTTGCATTATGAAAAAAGACAATCTTCTAGGAAGAGCGTTTGCCAGTGTCCAGTCAGGCTGTTCTCTTTGTTCATGTCCCAAAAGAAGACAAGGTGAAAACACAAGAAGTTCAACCAGGAAACGGTGTTTGTGTCCCGGGAATACTTCTTAAGGGGACCGCTGTTTTTAACCCAAACCACAATATTTTTTCTAATCTTAACTAGTCGTTTGTTTTACATACATTTTCATACAATGGACCTGTTTATGAAGCATTTAGAAAAGGAATATTCACAGCAGATGCTTTAATTAAAGTAAGTAATCAAATTGAAGAAAAAAAACCTTACTATGAATGAATGTATGGCTTCAGTTTTCTTAGACATTGATAAAGCTTATGATTATTAGGTATCCTTATTGAAATGAACAAGCTAGACATAAGTGGAAGGTTATACTTTATAACTGGATCATGGACTTTTACTAGAACATTTAAGGTTAAAGTTATTGTCTGTAAAAAATTTTATGTAGTTAATTGTCTAGAAAGTACCTATCTATCAAAAGTGAGTTAAAACAATGATGATTGAGCATAGATGAGTGCTTGTATTTGCTGCTTATCAAGTAATACAATCAGAGTGTCTGTGGCGACTTTCCCGCCCTAAATTTAAATGGAGCGCACAGTCAGCAGGGGTAGGTTTACTCTCATCTGCCCCAGGTGGAACTTGTCACTAAGAATGCAACAATTATAGATTTTGTACGATTATAGTCTAAAATAATGAAGGTTTAACGATTATCACGATTATTATATATATATATATTTATAAAGCATATTAATTAATTTCACTGCTAATGTATGAACTCATTCTTAAAACTGATTTTAATGTGTTATGTATTTCTGCCTTTTGAAACACTAATAACAGTAACAGTTTTGAATGTTTTAAAAATGAATATATGATCAATCATCAACCTTTTCATTTAAAATTATCTGAAAAGATTAGAGACTATAGAGGCGAATCAGTCACACCACAAACAAAAGCCAAGTTGGCAACAACAGTGTTGTCCTTCTTGCCCTTTTTGGGCTAGAAACGGTGTTGCACCAAATTCTGTGACCAGTCGAATTTTGTGACTCTAGAGGGCGTTGTTGTATTGGAGTCTATGTCTGTACTGAGCTGTACTGCCACACTGACGAGGCACTTATGCAAATAACGTAAGCTCATGGAGGACTAAAGACATATGAACGCGCTACTAAAGAAATTACTTACTGAAATTCAAATCCAGATCTATTTACTGAAATTCTAACGCACAGTAAACGTAATATAGTCTATTTTCATCGACAAACAACTTACCGGTTCAAACGGGAGATCGGAATGTTCCAACAGTAGGCTATCCGAAATGCTTCCGAGATAATAACTGCTATAGGAGACTGCAACCAAACAGCTGCCCAATCAACAGGTGAACTTGGGAAGGTTAGGACAACAAACCATCAGATGACTCCAAACAGCTCTCATCACTCCAGTAAACAGGTGGACTCACTCAACATGCAGTTCACTGTTACAGGTCACAGAATTTGGTTCTGCCAGCGGGTGTTTCTAAAAGTTGGAGGAGCTGCTAGACCAGATGCACCTGTTGTGGTGAGATGCGCAGCATGTTGCCAAGGATTAAATGCTATGGAGAGATCTTTTTGCAGCCTTATGTCCCATAGGGGATGAAGAGGAGTACGTAACGTTCAGTGTTAACATCAGTGACTGTTGAGCTGTTACGGAGTTTTGCTTCATAAGAACGTAACGTTATCATCAGTGCACTCACTGTACTGTAAATGCAAACGTCGGCTCCTGACTGGTTAGTTGTTAACGGTAATGTTACCGGTAATGTTACCGTTAACATTAAACAGGCTAACGTTAGCTAACTGGTGATGTTAATAAGCTAACAAACACTTAACCGCTGCATCCCTACTTGTCACTGACAATTATGCTGCTTTCCATTGTACGCGGATATTGGGAACGTCCAACGAGGAAAGATGCAAAGAAACAGTATGTTAATCAGGCGCCCACATTTCATTACCAGTCCCACAATGGGGGACCAACAGACCGAGAAAGAATAATGTTCAACTTAGAGTCCAAATAAAAATAAACCAAACAATTAACTCCCGCATCCACAAGAGAACAGAGATGCTGGATGAGATCATATAAACCTCTGCCGGTCTATGTGTGCAGCTCAGGTGGGACACAGACCCGGTCTGTACTGTATTGAAGAATAGGCGAATAAGGCGAAAGCGGTGTGTGCTGGCCGCTCTTCCTTGGCCTCAACTTCATCAGCTAAGGTTATAATCACATTCTGCCTCAGTGGCTAGTTTGTGTCACGTGTGTTTAGACTGAATGCTAACACTACGTGGCTAACCATGCTAATGCACACGAGACGGTTTCACTGTGAAAAATATTGCACCTCCCCAATAGCCTTGGTAAGTAATCCCGCTAGCTGCGTTACGACTGTTGACCGTGTTAGCATGATTAGCCATGTTAGCTAGCCGCTGCCTCCCCGACTCTATCATCTCCACAGCTGCACGTGTCCCCAGACACAGGGCTCGACATAAGCAATGGCCCACCTGAGTGGAGAAAGGCAATGATGTACTGTTTCGTTTGCTGGCAATTTCCAACAAAAGCCAACCGAGCGGGGCATTTTATCAGGGGGACCCAGAATTACAGAAAACAGGCCTTAGGTGTCCAAGTGCACCTCCTATTTTAAACCAATATACCAGCAGATGTTTCCACTGATAGTAATGGACCAGAAACCAACGTAAATACTTAAATTAACACTTTATTTAAGAACTAGTTAAAAGAAAAGATAAAAACAGTTCTCTGGATTTAAATGATAATAAAACAAAGTCCGATGTTGTCAGTCCAAGCTTCCACTCTAATGTCCAAGTCCACGCGACATAGTCAGTTCAATACACAGGTCCCGAGAGGGCCGGCCGATTCCGTCGGGGATAGCCTGGGCTCGTCCTCCCCTACGCCACTCCACCTTGTGATACTGCCGCTGAAGGCACTGGGGGAGGGAATAAGGACAGCTTAGTCAAGCGTAACACACAAGTACAGTTCTTTTCTACACGCCCGGAGTGGGTGGCTAGAGGACTTTCCTTTACTTATCTAGGCGTTGAATCCTTAATTCCGGAGACTGCATCCCCCTACTCCAGCGTCTGTCGATACGTCCCGATCTGCACCACCACTCGTTCGCCTGCACTTCCTTCGGTCGTCACGGCTGTCAATGCTCATCTCCATGTCCTCCGCTTCCCGGTGTACCTGCTTCTCTGTCCTCTCCGTCGGTCTATCCTCTGCCTCCTCGTCTGTGTCCCTGTCCTGTCTTTCGGTCCCTCTCGCTCTGTGGTGGGGTGACGCGGGACTATTCCTCTCTGACCATCTTCTCCGTTTCCGTTCTGCTGTCGACCACACGTCTCACTGCACAGCATCCTCCTATACGCCCATAGAGCGTCAGCACAGGCCTCGCAGATCTCGACCGTCCTCTCGTCCAGCCTCACCTCGAGTCCTGTTCTCGTTCCCTCTCCACCACCAGTCCCACGCCATCTGAGGCCCACATTTTAACCCTCGTCCCTTGTTGTTCGCTTCCTGCTCTCCGTCGTGTCTCCCGTGTCTGTTCTCCGTGTCTCCTTTTCACTGCTCCGGGTCTCTCTGCCACACCTGTATTCCATCAATCCATAATTAGTTCTCCGCACCTGTCTTCACTCGGCTCATCAGTCAGGCTGTGCTGCGTCACAGTCAGAGAGAGGGGGCGTGGTCTCGCCATAGTAAACCAGTTCATTCATAATAAACAGTTACACATTGAGTAGATTATAAACACAAGGGCACAGCAAACCGTATTAAAACATGCCAACGCTAAAAGCCTTAAAAACCCCCATGCAAATAATGAATAAAAACACACTAACAGAGCAATTCACATGCAACAATAAAATAAGTGGCACACTGTCACTTTTGACAGATGCACCTGAAAAAATCCACCAACATTTGCAATGTGTGCTGGCGAAGCGGGTGGCGGACAACCCATCAGCTGGGCCACTTCATGACTGGACACAACGGGCAAACAACGACACAATCCAGCGGATGGTGAAGTTAATCAACACCGATTACCAAATCGTGAAGAGTGAGCTCCCCTTCACTGCTTACCAGAGAACGGTCGCTCTTCTCACAAAGAATGGCAAAGACGTTGGCTCTCAGTACCTCACCGATGTAGCATGTCGAAGGTAAGTTACTCAGCTAGCTAGCTAATATATCACTGTAACTTTGCTCATAAATGATAGATCCAAAGGGCGACTGCTTGACTTGTGTCATGGGTGAGTTTGAGTGTCATGTCACAGCTAGCAACCAAGCCACATTAGCTAGCTAATCTAATCTATGAAATTCTTTATAAATCCCGACTATTGGGAGGAATGTTGCGATGACAAATTTCACCCTGCTTCACGCAACTTTTTCTTGCATAACAGGTGTAGATAGTAGTACTGTTTTCAGTGTTTTGATCCTAGTGTGTTACCGTACTATGGGTGGCTCTCGCGAGACGGCCCCTGGAAATAAGTGTGTATGTACAGCGGGAACTTCAGGCATGTAGAGGCTGTATCTGTTGAGCTGTGGATGCTAATAAAAAGGAGTTAAACTTTCACTCGGTCACTTTATTGACAAAACAACAACAGGTTTTATAAATGAGGCCCCAGGAAGGGTTTTTTGTCCATATCTTGAGCTGCGGACATCTTTATTGGTGTAGAGGAGCTCCAACACGCCACAGCGCCTGGTCATTATGCTGCAATGAGCGCTGGTAAGCCTGGCTATTGAATCTGTTTGTGTTGCTGTGTTTTCACTTGTTGAGTAACGTTACATCAATAAAAAGTATTTTGGTCTACAGCATTGGATAGCTGCTGTGATGGCTCGGAGGATTGGGGGTGTTGCCACTCTTCTTCGTGCTGAAGTTAAACTTTCACTCGGTCACTTTATTGATAAAACAACATGGTGTCAGAAGTGGGATTCTGGAGACATTCCTCGGACGACTCCATCTCTAGAAAGTAGCTTACGCTAACGTATAAAGTCTTAACCGAGGTAAGCAACAACACAAATGGCAGATGGATTCAGACGTCCGGACCCTCTCGTCTTCGATGAGAATGTGGCAGAGCATTGGCGCAATTTTGAACGAGAATACGACATCTTCATTGCCGCCGCACACGGCGATAAACCTGCCCGAACCAGAGCTTATATACTCCTTAACCTCGCAGGACCAGAGGCTATAGAGAGGGAGCGTTCATTCACCTATTTGCCCGCGGTACCAGGAGCAGATGACAACGTCGTCACTCCAGCGGAATCCAGAGAGGACCCTGAGTGTCGGAAGTTTAAGGAAATATGCAACCCTGAAACAAACGTGATAATGGAGAGGCACAACTTCAACACCAGATATCAAAAACCTGGCGAAACCATCGAGACATATGTGAGTACATTGAGAAATAGGGTGACCAGATTTCCCGGAGCTAAAACCGGGACACTTTGCACGTGACCGTAGTGCTTGTGCATGCACACGCTTTTTAACGTGAGCATGTGCCAGCCCAGTTCAGACATATCCACAAACAGTAACTTCATTATTTTGATCGTAGGCTCCTCATCTAATAATAGTGTTTTTTCCTGTAAAATTAACAAAAATGCAGCAACAGCCTTTTTCAGTTTAGTGTGAGATTTATGTTGAGATTTTTTCTAAAAAAAAAGATTCTTTGAAGTGTTATTTATTCCAATAACACCAAAAGAATTAAAATTATTTATTGAAATTTTGAGCATAACCACTTCATTTCCTGCATTCTGGTGAATTTTTATGCATACATTTCTACCTTTTTCTGAATCAACCTGCAAATATCTGTAGCCTAGGCATCATTTAGGCTACTCCTTCCTGTTTGGCGTCTTTTGGTGAGGAAGTAACCTCCTTAAATGTGGATATGACAATTATTCACCTCAATGATACATTAATTCATTTTAATTTATAATAGACCCCTGGACTGTAATATTTCAGATGTGTTTGAGCAAGATTTCTGCTCATGTCCAAAACTTTGTGCACCTTCAAAATACAGTATATGTGTTCTCTGTGATTTGGAGGAGACGATGAGTCGTGACATTGAGAAAAATAAAGTTAGGTTAGTAGAGAAGAATAAAGAACACATCTACCGCAGCATGCCCACAGCTGAGCGCGTCCATAAACCTGAAGCTGCGCTGCATTTTACAGAAAGAGTGGACACAAGCAGGTCTGCTTCAGAGCTCCATGTGTCTGAGTCTGAACCATAGACTGGATACATCACGTCACAGGAACTTCAAACTAAATCATTAGTATTGCGCTCCTAAACTTTGTGTTGATGGCATCAATGTAGGCTATTACACTGATTTGGCTAGGATTCCTTCCAAAACTTCACCCGGCTTTCCTCACGGAGAGACGGTTGCTAGGTGATATCAACAAATACAGCAGGCTCGGACCCCGCACGTAGCTGCCCGTTCTATTCGCCTCGGAAAAATTAACTGGACAAATTTACATTCGGGGCTAAACTCAAAACATTCGGGGCTGAAGACCCGGCAAAATCGGCTGACACCGCTCCTGGTGTAAACCGGGACATTTTAGCGTCCCGACAGGCTTTTGTCGGGACTCGGGACAAACAATTGAACATCGGGACTGTCCCGGTCAAATCGGGACGTCTGGTCACCCTATTGAGAAAACAAGCCAAAAACTGCAATTTCGGTGCATTGGAAAACTAACTGATAAGAGACAGACTGGTATGTGGAATAAGTAGCGACAGTGTCAGACGCACACTGCTAAAAGAGACTGACCTGACGCTGTCCAAAGCAGTACGCATTTGCCAAATCAGCGAACTCACAGAAAAACACAGCAAAACCCTCTCCACGCCAAAACCTGTGACAACAAGTGTGGATGCTGTACAAATAAAACACAAGAAAGTCTACAGCAAAATGAAGCGCACTTTGAAGGAAAACTCACCATCAATCTCCAGCTGCCGGAATTGTGGGGGGACCCATCCAGCAAAACATGACCAGTGTCCAGCTTTTGCCAGCAGTGCCACAACTGCGGGAAGCAGAACCACTTCAAAGGCCAGTGCAGGTCCGCCAAGACAAGCAGACCAAACAGACAGGTAAACCAGCTATACGCCGAAACAGACACTGGCAGTGACAGTGAAGACACGTTCACCATTGAAGGCTTGTCTTTGCATGATGATGAAGGGAAAACTGACAAGGAAGGTCATTGTTTTGTGACCGTTAATGACAAACAACTAAATCTGAAAGTGGACACAGGGGCGAAATGTAACATTATATCCCTACACACATACAAACTCTTCAGGCATGCTGAGGAACTGCACATGCCAATTAAAAAGATCAATCTTGTAGCATTCGGCAGATCTATGATCAAACCAATTGGCACAGTGACATTATTATGCAGGCTAAATGAACAGCAGTATAGCCTGCAGTTTCAGGTGGTGAAAGAAATTGTTCACTCCATTCTTGGCCTACAGGCCAGCCTAGAGATGAAGCTGGTCACTTTCAGCAGTGAGGTATTCCACCTAGACTGTGTAAAGGATCACACCCTGTCACAGAAAATGTTTCAGGAATATGCAGACCTATTCAAAGATGAAGTCGGTGACTTACCTGTAACATACTCAATGAAGGTAAATCCAGAAATAACACCAGTCGTCAGCCCTCCACGTTGTATCCCAGCTGCCATGCAGAAAAAAGTGGAACAAGAGCTTCAAAGAATGCAAACTCGGGGAGTGATTGAACCTGTGGACGAGCCTACAGAATGGGTTTCAAATTTGGTGGCCACTCATAAGAAAGAGACAGGTGACGTGCGCATCTGCATAGACCCCAGAAACCTAAACAAGGCCCTCATGCGCCCCCACCATCCCATGCGCACAGTGGGGGAGGTTGCCACTCAGATGTCGGGTGCCACCATCTTCTCCGTCCTTGATGCCAAAAGCTCCTTCTGGCAAATCAGACTGGATGGTGCCTCATCCCTCCGCACAACATTCACAACTCCATATGGCCGATTTAAGTTCCTAAAGATGCCGTTCGGGCTTAGTACAGCCTCAGAAGTGTTCCAAAAAGCCATGGAACAAATCTTCGCAGGATATCCATGTGCTATAATCGTGGATGACATCATCATCTGTGGCAAAGATCCTGATGAGCATGAAAGGAACCTGAAAATGGTGCTGGATCGTGCCAGGAAGGTAAAACTGAGACTGAATCCGAGCAAATGCAAGTTTGGACTCAACGAGGTGAGCTATGTTGGGCACACATTCACAGATCAAGGGCTAAAAGCAGACCCTAAAAAAATAAAAGCAATTAGTGAAATACCACCCCCAGAGGACAAGCCAGCCCTGCAGCGTTTTCTAGGGATGGAAAACTACCTGGGCAAATTCATCCCAAACCTGAACTCACCACACCGCTACGTCAGCTGCTTCACAAGGAAGTGGAGTGGAATTGGGCGCAGCACCAACAGAATGCTTTTGACATACTCAAAACCTGCATCAGCAGCCCACCTTTTCTCCATTACTATGATGTAAGGCAACCAGTGACGCTCACCTGCGATGCTTCACAATATGGTTTAGGGGCTGCCTGCCTCCAAGAGGGGAATCCGGTAGCATATGCGTCTCGCACACTGACCCAGACGTTGACGAGATATGCGCAAATAGAGAAGGAACTTCTAGCAGTGGTCTTCGCCTGCTACAAGTTCTATGACTACATCAATGGCAAGGCGGTCACGATTGAGACCGACCACCAGCCCTTGGTCACCATTCACAACAAACCATTTCACACCATCCCAGCACGCCTGCAACGCATGATGCTGCAGTTACAAAAATTCGACCTGACTCTCACCTACAAAAAAGGAAAACACCTCTACCTGGCCGACACCCTTTCCCGTACACCAAGATGCAACGTCAGCCCCCAGAGGCCAGAACGGCCAGAGTTTGAGGTGATGACAGTTCAACTGATATCTCCACGGCACTTCGAAGAACTCCGCCAATACACTGCTGCAGACACAGTGCTGCAGAAACTCACCCAATTTCATTCAAGACGTCCATGCAGCGTACCTACAGAGGTGAGACCATTCTTCAGTTTCCGTGATGAACTCACCGTCGAAGATGGGGTCATCATGAAAGGACACAGGGCAGTCATACCCACTGCCCTGCACTCGGAGTATTTGAAGGTGCTACACATGGGACACCCAGGAGTTGAATCCACAAAGAGAAGGGCGAGGGAATGTGCATTCTGGCCATCAATAAATGAGGACATTCAGGATGTCATTATGGCATGCGGCGTCTGCAACAACCTGAAGCCCCACCAGCAAAAAGAACCGCTAAAACTGCACACGGTCCTGGACCTGCCCTGGTCTCTCGTCGCCACAGACATATTTGAATGGAGGAATCACCACTACCTAGTGCTTGTTGATTCATACTCTGGGTGGTTTGAGATGGACTGGCTCAGCAGCCTTTCATCATCGACAGTCATCAATAAGCTAAAGCTAACGGCATACCACAGAAGTTATACTCGGATAAAGGGCACCCAGTATACCAGCGAGGCCTTCCATGACTTTGCCCGATCCTGGGATTTCCAGCATGTGACAAGCAGTCCCGAAAACCCACAGTGGTCTCAGTGAGAGGGCTGTAAGGAGTGCAAAGAAACTATTGGAGACCACAGCGAGAGACAGGACAGATTTCTACCTGAATCTACTTGGCATACGAAATACGCCCCAAGACAATACTCTGGGCTCACCTGTACAAAGGCTGTTGTCCCGTCGCACTCGGACTATTCTGCCCGTCTGCAAGCAATTGCAGAAACCAGCCGCAAAAACCCCGACCAGCATTAAAGCACAGTTAACAAAGAAGCGGCGGACACAAAAACACTACTACGACAAGACCAGCAAACCACTGCGCCCCCTGGGACCAAACCAGGTGGTAAGGCTTCAAACAAAAAGGGGACATAACAAAGTGGGAATCGTGAAGCAAAAGTGTGATGAGTCACGCTCATATGTGGTGGTTTCTGAAGGGAAAGAATACAGGCGTAACCGACGCCACATCCTGCCAGTGATGGAGCCACAGCCTTCAAGGAGCACCACATGCACTGATGAATTGAACACAGGAGGATACACACCTGACACAGACATGGACAAAATATAAGGGACTGAAACAACTAAGTCCAGAAAAGCCTTACACCAGCGCATCCCAGCAATACGTGGAACCGCAGGCCAGAAACCCAGTTCAAGCTGCCACTTCCATGTATGTCACTAGGTCTGGCAGGGTTTCTAGGCCAAATACAAAATACATGAACTGAACTAGCTACTCAAGTCTATCGAATCAAAAAATGTTTGAAATGACACTTTGTTCCTTGAGATCTACATAAAGTCTCATTCTGTCAATGCATTTAGTTGTGGGACACTTACAGAGTTAATTTTATATAAACTAGATCATGTTTGTGTTTCTATTATAAAACTGCTGTTAGTGCAGTAGTATGCAATTCTAAGTTTATCATGTTCAGGAGCCACAGCTAAAGAAGGGGAATGTAGATAGTAGTACTGTTTTGAGTGTTTTGACCCTAGTGTGTTACCGTACTATGGGTGGCTCTCGCGAGACGGCCCCCGGAAATAAGTGTGTATGTACAGCGGGAACTCCAGGCATGTAGAGGCTGTATCTGTTGAGCTGTGGACGCTAATAAAAAGGAGTTAAACTTTCACTCGGTCACTTTATTGACAAAACAACAACAGGTTTTATAAATGAGGCCCCAGGAAGGGTTTTTTGTCCATATCTTGAGCTGCGGACATCTTTATTGGTGTAGAGGAGCTCCAACACGCCACAGCGCCTGGTCATTATGCTGCAATGAGCGCTGGTAAGCCTGGCTATTGAATCTGTTTGTGTTGCTGTGTTTTCACTTGTTGAGTAACGTTACATCAATAAAAAGTATTTTGGTCTACAGCATTGGATAGCTGCTGTGATGGCTCGGAGGATTGGGGGTGTTGCCACTCTTCTTCGTGCTGAAGTTCCCTACTTGATAAATATCCAGTGCCTAAACCATGGCCTGGAGTTGGCTGCCATGGATGCTATGAAGGACCAAGAAAGAATGAGAAAGGCAAGTAACAGGGAAGTAGAAAGCCAACTTTAAGCAACTTCTGTATAGTAAACTGAGAAAATCATGTCCTATACAAATTACCTCAAGTAGCACATAACAAGTTGGGTTTCAACTTGTTATGTGCTACTTGAGGTAATTTGTATAATTAGCATAATCCTATCATTCTAATTCAGGTGATGGACATACTGACGGTATAACAGTATCATCACTCTCCAAAAGTGTGGAGAGAGTTGAAAGATCTGGTAGATGTGTTCAATCAAAAGGTCTGGAAGATTACCAACTTGGAAGGGACAAGGTGGCTCCCGCACACGGAGAGGGCACTCAGGGTCTTGTTGAAAAACTATCCTGTATTGCTTGCCCAGATGGAAAACACAGTAGAAGCAAGGCTAGTAATAAATTCCTGTTTCCTAGGTAATCATACTTAATCTCTGTCAACATTAATTCTTATTTGGTCGTTTACATCAAACAGATCAGCAAGTGATGATGCCTTCAGGTGTTGAAAGACCTTCTCTTCATCATGCTGGGTCAAGACGTCAGTTGGCAAGTTTCTATTAAATATAATATGTCTGATCATTTTATTTTCAATTTAAGTTGCAGTGTAGTGTACCTGAGTTGAGTTATGTTTTCATTCTTGTAGTCTGAGTCTCAAGCTGCAAGAGGACGGGCTTACCCTGCCAGAGGCACTCTGTGCCTTTGAAACAGCAGTGTTGAGGCTGACAGCCATGGAGATAGAGGCAGGAAAGTGTGTGGAGGGCTTCCTAGCAGAAACCAAGAATGGAACCTATCGAAAAGTGGAGCTTTTGAGGTTCAGGAAGAGCAGAGAAGAGTTTTCCAAGTATATACAGTACAGGCCAAAAGTTTGGACACACCTCATTCAATGTGTTTCTTTATTTTCATGACTATTTACATTGTAGATTCTTACTGAAGGCATCACGCATCATGAATGAACATCTACTTAACAAAAAAGTGTGAAATAACTGAAAACATGTCTTATATTTTAGATTCTTCAAAGTAGCCACCCTTTGCTTTTTTGATAGCGCTGCAAACCCTTGGTGTTCTCTCAATGATTTTCATGAGGTAGTCACCTGAAATGGTTTTCACTTCACATGTGTGCTTTGTCAGGGTTAATTAGTGGAATTTTTTCCCTTATTAATAAAAAAGCAAAGGGTGGCTACTTTGAAGAATCTAAAATATAAGTTATTTCACACTTTTTTGTTAAGTACATAATTCCATATGTGTTCATTCATAGTTTTGATGCCTTCAGTGAGAATCTACAATGTAAATAGTCATGAAAATAAAAAGGAAACTCATTGAATGAGAAGGTGTGTCCAAACTTTTGGCCTGTACTGTATTTAAACAAGAAGGATGAGATAATTAATTTTTAAGGGGTTAAATTAATTTCTACAGTGTGAAGCGAAAGCTCCTGCACAGTGTGATTGCCAGACTACAGTCCCGATTAAAGGGGGTTGAGTCTCATCAGGTGCTACAGGCTGCAGCCATACTGGTGGATCCTCGCGAGTGGGCTGCTGACCATCAAGAGCTAGCATGGTAACAGGGAGCACCTTGCCATGGTCTGTGATCACTTTGCTAAAGTCCTTGACCAGATAGGATGTGACCGGGACCAAGCACAGCGTCTGGAGTGGCCTGCTGCTAAGGTGCTGATCAAGTCCTTACCACAGAGCCTACAAAGGAATGCTTGGCAAGACTTTTTCTTGGATAATGAGCAAAGGAGTAGCTTCCCCAACCTCCTCATTGTGGAGCTTATCTTGGTCTTGCCTCTGTCTGCAGCAACAGTCGAGAGGGGCTTCAGTGCTGTGAAGCGTACCAAGACTGACTGGAGGAACAGCTTGAGTGTTCAAATGCTGAAGAGCTTGCTCTTCATTAGCTTGGAGGGTCCCAACTTGGAGCACCTCAACCCCATGCCAATAGTGAAGAGGTGGCTCATGGAGGAAGACAGAAGGAGTTTCCAGTGAATAAAAATGTATATGAGTAATACAATTAATGAATCAGTTGTTTAATTCTGATTAATCATAATGTATACAATAAATACAGTTTCATAGAAAAGTGTTTTCCTTATATTTCTTTAAGAGAACTAGTGGGGATTTATTTTTACGTTGAGCCCTGCCCACACAGCCCGTATCTTCATGGATGTATTAGCTCCTAACTCGTTAGCTCATCTTAGACTAAACTGTTATCAGTGTGGACTGGAGCATGTGAAGGCATCGCGCAGGTCAATCTGCCGACGTAACACAGTCAACACCTGCCTGGAATTACATCTTACTGCTAAAATCTGCCGCTAGAAAAAACCTAACTCAAATCTTACGGACAACGACTAGTTGGATCAGAAATCTCAGAAAGTTTTTACATTATACAGTAAATGAGAAACAGCAAGCCCATGGATAGAGTTAGAGTTTTTAAATATATTGGTTTAATGTTAATGACAAATATACATGGAAGAATCATATTAAATAAAATGTTTTTAAGATTCAATGTGAAGATGACAGAGAAGCACTATAAGGCTACATATATACAGGGCTTTGATGAGATTCTGGTTGCATCATGTATGAAGCAGCAGCAAAAAGTCACCTTAAAAAACTATACAGGATACAACACAGAGCATTAAGACTTTGTTTGGTACCACCCTATTAATGCACACCTCGTTGAATCTAGTGAAATGCCATTACATTTGAGGAGAACTAAGTTATCATTAGCATACTGCATAAGAGGACAAAATGGCATCAATTTAGCATCAACTGTTCTGCAGAATTGTTGAGAGTACACAAAATGTTCTGGTAAAGGCTTTGGATGGGACATGAACAAGAAAGTGAAACACTACAAATATAGAACACAATCCAGTGGTTATCAGCAGCAGCATTTCTCCATAGAGGTTTTCTCAACCCAAGGTAAATCTGCAAATGTAGAAAAACGAAGAGAGTGGACAAAGAGGAATCTTAACATTGGGTATTTGGTTCAAGAATATTTGAAGAATAGCTACCACAATTATCTCAATATTTTTTACAGATGGATCAAAACATTTAAATGAGAACTGCAAGCAATTATGACGGGGTCCAAGCCTCCCCGGCGCGAGACGCCACCCAACAACCCGCAGAGTCCGCTATTGTGTAACCTAAAGCGTCATGGCATCTGGGAAACCTCGCAATTCGTCCAACATCAGGAAGTGTGGTCTTAAGTATAAACCTTAACTTCCCATTCACATTCATGTTATACATGCGTTGTAAAGGCACCAATGTCATTTTTTGGGGGCGCAGTAGACCACGCCCACTTTGATGAATCACTACACCACAGTAGGCGTGGCCTCAGGAGTGGCCCTAGATGATACCCTTTCAAATTTCGGAAAAATCGGAAAAGCAATTTAAAAGATATAAACTTTTCGTACTTGTAGCGCTCCCTAGTAAAATTTGTTTGCGAGCCTCAGAGGGTCATAGCAAACAAGAATCTAAAGTTTTGCATTGATAGCATTTATTTTGTCTGAGTATGTGTTTTTGTAGCTAGCTACACAAATTTGTTCATACGTAATTTGCAATTTTTTATAATGAACAAGAGTGGATATATACATTCTAGAATTTGACAAAGGAATTGTTGAGAATTTCAATCACGTTATCAGTGTACACAGCAGAAATTACACCAACAGTCATTGTCTATAGTGGGTAGAGGAGGTTCAACCGATTAAAGTAATGCAATCCAAAGTATAAAATCAGGTCAAACAGTTGGAGAGGCACTTGAATTGAGGTGTATATGATACTATTGAATCTACAGCTATATATAGAGATCATATATAAATATAGAATAGATGTTTAATTCTGTTTGATAGTAGCATATGTTGGAATAGAGGAAAATGAGGTGGCAGATAAGCTTGCTAAAAGTGCATTAAACAAAAATTATGAGAAATTAGCTTTGGGAGGTCAGAAGCAAAATTAATAATTCATCATGAAATAATGACAGCTGGAATTTAGAGCATTTAGAGACTGGGCAAAACAAGTACAGGTTAAAGGTTGAAATTTAAATATTCAAATGAAACAGGTTTAATATTTAGAATATAACTTCTTTATAAAGTTTTTATAAAGGATTTCATTTTTAGTGTTGGTTTTTTAAAGTCATGATGTTACACACTCCAGTACAGTAGGTGGTGGCATGCATCTTAAAAGAAGAAGAAGAAAAAGAAGTGGTTTACACAAAATTCCACCAGCAGAACCGGCACATCACACTCGTTCTCTTCTTTACCGTCTTGCACTATATCGATGTTTTCCAAGATGTTGTAGCTACAATCTGGTTGCCATTGTAATGGATTATCCCTGACTATTATCCACACCCCCATAGAGTTCAACAGTTTGGTTTCGGAAGTTAAAATCCCATCAATTTTCTCCCTAAGGATTTTGATTATTAGCCAGAAGTCCATATAAAATCAACCTTGTTTTAAGATACACGTTTTATTATTTGCCATAGAGAAGTACTACACAACCCACAATCCTAAGCGTAACAGCGATGTCTCTGCATGGTTGCACTCGCTGTTAGCATGGAAATGTTTACCTCACCCGCAAACGGATATACAAGCTGCTACCACTGAAGTCTATGATTGTCATCAAATGTTTTATGGTCGCGCTTCATCTTGTAGCTGGTTGGCTTGGTTTTAGGCTTAAAACTCTTTGTATAAACATTTTCTGAAACATCAATGAAGCAACTGAATGGGGAAAATCACTTCCAGAACCAGAGCCGTTCAAAAACTGGGCGCTCGCTGTTGAGCTTAATTCTATTTGAGAAAGAACGTTAACCGTTAAACAGGAAGTCACACTGGCTGGTGGGGGGCTTTAAGTTGATATGGTGTTAGCAAACTATATGATATGGTGTTGCTTTTGGTCTCTACCAACTCACAAGGGAAATATATGTTTTTTTAGCTGCCAAATGCTCCACTATGTTCACCAGCTAGTCTTTTCCTGTGTCTGTCCCAAGCAGCAACTTACGTGCCTGAAAAGTGAAGCAGATGCAAAGTGCCTTAAAGCTGCATTCTATCTAATTTCCACTGGCTCTAAAAAGAAGTCCAGTTCTAAAAAAGTCTGTGAGAAAATGACCCTACTTCTTCCATGATTTATTACCTCAGTTTACCTCATGTTTTATGAGTTTATGCAGCATGATGTTCCTTTTGTTAGATTATTGTCTCATTTATTTTAAAATAACAATACATCAGGGGATGCTTTAGTAAGGTGACCAGATTTCTGAGACAAAATCCGGGGACATTTTCAGCTCAGAAGCGTAAATACCTCCAAAACAGGTAATGTTTTTATCTTTGTAAAACTTAAAAGAGGGACACTGCCCCAGACATAGAGCTGCACCGGGGCACAAGCACCCCTAGGTGCATGGGCATGCTCCCCTGTAAGAAGATTTTGTCTATTTTAACGTTTAAATGCATCAATCTGGTGCACTTTGAAAGTCAGAGGTTAGACTTGATTATTCTTATCTATGGATGGAAATATTTGTGCTGTAGCTTGAACTATTTTGCACTTCAGAATTTTAACCGTGCACACACAGGTGGAATAGTTTTTTCTTCATATTTTTGCATTAATGTCACTAGGAAGCATACCAGTATAAATATATATTCATATTTGTAAGTGGGATTGTCTGGAACATGGCAATATAATAACCATCATGGTGGGATGCACTGGCTAAGCAATTTTTCCAAAAATGTCTGTGCTGACATAAATAGTTTACATGAGAATACATTATAATTTTGGCCCAAAGTTGGAGACCATGTAGAAATTTGTTGCAATTTCAAAACCAGATTACCGTTGTATACCGATGCACGCGTTGAGTGAAGAGTTTGTGAGATATTTCACAGCGAGTAATGGGTGTGCAAAGAAATACAGAATGCAAATATGTTAACATTTCATGTAAGTTCAATGTTAATTTTCTCGCAAACCATTTGTCATAGCAACTGGCGCTAATATCATTGGAAAGCTTAGATTCTGGTTGAGGTGGTTGTGCCAGACTCATGCCTTTGGCTGAGTCTCTATCTGTCAGAGGGAGAGCAGGAGTGCGGTTGTGAAGAAGTTGGTAATTTCATGGTTTTTTGATTAACACTTGCATGCACATTGAGTCTTATCCGTGTCACATTCTCATTAGGGGCTGAGCCCCCATAAAGGTCTGATCCTAGAATCACCCCTGCTGCTACTTCATACTTGTCCACCACTACACCTCAGAGGGAAATGTTGTAATGTTTACTGCACTACATTTATCTGAAAGCTTTTGCTTTATTGCTTCACGCTGGGCTTGTTTCTGCAACAGCTCATTGAGTATCGGATACAATTAAAATTAAAGTTGCAAGCAGCGTTGGACGGGCCCTCGCACCTCCTTGTATGTCAGGGTTACTGGCGGACGCCGCTCCTTGCGGTCACCAATGAAAAGGGAACTCTCTGCTGAGTTCAATGATATGGCACACAAGACTCTACGTAATACAGTTCATTAGCTGTGAAAGGGGGCGTGGTTAAAGCATAGGGGGCGTGTCAAACCATGACCAATGAAAAGGGAACTCTCTGCTGAGTTCAATGATACCTCACACAAGACTCTACCTTAAATGGGTCTCCAGTCATGAAAGGGGGCATGGTTTAAGCATAGGGGACAGGCTAAACCATCACCAATGAAAAAGAAACTCTCTGCTGAGTTCAATGATACCTCACACAAGACTCTACCTTTAATGGGTCACCAGTTATGAAAGGGGCGTGGCTTAAGCATAGGGGGCAGCAGTGGTTAAATTGGGTTGGGGCTCTCCGGGGCTCAGCCCTGGCACATAAGCCTGCTCGTTTGTCCGGATGTGCCTGTTTGCAGTCTAAATATATCACATAAAATTTGATGAAAGTGATGCTTTCGAAAACATGATATTTCTGACGATAAATGAAAGGTTTTTGAAATGGCATGTCTATTTTGTCTCGGCGGAGCTGAGATGAGAACTATCAGAACACGGCAACAACCCGCCCAGAACTGCAGACAATAGACCTTTTTCACGGCAGACATGTTGACATGTCATAGTAGGAACAGCACAGGTGTATTCAAAACCATTAATGATGGCTGCATTCCACTTAGGAGAGGTCCTGGTATTGGGCATGCTGACTCACTGAAATAGCTTACTGGGACACTTGATGGAATTGAGCCATCGTTAAGGTTATTAATTTCAGCTGTGCTTTTCCTACTATGACAAGTCAACATGTCTGCTATGAAAAAGGTCCATTCACCAACTACATAACTACAACTACACCAACTACATAACGCTAAAGTGTCTACGTCGGTAGAATTAACAGATAAAATGCCTACTCCTGAAGCTAAAAACCCTGTTCATGTCGCTGACCAAGCCGTTGAACTGGTTCTCGCTGTCGCATCTCCTCCAGCGGCAGGGCTCCGAGCCGGCCACGGCTCGCCTCTGAGCATCGGAGAGCATCGGAGAGCCCCACTCAGTGCCGTGTGTGTGTGTGTGTGTGTGTGTGTGTGTGTGTGTGTTGTAGTAAAGAGAGCGATTGGAAGAAGGAAGTTTGTGTGAGGTGGACCTGGTCACCACAGACCCAAATCTTCTCAACTGTTGCTACTGTCATATGCTGGACTGTCTCTTCATGTGGCACATTTTGTTTGGCACTTCTGGGTCACTTCTTATATCATAACAAGGTAATACAATGAGTAATCAAGTGTAAATGCTAAATGCCCTAATACCTGTTGATACTACAACAATGCAAAGTATAGGCTCTTAACCTTGCAGTTTTGCACATATCATGTAAGACTCAATTTCTCCATTTCTTTGCACAAAACTCTCCAGAAAGTGCCATTTAATGTTTTTTTTTCCCCAGGGGGGCACACCCCCGGACCCCCCTAGGGAGAGCCCCCACATAACAAATCCCAATTTAACCCCTGGGGGGCAGACCAAACCGTCAGCATTGAAGAAGGAACGTTCGCTAAACACAGACTCCATGTAAATAATTTTAGCATCGTAAAATATGGGCATTCTAGAACATCTCTGAGCTCTGAGCAGCTGTCTTGGGCCTGCGTGTGTAGTGTTCGCAACTATGTTTGGTCAATGTTTTCTTTCTTTCATTACAATTTTGGGTCTGTCAGTCACAGTGAAAACCGGGACATTTCAGGGGATGTTTTGGTAACATGAGCAAACGGTGCATAATAATGTGTGCTCTAATTTGCATAAATACCACAACATATCTAAACATTGGATATAGCCAGGTGAAAATGTCTTGTATAATCTTGTTGACATCTTACAGTAAAAGACTAGAATAGGCAAACAAATGTCACCATAAGGGGAAGAGATTAAGTCATTCATTCAAGGTCTACTCAACTGTCAATCAACTGTCACTAAGCTGTCACTCAGGTAAGAAAGATTTCCTTTTGTTTCTCCTACATGGATTATTCAATCTACATTAATAAAACATACCTGGTGATCAACTACAATTTAATGGGAACATCTGGATGTGTGTTGAGCTGTGGTACGACTATTATTCGTGGGCTGCACAAACTCAATGCAGATGGCCTGTGACAAGAATGAAGATGAGATTCTGGGTAGATGGGTAGCCTAAATGAGTTCCATTCAGACCTTAACATTAAGGGCCCTATCTTGCACCCAGCGCAATTTACTTTGTATGTATCACGCATGTATCATTCCTATTTTGCACCCGACGCACAGCAGACTTTTCCCTCCACAGACGCATGTCGGTAAATTAGAGAATTAATTTGCGCTCCCGGGGGTGGTTCAGTGAAAAGAGGAGGCGTGTTCAGGCGCAAACATTCCCTGATGCTATTTTGCAGTTTCAGAAAACAATTCCCCAACAGACCAGGAAAAACTTAGTCTAAAGTCAGTGGCGCTAGTCTAAAGTCAGTGGCGTTATTCAGATCCTATTTTAGTGGCGCATGCTTGGCCATAATGTAGCGTGTGCACAACGCGCATACACTTTGCTTCTCTCATGTACACGGACGCAGCAGTTCCCAATTTTTGCAAACCATACATAATTACAAGGAAAAATATTACTGAAAATGCGCTTCAGGTGTTTGGATAGGTCAGGAGCACTTTACTGTACAGTCCTCAAAAACTCACAGCATTCTTTGTGGCTTGTTGTGTTTTACACAACATATCCATGAATCATGGATGTGTTGATGACATAAAAGAGGAAATATTAGAGGACTTAAGGAGACATGATGTTGAACTACGGTGGGATTGGACACTCCGGCGGGATCTGGTCCGGGAGTGGCAATGCGCTCCTGGTTGAGCAGGTGGACGGCGGATGGAGTGCTGGGAGGAGGAAGGGGCACAACAGGAGCAGGTGGTGCGTTTGGAGGCCCACACTCCATGGCTGCAGCAATCCTCTCCAGACTTGAGGAGATGCGCCCGAGAGGCTGCAGCAACATCGCCACCCAGTCAAGACGGGCATTTATTAGTTTGCCGCATCCCAGACAGCTCCCGCTGGCGTGTGCCATAATAGCAATCCGCCATGGAACAAGCGTGCCTGCTCTTAAAGGGAATGTGAGATGATGCTCTCATTGGTTTATTTCACGTTACGCCCAAACCACAGCTAGCTACTTCAGACCAACCCATTTTAGATTTGCGTCCACAAAGTAAAATAGGGCCCTAAGTCTTTTACTGTTATATGTCAACAAGACATTTTCACCTGGCTATACCCAATGTTTAGATCTGTTGTGGTATTTATGCAAATTAGCACATACGTAATTAGATTAAGCACCGTTTGCCCTTGTTGACAAACAATTTCAAACAACTTGTAATACATTTTTTGTTTGTATTGATGTAAGTAATCAACTATGTAATTTTCACGGTGATATCTAAAGGTTAAAATTATTACCCTATTCACATGAGAAAAAGAAGGAATAGGCATATGAATAGGCTATATTTGGGTCTTTTTCTAAACTTTCCCTTAATGGGATTCTTTGGGGCTTTTTTTTTCCTTACTCAAGACATATTGAGGATACAAAATCAGTTGAGTTTGCTTCTGTTGCAATTTGTCCTACCTTTTTTCATAAAATGACTGGACTACCAACCAATGTGTCATGTAATAACAGTTACAGTTTTCAATTCCATAAATCCTACAAGTTATTTTATTTGCAAAAAAGCAGGTCAAATATATTTCTCTTTGTAAGTATACACAGGCTGTGAATTTTCTTCATCCTCTATGTTCAATAAGAGGCAGCTTGCTGTGACTTGGAAATATCCAAGGTCTTCAGGGTGATGTTGTCAACCCACAATCCATACACTAGGTTTACAGAATCTACTCTCTTGACAGAGAACTTATAATACCTGTCAGGTATTAGGTTATTGACCTCTATGTTGTACGACTGGCATGTAGATTTAGTAAACTGGCAATGTTCAGCAATTGTTGGGTGAAAACTCTTTGCGTGGATCTCAAACTCTTGGTTCAACTCCTGAGACTGCTCACCTGTGACTTCCCAACACAGATGTACAGTGTTGGATGTCGTGTAAGTCTCGGACCGGTTAAATATAACCGGCATCTTGATGGCCAGTGATGCACTGAGCTGTTGTATGGGGATGTTGCCTGTGTTGGGGATGAGCTGGTTCTGCAGGTCCAGTGGGCCGAGTTTCCGAGCCAATCTGCTCTCAAAGTCTTTCAGGTACTGGTGGGTTTGCTGGAGCCTCTCCTGGGTGGAAGCTGCAATGTCACTGTCTACCAAACCCTGGTCGTACTTCATGACAAAGGCCTCAAGCTCCTGACAGCCCCTGATGATCTCTTCGTAGAGCAGTCCCAGAAAAGTGAGGTGGAGTTTCACCTGGGTGTTAGCCAGGGTCATTGCACGCTGCAGCCTCCGCTGGTCAACGAGAGACCACACCGTGCTGTCAGACAAATGTAAAGTGTGCTGCTGCTCATCTGCTGTTGGTAGCAAATCATCATGTTGGATTTCCAAGTAGTACGAGCTCCTCTGCCTGAGCCGCAGCACTTCCTGCATTGCCTGGGAAATACATCACAGGAACTTGTTAATCTAAAGGGACTCTGCTATGTGCTCAACCTGTCATACTGTATCACATCACTCAGACAGTGCATTTATACTAGTGTAAGGACCCTGAAAAACACACACTGGTGTTTTTAATAACTGGCATATGAACTATAGATGGGAAGTCTTTGAATGAATAACAGAGAAAGTTGCCCCACCCCTAGCATGTGCAGCAAAACAGGAGAGTGAGGGACTGTCAATCAAGCACAGTCAGTACACACTCACACAGTCTTGAGAAGAGCTCTCATCTAATCTAACACCTCAAGGTTGTGTTCAGAAAAACATGTTGCACTCATTCATACACACAAAACATGGCAAGTAGTTCTAGTAGTAGTAACATCCTGCTACATTTCACAGCTATCTATATCTGGCCAATTCCTGCATAATGCAGTTGTGATAATTGCTGCATTATGCAGTTGTGATTGTCTGTCTGGAAATAATGGACATTTTCCACTATTTTCTGACATTTTACAGACTAAACTAAGTGAATAATGAAGAAAATTATCAGCAGATTAATTGAAAATGAAAATAATAATAATAACATAGCAAATAATAATAGCTCTAAAGTTCAGAGTTGTAAAATTCAATCTATCGTATTATAAATCGCTGTGCAGTGTTTTGATACCCGACAAGCCTTTAAACTTAATAATTCATTAAACAAATTGGACTTGTAGCAACATGTCCACACCAACTAAGCCCCTTCAGTGCCTGAATTGGACCAAAAAAGCAGTTACAGTACATGACATGATCATCGCATGTGTCTTGAGTATTTATATTTATAGCATATCTTGGTAATATCACTTCAAATGCATTCTATGCATTTCATTACACACATTCAGGGCATGACATTAACGTTTTTTGCTCACCAGACACTGTGGCTAGTGGTTTTCCAAAGTTAGCCACACAGTATTTTCACTATCTACTATTTTGTGGGAAATAAAGCAATAAGAAGTAATGGTACATGTCCACTGGCAAGAGTCATTTTCACGCTTCCCATTCATTGTCTTTGTAAGCAGCCAGAAAATGCATTCTTGTAGAATTGCAGCAACTTTCGAAAATTGGAGCATCCAGTTGTCGGCTCCTCATTTGCATAAAGATGAGGTCCAGGCAACTTTATATCAGGGGCGTCCAGCTCAACTTTCTGCCACTTGAAAACTCATGAAAATCTTTTCAACTGACCGTTTTCGATTTTAAAATGAAGACAGATTCATCAACTGCATAGCATATTTCTCTGAACTAGTTTCGTTAAATAAGAGAAAGCTTCCAAAAGAGCCACCATGTTGGGCTGCTTTTAAATTCTTGAACGTGAAGCGTTTGTTCTGTGTAACGTAACTACTTTGTTCGGGTAAAAAGTAGTGTAATGCGCTACTACTGAAAATTTGGTAACAAAACTTATTTCCTTTTTCAATTTGTCGCAACATTACTTATCCCAGGGACAGATTTGACAGGAACACTGCTTTCTCAGCTGCGCGGTTGCGCAATAGTCACAAGCTCCACATGGTACGTGACAGCAGTGTTGCCAACTTAGCGACTTTGCAGACCCATTGACTTTTTTTCAAAAAAAAGCGACTAGCGAAAAATCAGTATTGTCCAGCGAGCACGCAAGGTATTTCTCTCCTTTAGCCGCCAAAACAGTCTTCTGTTCTGTGACTGAGGAGCAGAGGAGCGGCCTCTCCCCTCTCTCCTCATGTGCTAGTGTTGACGAACTGACCGAAGAGCCGGTTAATTAACGAGACCGAATGCCGCTCGAGTCTAATGTAACCGTGCAACCGGACGGCCGCTCGAGTCTAATGTATTCGGTCTCGTTCGGCATAGGGTCTAGGTAGCTCATTTCCTGATTGATTCTACTACCACCACTCCAGTCCAGTGGAGGTGCTAATGAGCTAGATGACTACACACACAGTAGCAGAAGAATACCAGCTACACAACGGCCAACCTTTGACATATATAATGCCAATGGCACGAATGAAGTAAAAGAAAAAAACAGGAGTGAGTCGGTTCATTGACGTATGGCACTCGATTCTCCCGGCTCAGTGACACGAGTCGGGTTAATTAACCGGCTCTTCAGTCAGTTCGTCAACACTAGTGGACAGTAGACTGAAAATGACACAGTAAACCTATCACAGAATGCTTTATGATTAAAACTACAGCTTCCATGCCCTGCCCATTTTCCTTTACTCACTAAAGGCCAAGATGTAATTTACAATATGTTATACAAGCCCAAGAACATATGATGACTAATCAATAATACAGACGTATTGTAGCTCTACATTATGGCATACTAACAATGATGCAGTCGTCATTTAATCTGGTGCAGAGCAGCTGTAGGATTTGGTTGCGGAGGTCTGGGAGGGCGTCCATTTCAGTCTCCTGGGCTCCACACTCCTCTAAACTTGTACAGGCCAGCTTTACTTGATCCATGGTTACTGTACAAGATTAACATTCAGTGTGGGTTGTAGGCAACATACAGGCAATTAAAACAACGTGTGTATTTTTGGCATTGCATTTAATATGCATGTATTCTTAGGGCATTTTCTAAGCTAACTATGAAAGATAAACAACAGATTGCTTAGGGTCTACTATTTGTTACTTTGGTGTAAAACTCCATATACCAATACTGTAAAATGTATTGATTGATTGATTGATTGATTGATTGATTGGACTGGCCTATTGGACATTAAAGCTTTAGTGCGTAGTTTCTGTCTACCCCATGAGGAATTCTAAGTAATGACAACAACACTGTCAGCGCATCCGCATGATGCAAGCCTTCAGTGATCACCCCCCAACCCCTCCTCCACACAGTTGCTTGTAGCCAAGGATGACACAGAGGATTAAAAAAACATGATGAAGAGGTTATTATCTTCACTCAAGCTTCCGCGCGCGAAAGCTGCCGGAGGACACCATTTTGTAAGCATAGCCATACTGAGAAATACAGAGAGAGTTTGTGTGGAGCTGATAGTCTTAATTAGCTTTGTATTAAGTCATTTGGCAATGGCTTAAATGTAATGGACGTTCATGGACCTTTTTCACAGCAGACATTTTGACTTGTCATAGTAGGAAAAGCAGCTGAAATTGATAACCTTAATGATGGCTCAATTCCATCAAGTGTCCCAGTAAGCTATTTCAGTGAGTCAGCATGCACAATACCAGGGCCTCTCCTAAGTGGAATGCAGCCATCATTAATGGTTTTGAATACGCCTGTGCTTTTCCTACTATGACATGTCAACAAGTCTGCCGTGAAAAAGGTCTATTAATTAATATAAAATAGTTGTGCACTATAGCTTTAAGTTGATAGCTAATGATTATACACAGCCTTATAATGTGAATGTGTTTTAAATGCGCTAAAGCCATGAAGTTACTAACATAGAGATAAGGCCTAAAAAGTAAAGACTGAGGTGAATAAATTCCCACACTAAGAACTTTGTTGTTAGAAAAAACAACAGTCAAGCTAACTCAACCATGCTAGCTTACTTGAAGCAACAAGCTAGCAAGTGTTAGGCCTACCTTACAATTGTCAGTACAGTAGTTACCTCATCAGGGCAGTGTAAATGACATTAGTAGAATTGATATTAATAAAATACTCAATTAACCCAATACACATTACCCAATATGTTAAAAGTCCATAATTTCAATGCCTTGATGATTTCCTAAAGTGAACAACAGGGTTAGCCTGATACAGCTAGTTAACAAGCTAATGCCAGATAATACCAATACAATTGTCTACTAAATAATAAACAACATAATACAACAGGATAGTTAGTAGTAGTAGTAGTTAGGTAGCCTACATACTTGCCTTTGTTTTACTTGAGCTTCCTGTGATCCTATATAGTTTAATGGCAACTCCTGTTTATGTTTAAATTGTTAATCTGCATGGTAACGGTTTATCTGCCATGGTTACGGAATGACAGCAGCAGCCTGCAGGTTCTGTTAGAGTCAAGTTCTACAGAGAGTGGACTAGTAATCCAAACTTCTAAACAACATGGTATAAAAGCACTGTACTAATCACTGTCAACACTCTGAAACTCATGCATTGGTCTATTAGAAAGTGAATTTCATTTAATAGTGGAGCGGCTAAGTGATATAATCGTTCAGTTTATGATACAAGCGTGCAAATTGGCATGAGCAGTCTCCATGGGTCACTTGACAAGAAAATTGTCCGAGCCACTTGAAATTTCAAGATGGCGGCCATTTTTCAAGATGGCCGACACCTTAGTGGAGCAGTTAAGTGATATAGTGGTTTATTTGGTGATACAAGCATGAAAATTGGCATGCGCAGTCTCTGTGGGTCACTTGAAAATAAGCCACCTACAGCTACTTGAAATTTCAAGATGGCGGCCATTTTTCAAGATGGCCACCACCTAAATGGAGCAGTTAAGCGATATAAATGTTTAGTTAGTGACATAAGCATGCAAATTGGTATGAGCAGTCTCTAAGGGTTGCTTGACAAGAAAACACTCTCAGCCACTTGAAATTTCTATTTTCGAAATGGCCAACCCCTGGATTCTCAAAAGATAAATTTTCCGATAGAAATGTATTGTTTTTTTTTCATTAAGGACGATTTGGTGTAATTTTATTTTATATGTTTTAGATTATTTTAAAGAACAACTTTTAATGCATCAAAATACAGTTGTGTTGATTTGTTGATTATAGATAGATTAGACAAGAGTGAATATCTGCACTACCAGGGCACACTGGTGATATATCACTGCTGTTAAACTCAGAGTGGGGTTCAATGTCAGCTAATTGTAAAGTTAGTATCCCAAATGCTGTCTAATCTACCCCAAAACAGTTAGATAGCCGCACCTGAATTGACAGGTTGTGCCAGCGCGGGAGAGCCGAGCCAAGGTTAATGGGGTTTTAGTTAACCGGATGGTGTACAGATCGCACGGGATATAAATGGCATTGGATGAACGATTGGACTAAGTGTAGGGTTAAGGCATGAACTTAGTTGTATCCCATACATCAAAGTGCTTGGTAAAAGGTGGTAAAAGGATAAACCCTCGGCCTCTGCCTATACATTTGCTGCAGACATGGCAGAAGCCATCATCACAGTTGAGAAAACTAACTGGGACAGATGTTTCATTTGTCAGCAGGACACCAAGGAAAAACTCATTCATCCGAGTTTATTCAACAGAGAGCACGATCGTACTGGTTATGATACCATTGCAAGAAATGTCCCATTATTTCATAAGATCAATGCTCTGCCTATCTTACTTAGTCCAACCCGACTAGATGAAGGTGATGGCATAGAAAACACATTGACAAGAAACAGAGCAAAATATCATTCAAGCTGTAAACTTATGTTCAATAACACAAAGCTGGAAAGAGCCCAAAAGAGAGCATCTACTGCTGCTAAAGACACTGAAGATGCCAAAGATATCCATGTCAAGAGGCCAAAAGGATCCCAGCCCTCGAAAGCTTTGTGCTTTATATGTGAAGATGAGAGTGCAATGTCCCCCTTACGAGAAGCAATGACAATGAAACTTAATGACAGAGTCAATGAATGTGCCAGGAATCTAAGCGACATGAAGCTCCTTGCAAAGCTTATTGTTGGTGATGTTGTTGCACAGGAATTTAAATACCACCCTGCCTGTCTCGTTGGAATGTACAACAGAGAGCGAGACCATCTCAATGCCATCAAACAAGAGCAGAGCCTCAAAAACTCAGCTTTTGACTGGTATCCCTCTATTTGTTCAGAACTTGTCATCTACATCACGGACATGAAGACCACAAGTGACGGCACGGATCCAGTTATATTTAAGCTTGCAGATCTAACCTCTCTCTACAAACAACGACTGCAGCAACTTGGTGTCGAATCACCAGATGTGAATTCAACCAGACTGAAGGAGCAGCTGCTTTCTAGCATACCTGAGCTAGAAGAACACAAGGCAGGACGTGATGTACTGCTTGCATTCAAGAAGGACATCAGCTCTGTTCTTTCTGATGTAAGCAAATACAGTACAGCTGAAGCCATTCACTTAGCCAAGGCTGCCAGCATCATACGTAGAGAGATGCTTAATCACAAGATAAAGTTTGACAACAAATGAGGGATTTGTTGAAGAATCTGTTCCACCAACCCTTCTTCAGTTCATCTGCAATATTGAACATGGTGTAGATATCAAGTCACATTTGAATCATGGGGTATTCAAATCAGACATTGCAATTGCACAGTTATTGCAATACAATTGCTACTCAAAGTGCAAAGATGATGCAGCACACCACAGACACTCATTAGGCCGCGAAACTCCATTTGCTGTATACATCGGGATGTATTCAATAAGAAAAACCCAGAGCCCCGTACTGTAGCCAACCTACCATTGCCAGACCTCATTGTATTCAGCAGAAACTTTGCACCTGAGTATGAATGGCTGGAGAAGGTTAGCCTAACCCAAGAAGTCAATGCTTCTTCCACTATAACATGGTCAGCCTACCATGCATCCCAAAGGAGGAGCCAGGGTTTTAATGTCAGCATTACATCACTGCTTCCCCTCTTCCGAGACCAGGCCCACTCTGTCGCAACAATAAAACATGTTATGGACAAAGTTAGGGATACAGTAGCATTCCTGAATCCAGGACAAATGCCAGTCATAGCTGCTGACCAGCCACTATATGCTCTGGCAAAGCAGATCCAGATCCAGCAATATGGAGAAGACAAATATGTGATCATGTTTGGAGGTCTACATATTGAAATGACAGCGTTTAAATCGGAACGCTACTCAAAGACAGTGGATGGACTAGTGCTCTCGTTGAGGCTGGGGTAGCCTCACCTGGTACAGGAGATTCATTTCTTTCAGCATCAAGTGTAACTAGAACACGGTATGCACATCAGATAACAGTATGCAGTCTGTATGAGCTCACGAAAGATGCATTCAATGCGTACAAGGAGGAGACACCTGACAACACTAACACCACTTTTGAGGTGTGGTGCACAGAGCAGAAGAGTCCACAGTTCAAGTTCTGGTTTCTCATTTATAGGATGGTGCTGACCATTCTCATTTTGATTCGATCATTTCGAGAAGGTAACTTCAGACTGTACCGTGAGTCACTGTTTGAACTTGTCCCATACTTTTTTGCCAACAACAATGTAAATTATGCTCGATGGCTTCCAATACACCTTTGAGACATGATGTGCATTGAGGAGCAACATCCAGAAGTGGCTGCAGAGTTCCACAAGGGGAACTTTGTAGTACATAAGTCAGATAGGGCTTTCTCTGCAGTGGCAATTGATCAGGCTCATGAATGGCTCAATGCTGTGATCAAAGGTGATGGGGGAACAGTCGGGCTGACAGAGAAACCATCAGCACTTCGAAGATGGATGTTAGCAGCTCCAGAAGTGAGCCGTCTAGTTGCGAACTATGAAGCTGTGTCAGGAGCTAAAGATGTGAAGAAAGGTAATCATCACCATGAACATACAGAGGCTGCTCAAAAAGCATTTTTTGAGAAAGTGAAACGACTCACATCAGTGATGCGGGAAATGGGTAACCCTTTCATGGAAGAATCAGATGATCTGCTACACAAGCAGATCATCTGATGGACACGAAGGACATTGTTGATGTCAGTTCAGCTGAGCTGATAGCAGTACATCACCAACAAGGCAAAGAACAGTTCAAGTCTTTTGTGACAGATCTACGGAGCCTTGACAGTCCATGCTCTTTCTACAAGCCTATCAAGAAGAATATGGTAACTTTCTTCAAGCACAAGCCAGTTGTCAGTGGAACAAATTCCAAGATGATGGAACTTAAGGGTGACTACCAACTTTTCTCCTGACTATTCATCTCTTGCCAGAACAGGCAATGTGACTTACAAGAGTTCTTCATGCATGAGAACCAATCAGCTCCCGCCTCTCTCAGTGATGGAGGGAAACTCCACACGTGTACCAAATCACACCTGGCTGATTTACTACAAGCGAAAGTGACATTGCCAGAAAAAAAGCCAGAATCAGATGTTCTTATAGTGGATGGATCAGCTATGGTGAATACACTGCCACCACGTTCAAGCAAGACGTTTGAGGAATATGCAATAAATGACAGACTTCCAAGAATAGAGACATACAGCCATACATACAAGCGGACGGACATTGTGTTCGATGTTTACTGGAAGTCCAGTCTGAAGTCTGAGGCAAGGTCAAAACGGGGAAAAGCAATCAGAAGGAGAGTAACGGGCACAGGCAAAACTCTGTCAAACTGGCAAAGCTTCCTACGGGATGAAAACAACAAGCAGGAATTATTCCATTTTATTGCTGATAAAGTAACAAAAATGAAAACAGCCAATATAGTCATTGTGACGAAGGGAGAAGATGCTGTTAGCAACCAAACTACTAACCTGGATGCAGTAGCCCCGTGTAGTCATGAAGAGGCAGACGCGGATTTTCCTTCGTACCCAGCATGCAGTGAAACAAGGACACAAATCCCTGATGATTGATGCCAATGACACAGACATTGTAATCATAGCCACTTCTGTTATGCCGTCTTTGATGCAACTTGGCCTGGAGAAAATGTGGATGACGTTTGGCAAAGGAGAGAAGACAAGATGGATCCCTATACATGAGGTGGTTTCAGCCATAGGACCAGAGAAAACACGTGGTATCCTCTTCTTCCATGCCTTCAGTGGTTGTGACATTGTGTCATCCTTCCATGGCAAATCAAAGAAGTCTGCCTGGAATACATGGGACGTGTGTGATGAGGTCTCAAACACATTTGCAAGACTCAGCAAATGTCCCTCTGCAGTGGAGGATAGTGACCTGCAAGCTTTGGAGAGATTTGTTGTGCTAATGTATGACAGGTCCAGCGATGTCACCACTGTGAACGAGGCCAAGCTTGATCTCTTTGCCAGAAAGCAAAAACAATATGACTTGATCCCACCAACTCAAGCAGCACTCAAAGAGCATGCCAAAAGTGCTTCTTATGAGGCTGGATACGTGTGGGGACAGTCATTAAAGCGACATCCACAAATGCCGAGCCCATCCAACTGGGGATGGGTTAAAATGGACGAAGAGTGGAAAGTCTTCTGGACTCCACTTCCACCTATTGCAGAGAGTTGTTGGGAGTTGACCAAATGTGGGTGCAACAAGGCATGTACTGGAAGGTGTAAGTGCTTCAGATATGGACTCAGTTGCACATGCTTGTGTAGTTGCCCCTGCTAGAATCTATTTGCATGTTTCTTTTGCCAGTGTTAGTTTATGTTTTCTGGTGTAGGCCTATGGCTCGGCTTCCCCTCGCCACATCGGCGCATCATGTTTTATTTTGTCACCAGACTATCACTGTGACATTTTCTGTTTAGTTCCTTAGTATTGTTTGAGATACTTTCTGTTTGTCATGGTTCCATGGCTGTGTCAGCCAGAGTCGCTGTTGCCTCTGGATCTGTTCTTATTGACATTCAGTATTAGTCATTGCTCAATTTTTTGTTTGGTGCACTGTCCGTTCAGCACCCCAACTGTGCTAATTTATTAATCTTATTTTTGTTTCCCCACCTCTCAGTATTAATTTGACATGTTTAATAACTGTTAGTTTAAAAAAAAGAAGAAAAAAAAAATCCCTTGTGACTGTTACCTTGTCATGGTAAGGCAGCTTGTGTACCTCAATGAACCCTGAGAGCTATGCCAGTGGGAGGCAACTCCTGACAGGCTTTACCAAACTGGACAGGTCATGGGTGAGGAGTCAGACAAAACACAGTCAAACTACCTCTCTTGACAGAGTCTTTTGAGGAGCCCAATATATTTCTATGAGAAAATGTATCATTTAAAGATCCACATGGCGGGCGGCAGTAATCCTGAAAAATTGCTGCCATCTTGAAATTTTATGTTGCTGTGGGCGGTTTCTTGTCAAATGACCCTTTGAGACAGCTCATGGCAATTTTCATGCTTGTATTACCAACTAAATGATTTCTTAAGCCTAATTGCTCCACTAAGGTGGTGGCCATCTTGAAAAATGGCCGCCATCTTGAAATTTCAAGTAGCTGTAGGTGGCTTATTGTCAAGTGACCCACAGAGACTGCTCATGCCAATTTTCATGCTTGTATCACCAAATAAACCACTATATCACTTAACTGCTCCACTAAGGTATCAGCCATCTTGAAAAATGGCCGCCATCTTGAAATTTCAAGCAGTTGTGGGGGGCTTGTTGTCAAGTGACCCACAGAGACTACTCATGCCAATTTTCATGCTTGTATCACCAAATAAACCACTATATCACTTAACTGCTCCACTAAGGTGTTGGCCATCTTGAAAAATGGCCGCCATCTTGAAATTTCAAGTAGCTGTGGGTGGCTTATTGTCAAGTGACCCACAGAGACTGCTCATGCCAATTTTCATGCTTGTATCACCAAATAAACCACTGTATCACTTAACTGCTCCACTAAGGTGTCGGCCATCTTGAAAAATGGCCGCCATCTTGAAATTTCAAGTAGCTGTGGGTGGCTTATTGTCAAGTGACCCACAGAGACTGCTCATGCCAATTTTCATGCTTGTATCACCAAGTAACCAATATATCACTTAACTGCTCCACTAAGGTGTCGACAATCTTGAAAAATGGCCGCCATCTTTAAATTTCAAGTGGCTCGGACAATTTTCTTGTCAAGTGACCCATGGAGACTGCTCATGCCAATTTTCACGCTTGTATCATAAACTGAACGATTCTGCCAAACATAAGCACTTAGCCGCTCCACTATAAGAACACATTTCAGTTTTTATAATTTAAATGTGTAGTGTCTGATGAGTTGCACTTCATTAGCTGGTTTAGTAGAAGCCTCATAAATTCAAAGCCTTTTTAACACAGCATATTGCTTGGCAGTCATCATGTCACTCTGCAAGTGAATATTTTTGAACAAAGCATTGCAAAAACGAAAGCAAAAACATTGCACATAACATGAGATAGATGCATCGGAGAGGAACGAGTAGCACGATCTGATATCACCAAGTAATTAACAGTCCAGGATCAATGACAAAGTTGTTTGCCCTGGATTAACATTATAACCAACCAATCAGTGGCACGTTTTGCTTGTGATGTCATTAATAGTGCGACGTAATGGCAAATTCAAAAAAGAAAAAAAACGTCTGCCAGTTTCACTATCGTAACGTCCGCCCGTTCCAGAGCTGCCGCCGATGCTTCACTATCGTGCTTAAAAGGTAAGATTTAGCCTACTTCCAAGAGTTTGAACATCTTCAAAACATTATAGAGTTGATGTGTAGCTAGGCTAAACAAGTTAATAAGATAACTAGCATGACCAGCTAGTGTGCTAGCAGTAATTCAATTGGAAAGGGTTGAGCTACCAAATGTGATATTGATAAGAAATAAAATATCACGGTCCAGTTCTATCTCTTAACAAGATGGAATGTCAGTCATTAGGCTAACCACTTTAATCCTATGGAAAACACGCTACCTAGCATGACCAGCTAATGTGCTAGCAGACTTGTGGTGGTATGATCTAGCTAGCCTAAAGAGCTAACGTGTAGACTAAACAAGCTAACACAGATAACTAGCATGACCAGCTAGTGTGCTAGCAGTAATTCAATTGGAAAGGGCTGAGCTACCAAGTGTGATATTGATAAGAAATAAAATACCACTGTCCAGTTCTATCTCTTAACAAGATGGAATGTCTGTCATTAGGCTAACCACTTTAATCCTATGAAAACACGCTACCTAGCATGACCAGCTAGTGTGCTAGCAGACTTATGGTGGTATTAACTAGCCTAAAGGTAGCTTACTACTAAAATGTTCATGCTAAGCCTGTGTGAGTCTGTAGACGTTTTTTGCAATGTGTTTTAATCAAAGTTGATAGCATTAGCAACTTATATGTGCAATGCTACAATTAGCTGCAAGTGATTAAGTGTTGATCCTGGACCACTACAACATCACATACATCCTGGACTGTTGTTTATTGTTTGTCCTGGACAATCAGTCAGTTATTCTTTGCTGTCATTAAGTGTTGATCCAGGACCACTACAGCATCACATTCATCCTGGACCGACACAGAGTGACATTCATTCTTATCTTGACCACACCTTATTGTAATCACTCAAATCTATGTTTCAGAAAACATAGATTGTCTGGATGTCTGGTAAGTGTGAAAGGTTACGTAATAAAGTGTAATTAACTTTAGTGCATTTCAAAGTATATCCTTAAAGATATCCTTTTACTTTTTTTTATTATTAGATTACCTTGTGGGAACGTGTGGACCTCACACAATTTTCCTCTCTCAAGACTCTATTCGAGGACTTGTAAATTTCAGATGAGGTTCCAACTAATTTTGCAGTGTTTTTTCCACAGACAACCTCCGTTGAAGATGTTGGAGAAAAACAGTTTATGATGTGGAAATTGGACCAATTACAGTTTTAGTTTATAAATAAAAACATTTAATAAACATTCTGAGTTTTTTTCTATCATTTCATCCATTTTCATCTATGTGCAAATTAATACACACAAGAAGACTGTCTAATCAAGTTCAAGTACTTTATTGTCATGTACTCCAAAGGGTGGTGTTCCTGGAAGACAGCAATTGAGGTCAAAGTAAAATGCAGCAGCAGGTTAAAATAAGAGTCCAGGTTTTGCAGTTTTTCCATTTGAATACTGTGAACCTTGCTGATGTGGCATCACAAAAACATCAAGTTTGGCTTTCTTGGATCCACATTCTTTTTTCTTCATTGATGACCGCTTTTTAAATATCCTCCATTTCTCAAAGAAAAGAGCACATGGTTTTACCTCCACAGACTTTACTTACAATACTTTCCATTATAGAGTTAATAAATAACTCAGCAGCTAAAGTTAACCTAACTGGGCATTTGAAACCAAACCAAAATGTAAGCCAAGTGCCCTGATAGATTAGCTTAGGTGACCTTGAATAACAGGGCTATAGATCGCATAATGCCGGAGTTATGATTTAATAACATAATTACTCTGGGGCTGTAATGCTGCGATTGTCCTGGACTATCACTTAACAACAGTCCAGGATAAATGTCACTCTGTGGTGGTCCTGGATCAACACTTAATGGCAGCACAGAATAACTGACTGATTGTCCAGGACAAACAATAAACAACAGTCCAGGATGTATGTGATGTTGTAGTGGTCCAGGATCAACACTTAATCACTTGCAGCTAATTGTAGCATTGCACATATAAGTTGCTAATGCTATCAACTTTGATTAAAACACACATTGCTAAGGTGTTTTGTCTGTAATGTTAGTTATGCAAAAAACGTCTACAGACTCACACAGGCTTAGCATGAACATTTTAGTAGTAAGCTACCTTTAGGCTAGTTCATACCACCATAAGTCTGCTAGCACACTAGCTGGTCATGCTAGGTAGCGTGTTTTCATAGGATTAAAGTGATTAGCCTAATGACAGACATTCCATCTTGTTAAGAGATAGAACTGGACCGTGATATTTTATTTCTTATTAATATCACACTTGGTAGCTCAGCCCTTTCCAATTTAATAACTGCTAGCACACTAGCTGGTCATGCTAGTTATCTTATTAACTTGTTTAGCCTAGCTACACATCAACTCTATAATGTTTTGAAGACGTTCAAACTCTTGGAAGTAGGCTAAATCTTACCTTTTTAAGCACGATAGTGAAGCATCGGCGGCAACTCTGGAACGGGCGGCCGTTACAATAGTGAAACTGACAGACGATTTTTTTTCTTTTTTGAATTTGCCATCACGTCGCACTATTAATGACATCACAAGCAAAACGTGCCACTGATTGGTTGGTTAAAATGTTAATCCAGGGCAAACAACTTTGTCATTGATCCTGGACTGTTAATTACTTGGTGATATCAGATCATGCGAACGAGTAGGTCAAAAGTTGCAAAGAAACTCCAGCACACTGTTTTAACTTGCAAAGAATAATGTAATAGCTGGCAAAATTTCAGTACTAGACCTTCATCAGACAAATGATATTACATAGTCAGAAGCCATCTTTCGTAGGATCACCCACAGTCACCTCCTACTAGTCCAATACTGAAATGTTGTCAGCTATTACAGTAAATGTATCTTTGCAAGTTAGACAGTGTGCGGAAGTTTCTTTGCAACTTTTAACAAAGCCAACCTATAATATCAATCTCCACAAAAGAAAGCAGAACACGTCGGCTAATGGACATCTAACAGATGCCTCTCATTTAGGAAATGACAGGCCTATCAGACAGTGTCCAATTAGAGTTGTGCAAATGAGCTGAACCCTGAGTGGAGCCCGGCAGTGCCTTGGTCTGTTAGTTTGAACCTATTTTGGGTTCTAGTATATCAAGTCAGATCGGTGTGTGTGTGTGTGTGTGTGTGTGTGTGTGTGTGTGTGTGTGTGTGTGTGTGTGTGTGTCATTCATAGTTTTCATAAGTGATTTAATTGATACTGTTGTGTTGGAGGGAATGCTGTTGTTGGCTATTCAAGTAGTGTCAGGTGTGTTCTTTTCACTGGAAAGTGTACCTTGCTGCTATATCTCCAACTAATGAACCAATGTTTGGGTTTTCTTTACATTTCAGCTTCTAATACAAATGGCCAGCAGTCTGTACAGCCGTTGTAGAACAAAGTCAGTTTCCTCCTTTGATTGCCATGTCCAGCACTGCTGTCTTGGCCACAGCTGCTCTATAGCTATTGTATTGAATTATAAAATAATAAATGTCACTGGGTGGTATGCACCTATGATTCCTCGTCCTTGGAACATCCACCTGTGGCCTTATATTAAACATTAAATTAAATTATCAGCATACCATAGCTACAAATCTATCAATCAAGCATTATTTATATAGCACCTTTCAAACAAAATGCAATTCAAAGTGCTGTACAGTGAAGTGGATTTAGAGGCTAAACAAATAAATATTTATAAAATATAGATTGTTCAAAACAAAACAAAGCAAAGAAAAATGTAACTAAAATGATAAACACTAAAACTATAACCATAAGACCTTACGTGAAAGCCAGACTGAATAATTGACTGAAAAAGGTTTTGGTATACATTTAAAGGTATCAATATTTCCAGCTCCTCTCAGATCTTCCAGCAGATGCGTAGTGGCTGAAAGCAGCATCAACACAAGTGTTTGTTCTGTTAGTGGAACAGCTAAAAGAGAAGAGCTGGGGGAACCAGGCCTACCTGGTTCGTAAACTAAAAGCATTTGTCAGATGTAGTCTAGTGCGAGGCTGTGTAGTGCCTTATAACTAATAAAAAAAAGTTTAAAAACCAGGTAACCAGACTAAAGGGTTAATGTTATTATAAAATAGCCGTAATGCGTGCTCTCCTTCTGGTCTTAGTCAGCACTCTTGCAGCAGAATTTTGTGTTAATTGCAGCTGGTTTATTGTAGTCTTAGGTAGACCAGATAGGAAAGGATTACAATGATGTAACCTGCTAGTAATAAAAGCGTGCATTAGTCTTTCAGGGTTTCACAGAGAGAGTAGTCTATATCTAGGACAGTTCATTTACGGGATAGTTTCAATGCCACCGGATATTATGCGGGGTGGCCCTTGCCTTCCGCTTTCTTTGAATTAACTTTAAACTCCGGTCGCATCAAGCAACATTAACCGGAACCTCTGAGTAATGTTACAGGCTGAGAATGGCAAAATTTGGATAGAGCAAATTGCAGGCCTACTTGCAAAACATTTTTTCTCTAACTGGGACGTTTTGGGACCGATTGGTGGGATTGCTGTGGATGAAGTACACACAGTGATACACTGGTAAGAGCTAATGAGGTTTAATCATGTATCCAGCTAATTTAAATAGCTCACGTTCCTGTATTGTGTGAACAGTTAACTTCATATAATATTGTATGTGGTGTTTTTTTTGCAGGGTGAAAATGTTCTACCAAAACAAGTTCCTTCCCGAGACTATTTTGCAGAGCCACCACGGGGGTTGCCAGGCTGAGACCGCAGCATTCACAACAATGTTGCTAGACGCTTTTCTCACATAGCCAGACATTACTCCACAGCACAGCGGAGTAGCTAACGGTAGATGCTGGCTATATTGACAGTCATAAAAGCCCGTGCTCACGCAGAGCTCTGTAACCAACTGACAGACACACTTTTTCCGCTTAAAATTATAGTATGAACCGCTAAAAACACAACAACCTCACTGTCCTCTCCACACGCCAGTCAGGCACACTTCCTCGGCTTAGAATTACAATACGAAACGCTAAAAATACCACTACCTTGCCGACGGAACACACTTCATTGGCTTAGAATTACAATAGGAACAGCTAAACACACTGCAAACTCACAGTCCTCTCTTTCCGATTTACAGCCCTCCTCTCGTGGCTTAAAATACTCACCGTTGTCGGCTCCAGCCGCTGACGAGGCTACACGCTGTAAACAGCCATGGGCTGCATGCCTGGTCCTCCGGTAACGTTAAAAGTTAGCAGGGTTAGCATGGCGGCGTTAGCCAGGACCAGTCGGGATCACTTTACTGGCTATGTCTCAATTATTTTTGCGAGTAACCAACTCGGGTACTCTAGCTATATAATTCAATGTGAGTACACAAATGTTGAAATGACAAAAAATGCCCGTCCCTAGTAGCTGTGATAAATTAGCCTGAAGCTAATGCTTACCTGTTCAGGAGGAAATAAGCCAACTCTGCGTCCTTTTGGGATCTAAGCTGTCTCCATCTTTCAAATACATCTCCAATATTTACCAGGGGGTTGTTACGTCTCTGGTCACGCAACTGTTAGAAACATGCTGTTTTCTTTTTTTTATTTCATGTAGAATCTATCTCCGTTGATCCTGTTCGTTTGTTAGCTGCTTTCATGGCTGTACTACCGTTACAGCTGTAGCGTGCTGGGTTTACGTTTTTACAGGTATATCTGGCAACCCGGCCTGCCTGTCAAACTGGGCCGTTGATAACAACACACAGATCAAAACATAAACATAAATTCCGTCACGGAATGTAAATTTCAAAAAGAAAAAATACTGAAATTAGCATTGTTGTCAGAAAAGATAGTATTTCAGTTTAACATGTTTCCTTAATATCTGATGAGGCATTGGTGTCATTTTTGGATTTATTACAGTACAAATATTACATATTGGACCTTTAAAGAAATGCAATCCTGGGCGTTTTTTCTCCTATCCATTAATGTTGTGTGGACTAGCCAGACCTTCCTTCGCAGCGCTGTGGAGATAGGTCTGGCAAGAGTAATGGCCTAACCTTGGAAATTTTCTTTAAATGATAAAAAGCTGTTTTTGTGACACCCCTGCACATGAGCCTTAAAATTAAAATCAGTCAAAAATCACTCCTAGATTTTTTTGCTTCTTGGCTTGGGTTGAATCTTACCACATTTAGTTTTGAGGTCAATTTCTCTCTCTGAGTCTTTGAACCAATCATTAGCACCTCTGTTTTGTCCTGGTTGAGCTGTAAAAAGTTCTATGACATCCAGGCCATATTTCTACAAAGACCTGGCAGAAACTTTAACAGTGATTTGTCTCCACCTAGTGGGTAAATCTGATTTACTAGAGACAGACTGGTGAGAAACTTATCTTCTTTCACTTGATGTACTCCATTTATTGTCTACTTGAGCGTGCTGTGAGCCCCATGTACAATGGATGAGTCCTTACTGCTGCAGCCGCATTGTCGATTCCAACCTGCAGCCCTTTGCTGCATGTCATTCCCTCTCCCCCTTCCTGTCTTCAGCCGGTGACCTGTCCAGGTGCCCACCTCTCGCCCAATGTCAGCTGGGATCGGCTCCAGCCCTCTGTGACCCTGTTAAGGATAAGCTGTTATGGATGGAACAGTTATTATCTTGTCTGTCAGAAATAAACCATTATATGTCAGATGTCCTGAAACTTTCTCCAGCTAAATGAAAACAAATCTGAAATCATTCATCTTTGCCCTCCAAGTTCTTCAAAAATATATTGCCTTTCTGTCATATTTGACAGTTAACTTTTATTCAAACAAGCAGCAGCTCTGCTTTTAACAAACAGTAGAAGAAAATATCATATATCAGCCCTGTTTTAGCCTCTCTACACTGGAAACTGGAATGTTTTATAATAGAATCACATTAAGTTTAACATCATAAGTGAATTTCCATTTCCCCTCATTTCTCCACATCTGTCCACCAAAGACAGACCACCAGTGCTTTCACCTGGCTCTGCAAATAGTTGTTGCACTGATTTATCAAGAAGTATGTAAACAGAAATAACTCATTCAGCTTAAAATACACTAAAGCATCTGCTGATACAATAACAACGGTTCACGGGGTGAGACGGTATCCATGAGCTACTCTTTCACACCACAGCTCACTTCAGTTCAGATATTCCTCATGCTGGGTTTTTCCACACACTCTGCAAACCTGGAGAACCAGGCAGAATGGATTTGGACTGGTAAGAGCCACTATAATTTGAATTGAAACTGTTACTGACTGTAAACAAGTACCTTACCTTGTTTTTACACAGCATGCACACTCGGACATTGTTGATCCTGAAGACGGTCATGGGAAAGAACATGCAGCTCCAACTCCAACTGTGTATATTTAATAGGGTATTTTTGAAGTTCTTTTAAACAAACTATTTCACACACAATTTTAGGTTCATTATGATGTTGTGTCTTTGGTGTAATTCTTTTTAATGTAATATTTCAGCATTAGGGTCAAGTTTTGCTTCTAAGATATTACGATACCTAAAACATAATCCATGTAACCTTTATTTGCTCCCTTTGGGATCCATATTTAAAAAATATGATGTGTCGTTTCACTGCTATGCAGATGACATTCAGATTTATGTTCCCATTAAACGGGTAGGAAAAAATTCACCTGAGCATCTGTCGGCTTGTCTAGACGAAATAAAGAAGTGGATGTCTACTAACTTCTTAAAATTAAATGAAAATAAAACGGAACTTATACTTTTTGGTCCTCCTAAAAGTAGCCTAAATTATATCCCTGAAGCGTTTACACTCTCTATACCTATAAATACTTGTGTGAAAAATCTTGGTGTTTCAATAGATAGTTCTTTGAAATTGGATAAACAAATTAACTCTGTTGTCAGTTCGTGCTTCTTTGATTTACTTATGCTGACTAAAGTTAAGCCGTTTTTATGTCCTCAAGCTTTTGAATGGGTGATACATGCATTTTTATCATCCTGACTGGACTACTGTAATGCTTTATATTACGGAATAAATTCTACAACTTTAACACGTCTTCAATTAGTCCAGAATGCGGCAGCGAGACTTTTAAAAGGCATTCGTAAATACGAACACATCACTCCAATTTTAGCTTCCCTTCACTGGTTGCCGGTTCGCTTTAGGGTCGATTTTAAAATTCTTTTATTTGTTTATAAGTGTCTTAACAATCAAGCTCCCCTCTATTTATCGGAGCTCCTAGAGCAATACACTCCTTCCAGGGATCTTAGTTCAGGGACACAGAAACTTTTATCCATACCACGGTACAGGTTAAAACACAGAGGTTATCGTGCCTTTGCCATTGCTGGCCCGACACTATGGAATAGCTTGCCCTTTCATATTTGCTCTGCTTCTGACTTGTCAGTTTTCAAGTCACTCTTGAAAACACACTTCTATTCAATTGCTTTTAATAGTGTTTAATTTGTTCTTAAATTTTTCTTGTTTTGTCTGTCGTGTGATATTCTATTGCTCTGTAAAGCACATTGGTCAGCTTGTCTGTATAAATAGTGCTGTATAAATAAACTTTGACTTGACTTGACTTGACTTGAATGACCATCACTGTGATGGAGTAGCTGCATACACCATTTATCTTAAATATCTTGATCTTTAAAAAATGACAGGGCCATCTCAGATTGCGTGTATATCATTTTAATTCTTCATTAGATTCTGCCTTCATTTTCTTCTGTTTCAATACATACATGCTAACTGCCCAATGTGTGTGATAGATTACCAACTGGGCAAAGCATGAACCTGCCCCAAGTATGTGTCAGTATGTTTGTGTCAGTTGGTTGCATATGATTTTGTTAAATGCACATTTATTTCTGCATTTTCACAGGACAATCATTTCAAACTCAACTAGATTCTAGTGGAGTGGAGAACATTTCCTAAGATACCAAATATATCAGGTAAAACATCTAAAATACTCACCAACATTTCACTCAGTGTAAACTTTATATAGCTTCAATCAAATACAGGATATATGTATATGAGATACCACGCTCGCATTATGAGATGCAATCAAACAGGATGGCATATGATGACTTTTGCAGCTTTCAAGCTGAAAATTCTATTTTTGCTGACCTATAGTGGTTTAACGTCTCACCTTGTTTTATTGATGTACAGGTAAACTCCAGTACACTGTGACACATGCATGTGCAGAGAGGCCTGCCCCTTTTACCTACAAGTCTAAAGTGCCCTCTTTTTGTCAAGATCTTTTTTCCTTTTCCTTTGATTTTGGCAATGGCCCGTCCAAGGCCCTTCAACAAAAACATTTATCAATTAATAATAATGTGCTAGAAATAAAATGACTGCTGGACCTTCAGCCATTTTACGTCACATGATGACCAGACTTTTACGTTTATTGCTTGACGTGTCCGCTTCCTGCCAGGCATTACATTAGGTCAGTCACAGTGAGCCACTTCTTAGCAGTCATGGCAAGCTTTAACTCTCTCTCTCTTCCTTAGGAATTCCCCAGAATGCAGATCGCACTGTTCTGCTTTAAAAAAAAAAAAGAAAAGAGAGTTTTTTTAACTCAGATTTTATGCATATGGTGGTGTGTTCTTATGACAGGTTTCTCCTTGCTTACAGTTTTGTAATACACCATGATATATTGAACATTAACATTTTTCACAAAGGAAGTATCATCAGGAAAATGTACTTAAGTATTAAAAGTAGAAGTAGTCAATGCGGGAAAATCGTCACATTTTATAAACTGGAAACAATCAAAACAGTTCTGTCAATCAATCAGCTGTACTTGTGGGCCAGTATCTTGTTGGGTAGCTTTATCTCATCAGTGATGCAGGATGTGGACAAAAGTGAAACACATTTGTCCACCAGAGGACACTGCTTTGCTTTTTGTTTTTTTTAACTTAAAGTCTTAGCTGACATAATATACCATTACATGGGCAACACTTTACTTTAAGTCCCTGTATTTAGCATTCATAAGCGTTATAAACATGTAATAAATAGTTAAGTAAAACACACTTTAAAGTAGTTGTAGGTAGATGTATGTACCGTATTAGTGGTTTGTCAACTATAACACCTCTTTGAGCACCCATAAGTGGAGGCTGCTGAATAAACAAATAATGAATGACAATACTTACAATAATATAAAACATTGTCTTCATGAGTGTTAGGAAACAATCCGATCACGATTATTTTGTGGTCCATATCCTATCATCTAGACTTGACGTCTGTGAGTTGATTCTGAAAACAGTGGCAAGCTCGAAGAACAAAGTGACACAAAGTCAGTTTCAGTTCACCATGTTCTAAAGGTTTAATGAGACACAAGGATATACATATTTTCCAACAATCGCTCCATTCACTTAGATTACGTGAGAGTTAATAGACATGAGGCTCCAGAGGAAAGGAGGATTGGTTCAAGCAAGGTTGGTTCACCCAGATAACTCTTCAGAAAGGAAAACAGGAAAACAATTTATGATACAAATTTAATTAAAACAGATGATAGAGGCTTTGTTCAGAGTGTAGCATATTCACAACGTGTGACAACATAATTGTTGACAAATCTGTTCATTATTATTATTAGTATTATTATTATTATTAATAATAATAATAATAATAGGGTATAATATATATATGTATATATATATATATATATATATATATATATATATATATATATATATATATATATTCCCCATTGTTGCGTCCCCCAGAGCAGCTGCAGCACAGTCATGTAACTTAAGGATGTTTTGCTTATCTTAGTTTTATAGCCTATTGTAAATCTTTAGATTTGGGACAAAACAAAGTTATGTAAATTTGTGATTTATTTTTTTCTATTTCCTGACATTATACAGACATTATAGCTACAGACTAAAGAATTACCGGTAATCAAAAATATAATCCATTTACATTTATTAATAATTAAAATAATGGTAAGTTTACTATTACTATGTACATACACTTTTTAATCTTAATGTTGAATAGCCTATTATGATTAATAATTGAAAATATTTTTTAAATTATAAAGCTTTATATTGATTCATAGTCATACCCATAGATTGTAAAAGGTCAGACCACATGGTGCACTGGTCGGGTTGGTGCGGTGCCATGGACAGTATATAAGGTTGGCGCACGCACCGTTCACAACAGGTCAACGTCGTGACGTAACCCAGCATTAGACGCACTGAGCGGAAAGAAATCATAACTGTAACTTCTGAACCTTCTGACCGTCTCTGCTGTAGCCGATCACACAAGCCAACAGTTCTTCAGGATTCACATTGCACACTGAGCTGTTCTAACAGTCTATGGTTTGTCCTGTCCCCCCGCTGCTGCCTTTCAGTTGATGTAACGTTACCGATCCCGGGTTTGTGTTTATATCTCCAGCCTGGAGGGACAGAGCAGAAGTAACGAGAGGAAGAACACGGATTCACGGACTGAAACTGTGAAGAGATGGGGGCTGTTCTGGGGGCATTATCCTTCGCAAGCTGGGTAAGTTCTGACATTGTCAATATGAATTATGTTATAAATATATAAACCACACGGTTTTACATTAATGGGAAATGTAAGATGGCGTCATGCACAGTAGCCTAATAAGCAACAGGTAGGTGTACAGTAACGTTAGCTTATGCCGCTCTCCTGTAACTTAAGCCAAAACTCCACTCAAATATCGCCACGGTTTACTGATAAAACAGTACGAACAGAAAACCGAACTGTATTCACACACACACACACACACACACACACACACACACACACACACACACACACACACACACACACACACACACACATACATACACACGCACGCACGCGCGCGCGCGTATTTGAACAGAGATAGAATAAAACTTAAACTTAAATTAATTACTTAGCTATGTTTATTGTTTAAGTCTGCAAGTTGCGTTTTTCAATATTTGATCAATGGTTAGCTAGGGTTACCACCGACCACCACTGTGAACGAATATTTATCAGCCGAACCTTTCGTAGTGGTTGGAATTGTATTAAAGAATATAATACATAAATGTTATAAGGATAAGAGACACACTCAGCATGTCATACTCTCGAAATGCAGGCTGTGTGACATCAAGCACACCACATACTTAAAGTGCGTTTATATTTCCATAAAGCCAAACGAAAGTAATACTTGGTGACCGAATCACAGCCGCTGTAACACCTGCTAAAGTTTTTTTTTTTTTAAAGCGTCTATTGTAAAGTTTTCTAACTAACTTCTATGAGGGATAATAGACGAATTTGAAGCCAACAGCAAAGGGTTGAACATAACACACTTGATCATCTGCTTACACGTGATTAACTGGATTAACTCTGCTTTGTTGCCTTGTTGTACAACCACAACAAGCGCCACATTCATAAATATGGTCAACATGTACAGTATGTTTGAAGACTAACAGCATGCGTTTATATAAGTTTAACAACGTCATGATTAATACAACAATGTAAAAAAGAAGGACATAACATCACAAGTCATGCAATAATCAAATATCCCAGGTATTGGATTTATGGCGTATCAAAATCAAGAAAAGAAACAAATCCTCACATTTCTTAAGCTGTGACCAAAACATATTTGGGATTTTTACTTGATAAATAAATGAAAAATACAAATGCCTGTTCTTTTCAGTAGAGGACTGTGAAAGTTCATGCTAAATGAAGACCATGTGGATTGTACTCCCATAAACAAATTTCCCATGCAGATTTATTTTGGTGTAGGTCAGGAGGGAGCGTGCCTGGTTGGTCATGTGCTGCTGTGTGTTATCTGGAACACATGGCCTCGCCTGGGTTTTGGACTAAGCTGACCTTGTCTGGCTGGCAGAAGTATTAACTTGTTGACAGTCTTCCAGTTCTCTCTCACTCAGTGTTTGATGTGAGAGAGAGAGAGAGAGAGAGAGAGAGAGAGAGAGAGAGAGAGAGAGAGAGAGAGAGAGAGAGAGAGAGAGAGATCTAAAGCACTGTAGATACCATTTTTATTGTAAATGAAGGCACAGGCTGTTTGAGCAGGGTCATCGAGCTTATATTGTTTCTGTGTCTTGTATATCTTCATGCCCATGTATGTCTTGTGTAAAGCACTTAAAACTTGTTGTTGTTGTAAGGTGCTACAAATAAACTTGCTTTGCCATGAACACAGCCACTGTAGTTTATTTCAAGAAAATCAAGTCAAGTATTTTAGTCTGCTGCTTAAAATAGTCCCAAACAAATGCACAATTTCCTCCTGTTTAAGTGATGTTTTGGCCAGCTGTTGAAGGAAATTAGATTAGCTTTTTTAATGAAACTTTATGTGTGTTGTTCTAAAACCAATTGGCTTGGTGGTGCTGAGAGCCACAGACAGGGTCAGAAAGTACTGAGCAGTGGACTAACACATTGTTGGTTTTTGGTCTTTTTTTATTGGATTTGTTTACAATTAGAAAAATACTGAAAAATACATGAATGAAGCCTGATCCTTTAAACAGTCTGACCTGTTTCACAAAAATCTACCAAAATTACTTTCTCACTAAATCTGTTGAGAAGTGACAGAATTATGCTTCATTATATTTAGCCTTTACAACATCTTTTGATAGTGGAAATGAGACACATTGAACATTGTGTGATTGGTCCAGTCCACATCTGTCTAGGTTGAATTTAGGTATTTGTGTATTTTTCCCAAAAAGAAGTTTACAAGTGTCACAACCCTCATGTCACCTTATCACGGACGACGAAGTAGACTGCTTCCTGTAGACATTGGAGGCCTTTGCAGGTTGCCAATACTGTGGACAATTATCTTGTTTTGATAACTGAGCCTAAATTATAAGTATGTGAATAAAAGCCAGCATCTCAGTGTCTGTCTCCAGACTCAATTAGACAACACAACCTCTGCCGTAGCTTGAAGATTTTGATGTTATTTTTTAAGCAAATATATCAAATAATTATTTTAAATATTTGCTATTATCTATTGTTCTGTCAATCAGAAACATACCATCAATATTTTCCCTGCCATATTCCCTGGTTTGTTTTACCAACAATCCAAAACCCAAAGCCTTTTAATTTACTATCATAAAAGGCAAAGAAACCAAAGCAAATATTCACATCTGAGAATCTGAAATCTGAATTTTTATTAAATCTTGTTACAGACACACTTTCTGTTGATAGTTGATTAGAATTTTTTTCAACAAAACCCCTTTACCTGTCTATAGTTTGTTAATCATTACCTTCTTTTTTCAAACCTTGAGAAAATAAAACCCGTTGTCGACATCCAACGGGCACGGTTTTGCATCCAAACACTTGATATATTGTAAGTGTTTATATCAAAACATACTTGTATATAATGGTTCTATTTCATTATTATTGTTGTTATTAACTGTCTTAAATTCTTGTTTTGCTGCGATTGCGATCCGCATTAAAATAATTGATTGGATGATGATTGGACACAAAGTAAAATATGGGATCTGAGTTCTTTATGTTTGGTGGAGTTCTTTTAAAATCTTATAGTTTGGTCTTTTTATAGCCTATTTGTACAGAAGCATATTGCATTCAGAGAAAAGGCCCTGTATTTCTGAATTAACAAGACAGAAATTCAGAGAAAAAAAAAACAGCCCATCTTGTGTGAAGCTTTTTTCCGGCTAACCCACTTGAGTGTTTGATGTCTGGAAGCAAACATGTCCCATCTGTTTAGTTTAATCCGGTTTTATTTTGGTTTGGGTTTGAGGCATTGGGAGATAGTAATGTCTTTAAGTACTGTAGATGGCATTGTTATCAGTGTGTTGACTTTGGCAGGCACCTCAGGACTTTGTGGTTGTTCAGGCAGAAAGCCCAAAATAAAAAGCTATACCTTTTTATTACTAGTCTATATCGACGACGTTCCACTTCCGGGATTGCTCCGGTGCCGCAAGAAATTCCGGATGTCCCTCTTTTCAGCCGGCTGTCCGTTACCTTCCGCTTTCTTTATGTTGTCACTCTAAACTCCGGTGGATTTATGAGGACTATGGTTAACTGCTAGCTAGACGATCTGTCCAATCTGAGTTTTCTGTTGCATGGCTAAAACAACTTTTGAACAGTAAACTTGTAAAAACAGGGCTTTTTTTCTTCAAGTGAATGCATTCTGTATCTGTCAATTCACACTTTAATAAAGATTTACAGGCAGGCTGTCAGTATTCAGTAATTGAGTATTTAATGCCAGTATAACAGAAAACTGACAGGAGATCATCTTGTTCATAAATACAGAGAGTGCATGTCCTCCTACCCATCCCCCAGTCTGATCATCATTTCGTTCTGTAGCCATGACTCCTACAGTTGACATGCAGGGGACGTCTTAACTGTTCTTTTCCCAACAAGAAAGTCACCTGTTTGCCCTGTTAATGAAAGATTCTTTTGTTTTCCATGGTCAAGCTCTGCACACTAACCATGTACTGCTGGCAAATTAGTTCAACAGCTGATTTGGAGAAAGACTAAATAGCAGACTCATTCAAGCCTTTAGTTCAGACACAGACCAAAAGTCAGATGATACTGCCTCGCAGATGACTTTCAGATGATGGGTTTAACAGTTTTGTTTCTTTCATGTTCATCTGATTCACCATACTTACAAGCAAAGAAAAGCCACTTGCCTCCACCCCCTGCTAATTAAAAGAACGACATGATATGCTCCTATAACTCTCACCTCTCCTTACATTGTCTCACAGGAAGTGTAAAAAATCCCATATTGGTTTATTGTAAAATAAGGACCCCACCAAAAATGACTTTACAACTAGAAAATGCTACATTTTCTAAAGAATATATATTTGCAGATGAAACATTATTTAATACCAACAGTAGTTGAATTAGCAAGAGCTGATTTCACTTGTGTGTAGGTGAAGAATTGAGCTTGAAGTGTCCATTAAGGTGGATGTCCTGCAAGGAATTATTAGTTGTAACAGTTCAAGTGTATAACGTGGGAGACGATGTCAGTTGAAGCGTCGGCTGAAGTGGGAGTAGTGAAAGAAGTTGGAGTAAATTGGGTATGAGCAGTGGAAGCTGTGGAAGTTAGACAAGCTAAAGACGTTTTTTGTACAAATGTGAAGACCTACCCTAAAAGAGGTTAAAGGGCGGTGGTGTAGTCTACATAATACACACGAATACGCAGTTTACTCACTAAGAAAGCTCCAGGATTTCCATATACCCACTTGAAAATACGCAATGACCTGTAACAACATACTTTCCATAATATTTTTGATATATTTCGAATTGTCATCTGTGATATCCTTCGCATAGGCTAAATAAAGGTATTTCCACTGTAAATTGGTGCATTAAAGTGTATCAGAATGCAGGAAATTAAGTCTTTGACACTCAAAATTTCCCTGGGGGAGGACATCCACTTTGATATGTCCATTCTGGTCCATATATTTATATAGTACATTAGACTACACCAGTGTTAAAGGGTTATTCAAAGTGTAACCATTGAAAGGAATTGAAATGTCAGTTGACGTGTAAGTGGTGATAGTAGTTCAGTTGTTTTTTGAAGAGTAAAAGATGAAAGCAGTTGACGATCATTTAATTACTGTATATCATTACCGTATGTCACCTGTATGGATGCATCCTCATTCTGCACATTTAGTTTTAGGTTTTTGCATAATAGGCAACATGTTACATGTTTTTAGATGTTCCTCATTGAGGTAGATGCTGAAATGCCTCACGTGTATTGTGCCTGTCCCCAGGTGCCGTGCCTGTGCAGCAGTGCAACCTGTCTGATGTGCAGCTGCTGTCCGGGCACCAGGAATTCCACGGTGACCAGGATCATCTACGCCTTCATCTTGCTGATGGGGACCATCGTCGCCTGCATCATGCTTTCGCCGGGTGTGGATCAGCAGCTAAAAAGGGTACGAGTGGACCATGGGAATGAAGTAAATGTATGCATGTAACGGACATTTCTATATACAGTAACACTCTATTTCTGTATCAAGCACAGAATAGGAAGTAATGTGTGTGTTGGGTTTTAACCCCGTATAAGATAGGTGTAAACTGCCTGAGTTAAAGCTGCATGAGTGATAGAGTCGGGATTGGCAACATCTGTCGTCAAGATCTTCATCATGATTGTTGGATGTTATTTTTTGTCTCATTACTTATTGCTGCTCTGCATGTTGACATGCTTCAATAAAATGGCTAGAATCAGTGTTGCTTGGCTGTGTTGTGTTGTTTGCATGGCTACATGTACTGAATGTGGATACTGTTTACTGTGTAAATCTACTAATGTCTTGCTGCTTCCCGTTGCTCTGCATGGCTTCTTGAGAAAGCTTATTTTGTTGCTGTTGTGTCTTTATGGCATCTTGTTGTCTTCTGCCTGTAAATTTGAACCTCTACTAATATATTTCTGCTACCTGTTGCTCTGGTCTCAAAACATCTTGTCAACGGACTACAGTTAAAAATTACGCTGGCTAACCTGGCACATTTACAGAACTGTTGATTAAAGTGCGTTATATATATATATATATATATATATATATATATATATATATATATATATATATATATATAAATAAATAAAATATTGAGGCGTATCAATCGATTTTGAGTTTAAAACCCCTTCTAGGACCAACAAAGTAGGTCTTCAGACTGCCTGGCTTTCGACTGCCACCTCAAGGGCATTCTTTATCGAGCGGACCTCCCTTTGAACTTGAAGATGATCTGGTAATCTGCAAACTGTGATATCAGTTGTGTCTCCAGAGCCTCAAAGGCTTCTTCAAATCTCCGCTTTGCCCCACGGAAGTTAATGCCACAATCATAATAAGGGGAGCAGGAACGCATCCGTATCCAGAAAGTTGAAGAGTTTGATGTACTGCTCCTCTGGCTCTCTCTTGGGAGGGCAGGAGGAAAGGGCAAACTACAATAAAATGCCAGAAAATAGTGAAAAAGATCATCCCAAATTGCAGAGCCCATAGTGACGTCTTCAGATGTCTTGCTTCATCCGAGCAACAGTCCAAAACGCAAAGATGTTCATCATACTATCAAGAAGATTAAGACAAATATTTATTTAAAAACAATTGAAGCTTGAATCGCTGCAGCCATTTTCTGACAGTATTTCCATTAAGCTTTTTTCTGGTCTGTATCATGTTTACTGAAGCCAAAGTTGCTCCGCCTACCATCATGGCATCATATGTTTCACTGTTAGAATTTCAGGTGCATTATCAGGGTTTCCGCGGAGTCTAAAATTTAAAAATCAAAATTTTAGGCCTTTAAAAAGTCTTCAATTCACTCAAGTATTGTGTTCTAGGTCTTAAATAATTCTAAAACAGACCTAAACAGGTCTTAATTTTCTTACGTCCATGCAATGCTACCTTTATTGCTCTTTTTTTTTTATTTACTCCGTGGTGTTGTAGTTCTTTGTTTCCCTAGTTCAAATATAATTTCGCTGTATTACGACTACAAATGAGACGAACATGCAACTTGTATTGCAGCCAATTAGCTTTCGTGTTATTGCCGCGAGTATCTTTGGGATTGTACCACAGACATAAAACGGATTTTCTTCTTCAGCTATGGGGAAGTGCAAGTTTATCCATACTTACTAATTTAGGGCGTAGTTGATGTTGTGATATAGGTCTTAAATTGCATACACGGTGGTCTTAAAAAGGTCTTAAAAAGTCTTTGGTTTGACTTGGTGAAACCTGAAGAAACTCTGATTATAGACTTGAAGTCAGTTAAGAGGTTCACAATGTTGTTGTTTTGAATATTTGTTCAATTAGCCTGCGCTACTCAACATCATATAGAGTGAAGCTCCTGCTCATTTGACCCAGTTTAAAAACAAGTTAAAATGTGACTTCTTGTGATTTGCTGTAGATTCCAGGTTTCTGTGAAGACGGGGCTGGCTCCTCTATCCCTGGTCTGCAAGCTGATGTCAATTGTGAAATGTTTGTGGGCTACAAAGCAGTGTACCGCATCTGCTTTGGCATGAGTATGTGGTTCCTGGGTTTTGCCATTCTTATGATTAACATCAAGAACAGCAGAGACCCCCGTGCTGCCATCCACAATGGGTAAGTACTGCAATAACAACACATGCTCTTTATTCCCAACACATCGCAGTAGGGCTGGGTATCGATCAAACGTTTTCGATACCGGTATCGATACCAATACTGTGACTTCGATACCGGTTCCTTAACAATAGTTTTTTTCAATACCAATTTAACAAAATAAAAATAAATTGCATTACTCATTACGGCACAAATCCTTTTACTGTATTTATTTTTCATTGCCCTACTACATGAGCCCCATCTCTGCGACGTGTAACGTTAGACAACCAATCACAAACATTATTAGATCTTTGTAGAAGCATGCTGCATGCTTATTGGTTCACTGATGCTGCTTTACTCCTTAGGTATTGAAATTGGGTATTGAATGACTAAGCATTTTTTGATACTTGATACTTTAGAGGCCATTCGGTCGGTGACTTAAAAGTATTGATTTCGGTACCTAGCCCCACATCACAGTAGAGGCTTGTCTTTCTAACCTTCATTTACCTGGGGGGAGGGGGGGTTAAGCCTGCTTCTTTTTAAAAACTGCCAACTTCAAAATTCACACCAGAGATGTGGAAGGTGCAGAAACAGAGCAGGCTGACATCAAATGCATTTACAGAGGTGCTGTTGGCTGTTGATCCAGGCTACATCTGCATTACTACATTTTGTAAAAAAAGAACTTTGGCTTTCTCTGACCTGGCGTGTACGCAACACTACATTTGGTCAGAGGTGAAAAAGAGAAATTATACATGTCGATCACCAGGTGGCCTTTGTCCTGTACACACCTTTCTTCCTTTCTGTTTTTCATAACAGATCTACAGCACATTACTCATCTGTTGATTTGATTTTTTTTAATCAATCAGTGTATAAAGTTAAAGGAAAATGTAACATCATAAAACATCACGTTACCTGAGTCCAAACAGATGTAAAGTTTCTCACTTGGTCTGACCAGCAGCAAAAAATAACGGACAGATTGGATAACATGGGCACAGAAATAAAAATAGCTGCACTGTACTGCTATACGCATGCGGTGTGTTGCAGCTGTAACACATTATAGGAGCAGTTTCTCATGTAGAATATTGGTGTGTTGGTTACATGCAGAGCTTACATACAGTGTGAGGTTTTCTCAAACTGCAAAACTTTTTAAATACATTTTTTTCGAATTCAAAGTGAAAATAACAATTTTAAGATCTGTAGAAAACATGTCATCATTCCCTCACCGACATCTTGAACAATTCAACTCTCACAATAAAGGCCAACTGTTGTAACGTTAAACACTTTTATGGATAAATCATTTTAACAAACTGTGTAAGTTGCGTTTAAGTTTTTAACAATTCCGTTTCTGCTTATGGATTATGGTTCTGCTTATTGATTCTGATTCTTTGAGGGGCGGGGTGAAAACAGATCACATGCTTAATTCAATCAGCCAGTTGCCCGAAAAACAACAAGAATCCATGTATGTGTTAATGAACAGTCTAGGACACAGTTACCACATCCTTCCTCTGCTGATCATTGAGCAGATCAAATTGTTTGTTCACATGCTTTGGACATTGTTTCACTTCGAGGCTCACCGGATACATATGCTCTTGATGCAACTCTAAAATTTATGTTTATGTACATTCTACTGAATAATCATCCATTAACAATTTGTTTTCAGATTTTGGTTTTTCAAGTTTGCTGCCTTGGTGGCAGTTACAGTTGGTGCCTTTTACATTCCAGATGGGCCATTTACCTACAGTAAGAACTTATCTCAGATCATAACATCTAATATACACACAATAATATCTGATATAAGTAATGTAATGAACTGTGTGTCTGTTGCAGCTTGGTTTGTCGTGGGCTCTGGCGGAGCTTTCTGTTTCATTCTGATCCAGTTGGTGCTGTTGGTGGACTTTGCCCACTCCTGGAACGAGTCCTGGGTAGACAAGATGGAGACCGGCAACTCCAGGGGCTGGTATGCAGGTCAGTGTCTCAAGCTGTGGCACGATTACACGCTGCATGCAAAAACATCACAACATGCAGAATGGGGTGTTGATGGACTCACACTTCCACAATGCAATACACAATAAAAAACTGCTCACAGCTGGGGGGAAAAACATTTCAAATCTGTGGGAGCAGGAACTGAATACAAATGTATAGATTTCGTATATACTTCTTTATGAATGTGTAAAAAAAGATCATCAGAAATCTGAAATCTAAAGAAATCAGATCACCCTTTTTTTTTTTTTTTTTTTTTTTTTAGCTTTACTGGTGGTCACTATCCTCAACTACATCCTGTCATTTATTGCTGTCGTGCTGTGCTTCCTCTTCTACACCAAGCCTGATGGATGCTCTATCAACAAGTTCTTCATCAGCTTCAACATGTTGTTCTGCATCGTGGCCTCTGTTGTCTCTGTGCTGCATAAAGTACAGGTACTTCAGTTTCAACCATTCAGTCAGGCAAAAATGTGCCTTAAAGCACTTTGAATTTCAAAGTAATACCAACCTGTGAGGGAGTAGCTTTCAGGACCAGCTCCCTCACAGTGGAGAAACACCACACAGTGGATGTGCCATTGTGGCTTTTTTAACATCATTCAACAACATATTCTATCATGAAATGCCCCTGGCCTTGAAAGTAGCTGATGTAGACTCATCAGGTCAGTCACAGTTAGGTTACAGTAGGTGATGTGCTTGTTAACCATTGCTTATGTTAACATTACTTTAGAGCAGACAATCACATTGTTCATGACCAGTGGTGGAATGTAACTAAGTTAAGGCTGCACAATATATTGTTTTTTCATCGTCATCGCAATATCAACTGCTGCAATAAACACATAGCAAAAGACTGTGACATATTGCGAAAGACACTCTGAGATTTTTAGTGTTATTTGAAAGAAAATATCAGTAAAAAATTGCACTTAAAAATGTAACTGTCATTTTTTTTTTATGCCTTTTACATTTAATTCAATTCAATTGGTTTAATAAAAGAATGATGGAAATTATTTCCTTTCATTTGTTTAAAACTCAACATGAAATTGTTTGTATTTTAGCAGAATACTGAAAGCGCAGAAAAGCATAACAGAGTGCACTTTAATATCTGTTTATTTATCGCAAGTAATATAACGTTATCGCAATTTCAACGTTATCGCATATTTTCCTCATATCATGCAGCCCTAAACTACAGTAAGTACATTTACTCAAGTACTGTACTTAAGTACAAATGTTGAGGTACTTGTACTTTACTTGAGTCTTTTATTTTAATGCCACTTTCTACTTCTACTCCACTTCTACTCTGACAGCTTTAGTTACTAGTTACTTTTCAAATTAAGATTTTTGCACACAAAACACATGTAGTTTATAAAATCTGATGTTTTATTATCAATGAAACTAGCCAACAATCAGCCTACTGCTGAAATGATTAGACCATTTAACATAAAACTGTTCCATTACACTTAAAATGGGAAGGTTTTACTGAATTGATTACTTTTACTTTTAATACTTTACATTTTCCTGATGATACTTACATACTTTTACTTAAGTAACTTTTTTCAATGAGGGACTTACTTGTAACAGAGTATTTTCACAGTGTGGTATTAGTACTTTTACATAGGTAAAGGATCTGAATACTTCTTCCACTGCTGTTCATGACTTTCTTACACCTTTGCTCTTGTGCTTTTCGAGAATAAAAAGACTACAAACTTCAGCGTTGCTCTCATACGCTGTTTGTGTGAGGGACTATTATATAAGGGAAATAAAAATAGTTAAGACTATAGATGGCCCGATACCATTTTTTGCTTCCCGATACCGATTCTGATACCTGAACTCGTGTATCGGCCGATACCGAGTACCGATCCGATACCAGTGTGTCATATATTTTATTATGTTTTAACAACTGTATACTACTATCCCTGTATGGATGTGATATGATTTCTATCTTTGCTGTCGGTCTGGCTCAGGTTAAACTCTTTGTGAAACATGAACAAACACAAACAATGAATGCCGTAGAACTTTCTTATATTATCCAGTTTGACAGTCAGTTATAACGGAAAAAGAACATAAATAACGTGGGTAACGTAGACTTTCTTTAGGGCTTTAGTACGTGGTATTGGATCGGTGCATAAACTCCAGTACTTCCCGATACCGATAGCAGCGTTTTAGGCAGTATCGGAGCCGATACTGAGAGATGTTCCGATACCAATACTGGTATCGGTATCGGAACATCTCTAGTTAAGACTACTGAGCAAAACGGTGTAATTAATTCATTTGACGCATATAAACGGAGGAAGAGTAGAGTGATCTTGGCTCTATATAACGCTTTATTGATGAGTAGAGGGAACTCAACAACGTACATAAAAGAAAAGTGGGAGAGAGAACTGGGATAGAGAACCACTAGTTCAAGGGTATGGAGGGAGTTTGGGTGGAAGAATATTGCTAGATATTTCATAACCCCATAGACGAAAGGAAGGTTTGCCCCGGTAAAGACTAAGTGTTGGAGGCAATGTGGACAGATAGTTGTGGTCCACACCCATATATTTAGGAAGTGCCCAAAGATGAAAGGTTATTGGAAAGAAGTATGAGGAGTATTGAAGGAGATATTTGTAACCAAAGCATGGTACAAAGCAGAGCCACCTACAATGGAACAATGCTAAGTGTAGTAGAAGAAATATATGACATGGAGAGATTTACCCACATATTGAGGCTCCAGGAGGGGAAATTTGAGATAAGGTTAGAAAAATGGGTTGAAGAAAGCTGAACGATACCATATATTAGGAGATTTATAATCCGATCACAATGTTGCATCACAAATATAGGAGGAAGCTCACGCGTCACTTTGTTGATTTAATTTTTATTACCAAGTTGTTTACTTTAGTATTGTAACGGACTGTGTTAATTCTTCAGATTAATGTTAAATGTTAAGAGTATCACTGTTCAGATACAGATTAGAGATGTTGAGTTAAACACTAAGATTTCAGTGAAGTAAACGTGAGTTTAGATGCTGTGAACCTTCTATGTCATTTTCCTATGAGAGTGAGCCGCGGGAGATCGTACACCAGTAGTTGGCTGAGAGCTAAGGGGGGTGTGGCTGTTGTTCTGTCCTGCAGGAAGAGAAGGGGGTGAAAGAGGGGAGCTAGTAGGTGGCTAGGAAGGTCAGGTAACGTTAGTTGGTTTAACTGTTCTTTGTTTTTGGCGTTGGCTACGGCCCACAGTAGCCTGTATTCAGGTCAATAATAAACCAACAGTAAATTGTCTATATGTCTCACCGGCTGCTTATTGAGGGACGCTACAGTATATTATTGTTTGTTAATATTGTTAATTGTTTCATTTAATTATTAAAATATACCCATATATGCATGGCATTATTGTTTTGCAACATGCTGGCTGTGTAAAAAGCTTTTTTTAAGGGTCTTCATTTCAATTGCAATATGCATGTGTGCATCTTGAATGTGCACAAAATTTTAGTTACAAAAAAAAGAAAAGAAACATGACCTCACGTCACAGGGCGGCTATAGCTCAGGTCGTCTACCAATCAGCAGGTTGGTGGTTCAATCCCTGCTCCTGCAGTCTATATGTCCATGTAGTAAGTGTCCATGGGCAAGAATGAACGTGTGTGAATGATTATCTGTTGAGCAGGTGGCACCTTGTATGGCTGCCTCGGCCACCAGTGTATGAATGGTAAATGGTGCTTGTACTGTGTAAAAAATCTGATTGAGTAGTTGCTAAGTGCAGTGAAATTTCATTGAACAGAAATAAAATGTGACCGTAGTTTAAGGCCACGTGCATAATGACTTGAGCTCTGTGTGAAAAAAAACACGCACCCATCACATTTATTTGAATTGAGCACAGTGGTGGCGCCATCACAGGGTCATCAACTTTTGCTGCAATGCAATGAGACATCATCCAGCAAGGCATTGCAGTGGCCAATCACATACGTTATTGTCATCGCCTGACAAACGTCCCAACGAAATATATAAAATAGTTTACCCCATGACAATCCTGTCTGTGTTTTGGCGTCTGATATGCATTTAAATGCTTGCGTACTGTTCATTGTCTCACAGATATCTGAAACAACATGGCCACACCAACGCAGCCCCCTGTTCTGGTTGAACGCAGGGCTGTCAGATCAAGGATCAAGGGTGTCGGTTGTTGTACTGATTGTAAAGTCCTTTGAGGCAAATTTGTGACTTGACATATGACACCACAATTCCTTGGAATCAGCATCACAGAGAACCTGATCAGTGAATGGAGTTTGCTCACTATTCATGGAGTATTTTGGGTTTTAAATTTAGATTTCTGATTATTTTATCTGTGTGTTTCTCCAGGAGTCTCAGACACGTTCAGGTCTTCTTCAGTCCTCCGTCATCACCCTGTACACCATGTACCTGACCTGGTCTGCCATGAGCAATGAGCCTGGTGAGAATGTTTGCTGGTTGCCAGAAATAATTCTGTAATCAATGATGCACTTATGAATTAACACAAATAACAGCCATTCAGCTCCAAACAAGAAACAGGACAATGTCTTTGTCATTGTTGTTATTAAGCATTGTTGCAGTCATTTTAAAGAAATGACATCCTTTTTTTGTCATGTGATTAGGCGACATTTGCTTTTCTTAGTTACGCTTTTGGTTGTTCTGTTCAAAATGCATGCTGTGTGTTGTACTGCTGTAGTTAATTGATTCCTCCACAGAATGTGTACAAATATCCAAGAACAAAGCATTACTATTGATCTGAAACGGTTTAAGTATCATTATCAAGCTACTTTCATGTGCTTCCATGTCTTTTTTTCCCAAGAACGTAGCTTATTTAAGGCAATTGAAAGCAGGAACATGTCTGCAAATGAGGTCTCGTATTTTTTATCAGAATCAGTCTCTGTCACCATTTCTACTTACACACTGAGCTGTAAATTCAAACATTGTGCTTGTTTTTTTCTCGTCCCCTCAGACAAAGAATGTAACCCGAGCCTACTGAGTATCTTTCAGCAGATCGCAGCCCCCACACTGGCCCCGCTGGAGGTGGAGAACCAGACAGCTGTGGTGATCATCGGCCCAGAGGAACCTGCCTTGACAGACCCGTACCTGCAGTGGTGGGACGCCCAGAGCATCGTGGGGCTCGCTATATTTGTTCTGTGCATCCTCTACTCAAGGTAATATCACTGGCTAAGATAGGAAACAGTGTGACCAGTACTTCATTCGCAAACTTCCTACAAGGTCTAGAAATGTTCACATGAAAATAATGTGGCTGCGTTGGTTCTGGTTGTCATTGTGCAATGCACAGGCAGTGATAGGCAGAATCACAAAATGTTGAAACTGATTATTGATTGGCTCCCTATATCTAACAGGCTTTGTTGTTACTCAGATAGTCAGTGTGACTCAGACTCAAACTTGTTTCAACTGACATGATTTCATTAGATGGATGTCTATGGGAAACTGTGGCAAAAGGTTTTTGCCACAGCTTAGCAGTGTCTCTGGAAGCCTGATTACATCACACGCAAACCCTCTTCTTTGTCATAAACAAATGCATGAAATTAAAAACAATTCAAATGATGTGACAAACACTCATACATTATTTATTAACATGGTCAAATCAGTGCATTTCTAATCTTCAAGTTTAGTCAAAGTTTAGTTTCATCTCAAAGTCTATTTAGTCTTTATCTGCAGCTGCTGTTTTCAAGGCCAAGAATCATTTTGGAAACTGTTGAAAAAGTTTCTCTCATTTGGCAATGGCTTGAATGTAACAGACGTTTATTAATATAAATACTATAATATATGAAGAAGAATGGTTCAAAAACCCCAATGAAAAAGCTAAGCAGAGATGGAGTGACCCTGCCCGGAGGAAGCCCGGGGCCCCCGTCTGGAGCCAGGCCCAGACGGTGGGCTCGCCGGCGAAGCGCCTGGTGGCGGGTTTGCCACGGAGCCCGGCCGGGCACAGCCCGAACAAGCTACGTGGCAACTCCCTCTCCATCCCATGGGCCCACCACCTGTGGGAGGAACCGTTGGGGTCGGGTGCGATGCCACATGGGTGGCAGTGAAGGTCAGGGGCCTCGACGGACCAGACCCGGGCAGCAGACGCTGGCTCTGGGGACGGGAACGCCACCTCTCTGGGGGGAAGGAGCCGGAACTGGTGCGGGAGGTGGAGCGCCACCGGTTAGATCTGGTGGGGCTTACCCTCACGCACAGTCTTGGTTCTGGAACCATACTCCTGGATAGGGGTTGGACTCTTTTCTTCTCCGGAGTTGCCCAGGGTGTGAGGCGCCGGGCGGGGTGGGGATACTCACAAGCCCCGGCTGAGCGCCGCTGTGTTGGAGTTTACCCGGTGGACGAGAGGGTCGCCTCCCACGCCTGCGGGTTGTGGGGGAAAACTCTGACTATTGTTTGTGCATATGCACCAAACAGGAGTTCGGAGTATTCGGCCTTCTTGAGACCTTGACTGGAGTCCTGCATGGGGCTCCAGTGGGGACTCCATTGTTCTGCTGGGGACTTCAACGCACACGTGGGCAATGATGGAGACACCTGAGAGGCGTGATTGGGAGGAACGGCCTCCCTGATCTAAACCAGAGTGGTTGTTTGTTGTTGGACTTCTGTGCTAGTCATGGATTGTCTATAACGAACACCATGTTCGAACATAGGGATGCTCATAAGTGTACCTGGTACCAGAGCACCTTAGGTCAAGGTCAATGATCGATTTCATAATCGTTTCATCTGATCTGAGGCCGTATGTTTTGGACACTCGGGTGAAGAGAGGGGCAGAGCTGTCAACCGATCACCATCTGGTGGTGAGTTGGGTCAGAGGGTGGGGAAGACTCTGGACAGACCTGGTAAGCCCAAACGTGTAGTGCGGGTAAATTGGGAACGTCTGGAGGAGGCCCCTGTCCAACAGACTTTCAACTCACACCTCCGGCGGAGCTTTTCGTGCATCCCTGTGGAGGCTGGGGGCATTGAACCCGAGTGGACAATGTTCAAAGTTTCCATTGCTGAAGCTGCAGCGAGGAGCTGTGGTCTTAGGGTCTTAGGTGCCTCAAGGGGCGGTAACCCACGAACACCGTGGTGGACAACGGTGGTCAGGGGAAGCCGTCCGACTGAAGAAGGAGTCTTTCCGGGATATGTTATCCCGGAGGACTCGGAGGCAGTTGCAGGGTACCGGAAGGGCCCGAAGGGCTGCAGCCTCTGCCGTGAAAGAGGCAAAGCAGCGGGTGTGGGAGAAGTTTGGAGAAGACATGGAGAGGGACTTTCGGTCGGCACCAAAGTGCTTCTGGAAAACTGTTCGCCACCTCAGGAGGGGAAGCGGGGAGCCATCCAAGCTGTGTACAGTAAGGATGGGACACTGTTGACCTCAACTGAGGAGGTAATAGGGCGGTGGAAGGAGCACTTTGAGGAACTCCTGAATCCGACTAATACGCCCTCTATGTTAGAGGCAGAGCTGGAGGATAATGGGGATTGTCGCCGATTTCCCAGGCGGAAGTCACTGATGTAGTCAAACAACTACACAGTGGCAAAGCCCGGGATTGATGAGATCCGTCCAGAAATGCTCAAGGCTCTGGGTGTGGAGGGGCTGTCCTGGTTGACACGCCTTTTCAACATTGCGTGGAAGTCTGGGACGGTGCCAAAGGAGTGGCAGACTGGGGTGGTGGTTCCCCTTTTAAAAAGGGGGACCAGAGGGTGTGTGCCAATTATAGGGGTATCACACTTCTCAGCCTCCCTGGTAAAGTCTACTCCAAGGTGTTGGAAAGGAGGGTTCGCCAATAGTCGAACCTCGGGTTGAGGAGGAACAATGCGGATTCCGCCCTGGTCGTGGAACAACGGACCAGCTCTTCACTCGCAAGGATCCTGGAGGGAGCCTGGGAGTATGCCCAACCGGTCTACATGTGTTTTGTGGATTTGGAGAAGGCGTATGACCGGGTCCCCGGGAGATACTGTGGGAGGTGCTGCGGGAGTATGGGGTGAGGGGGTCTCTTCTCAGGGCCATCCAATCTCTGTACAACCAAAGCGAGAGCTGTGTCCGGGTTCTCGGTAGTAAGTCGGACTCGTTTCAGGTGAGGGTTGGCCTCCGCCAGGGCTGCGCTTTGTCACCAATCCTGTTTGTAGTATTTATGGACAGGATATCGAGGCGTAGTCGGGTGGGGAGGGGTTGCAGTTTGGTGGGCTGGGGATCTCATCGCTGCTCTTTGCAGATGATGTGGTCCTGATGGCATCATCGGCCTGCGACCTTCAGCACTCACTGGATCGGGTTCGCAACCGAGTGTGAAGCGGTTGGGATGAGGATCAGCACCTCTAAATCTGAGGCCATGGTTCTCAGCAGGAAACCGATGGAATGCCTTCTCCAGGTAGGGAATGAGTCCTTACCCCAAGTGAAGGAGTTCAAGTACCTTGGGGTTGTGTTCGCGAGTGAGGGGACAATGGAGCGGGAGATTGGTCGGAGAATCGGGCGCAGCGGGTGCAGTATTGCATTCAATCTATCGCACCGTAGATTTAAAAGAGAGCTTAGCCAGAAGGCAAAGCTCTCGATCTACCGGTCAGTTTTCGTTCCTACCCTCACCTATGGTCATGAAGGCTGGGTCATGACCGAAAGAACGAGATCCAGGGTACAAGCGGCTGAAATGGGTTTCCTCAGGAGGGTGGCTGGCGTCTCCCTTAGAGATAGGGTGAGAAGCTCACTCATCCGTGAGGAGCTCGGAGAGAGCCGCTGCTCCTTTGCGCCGAAAGGAGCCAGTTGAGGTGGTTCGGGCATCTGGTAAGGATGCCCCTGGGCGCCTCCCTAGGGAGGTGTTCCAGGCACGCCCAGCTGGGAGGAGGCCTCGGGAAGACCCAGGACTAGGTGGAGGGATTATATCTCCAACCTGGCCTGGGAACGCCTCGGGATCCCCCAGTCGGAGCTGGTTAATGTTGCTCGGGAAAGGGAAGTTTGGGGTCCCCTGCTGGAGCTGCTCCCCCCGCGACCCGACACCGGATAAGCGGACGAAGATGGATGGATGGATGGACTATAATATATAAAGCACTGAAGCTTTAACTTTTAAGTCAACAAAGTGAACAGGAGTGTAAGTGCTCAGAAAAAAACATGTTTAAATTGAAATATGTTCCATGTCAAAGCCCATTTGAGGAAGATCATGTGATATCAAAAGTTGCAGAATGACTACGAGACGCACCGCGAGATGAAATTATTTTATCAGCCACACAAATTCAGGTTATTAGAAAGATTCTGGGAACTAAATACCTATCAGTATGAGTAATGTAGGTGCCTTTTCATGTGATGTTGTGGCTTGCACTTCAGGGCCATTGTAAAACAGATTGTATTTCTAAATGGAGATACAGTATCCATTTATCAGTGTTGTGCCCTCAGTATTCGTTCGTCCAGCACCAGCCAGGTGAACAAGCTGACCATGGCTTCCAAAGACTCAGCCATCCTGGCGGAGGGCGGCAGCAGCCTGGACCTGTCAGAAGAGTCCACAGGACCCAGGCGGGTGGAGGACAATGAGCGGGACATGGTCCAATACAGCTACTCCTTCTTCCACTTCATGCTCTTCCTGGCCTCACTCTACATAATGATGACCCTCACCAACTGGTACAGGTCAGGCTTCGTGATATGCCGTGTAATATGCAGGATAATGTAGAGAATGCTGGTTATTATTGAGAATTGAACCATGTATCACCCTGTTGGAGTTTTAGTTTGCAATAATGATGACAGATAATCTGTGAAAAAAAGCATGTTTCTCTGCCTCCTGCTGGTGCTCCTAATGGCATTTGCAAAGATTAAGATTAACAACCAATCAGAGCTGAGGAGTCTCTTTTTATTTATTTTATTAGTTTATTTGTCAGGGACAATGTACAAAATACATTAATCTTACGAAAAGATGTTTTGTACCAGAGATAGCTAATGCTAATTTCCATCTGCAGTCCCTGCAGATTTCCATAACACAGTGTCTATGACTGCTCGTGAACTGAGGTCAAACTAGGCACCGCTGACCAAATATGAGGCAAGATTCTGTTACTGTATTGCATATTTCTTGCCTCAAATGTTTTCAGAAACACATTTTAATGTTTAGCTGTAAAGTTGAAAGTTTGTGGCAAAGTCAAGCCAAAACTAGTTTCACATTACCAGACCTTCCTTCACAGCACTGCGGAGGCAGGTCTGGCTAGTCCACACAGCATTCTGGGATGGGAGAAAAATTGGCTCTGGTTTATTGGCATTTCTTTAAACCAATAACAATCGTCTTGTGCGACACTAAGCGCCAGAGAGAGCCACGGTGTCGCTGCAAAATAGCCTCGGAAGGAACTTGTTTTGGTGGAACGTGTTCGTTCAAAAGTTGTTTTAGTCGTGCAACAGTTAACCATAGTCCTCATAAATCCACCAAAGTTTAGAATGCCAACACAAAGAATGTTGAAAGACCTTTTGTTGTGTTCTCTTCTTAACAGCCCTGATGCAGACTACACCATAACCAGCAAGTGGCCAGCAGTGTGGGTGAAGATCAGCTCCAGCTGGGTGTGTTTGGCCCTGTACACCTGGACCCTGGTGGCCCCCATGATCCTCACCAACCGGGACTTCAGCTGATCAGCAACTCCGTCTCTTGCTCCACTCGGTCCTCTACAAACCTCTTTTTTACAGAAACTCTGACCATATTGCCTACGTCTTACTTTCACAATTTATACTTTTAAATGGAGCGTAGTTTTGTTATTTAATAAAGTTAACAATTGGTCGGATTCAGAGGTGCCATAACAGCTGCTTCAGGTATTAACTGCAGTGATTTCATAGATGCGAGGACAATTACACATGTTCCACTGAAGCACAAGAACACACTTGAAGAAAAACAATCCATTTGTTTGTGCAAATTTATGTCCACAATAGGGCTGTAAATAGGGCAGGGAAATATGCGATAATGCTGTTGAAATCACGATAATGATACAGATATTAAAGTGCACTCCGTTATGCTTTTCTGCTGCTTTCAGTATTCTGCTAAAAGGAAATCATTTCCATCATTCTTTTATTAAACAAATTGAACATTGAATTAAATGTAAAATGCATCACAAAAAATCTCTGAGTGTCTATCACGATATGTCGCCTTTTGCGATGAGTTTATTGCGGCAGTTGATATTGCAATGACGATAAAAAAAACGATATATTGTGCAGCCCTAGTCCACAATAAAACCAGCGTCACATTTTGATATTACGTGCTCTTAATCTAAAATCATTTCTGCTGTAAGAACAACAAATAGTCAGATTTAATCAAAAACCAACATTGTTTACACTGCTCAAAAATATGAATGTATTACAGTATTAATAATGAGGGCTGGTTTGTGAACTGCACAAACAGTTTGCTGCTATGCCGTCCAATGCCTTATATGTCTGTCAAATGTTTCTGATATGTGAATATATTGAATATACTGTATTAAGAGTAATATGAAGTACATGAGTGTAGGAAACTATGATTGGTAAACATTCCTGCAATATGACTCAAAGTCAAGTTTCTGCCAAATATGTATGGTCCAAGATATTCAATGTGAAGGTGTCTTTGAGATGTGATCATTTCAGGTTAATATAAATCCACACAATGGCACTAAACACGCAGATACAATCAAAAGATTAGTTTAAAGCTGCCGTGGGTTATGGTTTTATTATTTTCTGTGCATCATTGTATGACTCCAAATACAAATTATTACAGAAGGGCTTTAAAGATTCTTATGATTTTACTTGTAAAGAATGTCATATTTTTTGAATCCAAAAAATAAGTTGTGTTTTGTAAGACATGTCAGGGAATGGAAATTGACTAGTTAAATATGTTTAAGAATTAAACCTGATACATATGACACAAAATGACCAAATGCCTTGTAAGCCAAAGTGATGGACTGTAGTTAGTATGTGATATGTGATATGTGATATGTGTGAGTTCTCAGTGCTTCTGCAATTTCTCTTCACACTGATTTATGTTCGCTTTGGCTCAATGTTCACAACAGAGATACAATGTGCAAAACTCTTAACATGAATAAATGAGCTGGTCCGTCTTGCATCGTGTTTATCAGGGTATCATTGTTCAGGTTCAGTTTACTTCATTTGTACCCGTGGGTAGATTTGGTTTGCAGTACACAAGGCATCGATCTTGGCACACATCTGAACACAGACAATAGACAGACATGATAAAAGTACTTAATACTTGGACATATGTAGTTTTTTCTAGTTTTAGTGGTTATTGGAGAATAACCACTAAAACACTTAATAGAAGAAACTACATATGTCCAACAATGAAATGTAATCATTGTGTTTAGATCATGTTTAGATATGAGTATGTTACTTTTCTAACTCATTGTAACGTGATATATGACTTACAGAATGCACCCAAAGCACTTAAAAAATATGCAACCCAACTGGATACTACTGACTTACTATGTACTAGATTGTACTACTACATTTACCTGACAGAATGTTTGTGGTTACTTTGCAGATTCAGATTTTAATCACAAAATATCACAATTAAAATAGTATGCATTATTCATTAAACTATCCAGCATTATATCAACATTATACTTACAGATATGAAGTAAATGTAAGTACATTGTGCTGATAATGCCTCTCTTTTCACGTACTGTGCTGTATTAATTAAGCAGTCGTAGGCCTGCATTCAATCCTCACACACATGCTCACTCATTCTATAGCTGAATCTCACTTCTCTTATTTGATAGCTCCTTAGTTGGAACTCAACTTATTCCTGCCCCGAGGAGCAAGGATGGAGGAGGGATCTCTGAGGAGCTATGAGCGAGGACACAGAGAGCAGCCTTCCCTGAAACCATGCAGCTGAAAGCTGTTGCTAACTCCACCCACACAGCCGACTAATTTGCATGAAGCTGTAAGGCTCTTACACACCAACCCATCAGCCGACCTTCAGCAGAAAAGGCAGTCGGACTGACTGCCTCCCCGAGTTGGTCAAAAAAGTGCCTCGGAACACACCGAAGCAACGGCAACTTGAGCATACTTTCTGCGTGTGCGCGAGACGTAATACGTCTCCATAACAGCAGGTGGTGCTAATCTGTATTGTCAAACAAAAAATGAAAACCGGCAGCTGACTGAACGAACGCGTCACGTGGGTCTGGCTTCTCCGGAATTTCAAAGCGAGACCATCATGGCGGCTCGTTTGCAATACGATCTCATATTTTACGAAAATAGTTCACCAAAACTCCACCAATCAGATTGGTCATTGAGTCTGACTGCCCGCCTTCAGATTCAACATGTCAAATCAGCCCAAATGAAGGCTGACGGCCCCTCCGACTGATGACGTCACGGAACACACCGAACAGACTTGAGTCGCTGACCTCGCCAGACTGTCCGATGGCCTATAATCGGGTTGGTGTGTCAGGATCTTGAGAGCAAAGGACGTCTCATCCCTCTAAAACACATTTCCTTGTTTCCTCTCCTCACGTGGTTTCCTCTGTCTCGCCCATGCTTTCTCAGTGGGACAGACTAAGAGGCGAGGAAGGGAAGCAAGTGGAGGAACCATTGATGCAATTAAGGGAAGTGAGATTCAGCCCCTGCTGTCCTGTCCATTATCTAACTTAGCTATAATTATCTTATTAGCTGGTCACATCAGCTGATATCATCGATCCAATAGCTCAGCGACACACACATTGTTAGGAATGTGATCCTAAATTATGGATACATTAACAACCTTCCACAACCAAGAGTACAGGTTTCCCTGACATTATGGCCTGTAGCTACATGTAAATAGGGAAGTTTTTCCTCGCTGCTGTTGTACTAAGTTCAGCTTTTTGGGGGGAATTGTTGAATCTATTATAGAGTGTGGTCTAGACCTACTCTATCTGTAAAGTGTCCTGAGATCACTCCTGTTGTGATTTGACACTATAAATTTAATTGAATTGAAATTCAACGTCAATGTTGAATGGTGCTGCATGATAAGGCAACCCGTTCTCACTCTGAACTTGTAAAATACGGACGTTTGGACAGTGACTGTCAGCTAAAGCGATGAAAAAGGCATTCTTCAGCGTGTTTGTATAACGTACCGGGGAGAGCAGGCAGCTACACGGGGTTTAGCGAGTAGTATGTAAGGCCGAAAATTCCATGTAAAGAGAATGGTTGGGGTGGCAGGTGGGTCAAACACAGGACTTTCAAACAGGAGAGCGGGGTTTGTGTCCCGCTTGTCACGTTTCCTAAAGTCGCTTTCTTCTTTAACCGTCCCGTTATTCCCGCATGTCACGGAATCTTAAGCCCACCCACAACCTTTTCCTAAACCCACCCACCCCGTTCCTGTGTGTCACGGAAACGTAAGCCCACCCATGACGTTTTCCTTAACATAAGCGTCAAAAGGGACGTCAATAGTCCCGATCAAGCGTGTTTAGTTAAAGCGAGTTATATGACACTAAAGGAGACGTATGTCTCAAGACTGTCCCTGTTTGGAGGTTGGTGGGCCTGCCACACTTTAGCATACTTCCCAGAGAGAGAGAGAGAGGCTGAACTAGGCTGTAGTATCTGATACTTCCTAGAGAGAGAGAGTAAGGCTGAACTAGGCTTTTAGTATCTGATACCTAACAATGCCCATCATATCAGAGGCAGACAGGACCAGATTTATTTTTTAAGTCCCAAACTCTGTTTCATCTCTACAAATCTGCATCCCAACCTTCACAAATAAAACCATGTAGATTGAAATACAAGAGATTAGTGAGGACATCAGCAGCCTTCAGATGTCAGATTCAGATTGTGACTTGCAAGCAGGGTGAAGAGCCTCTCCTCAGGCTCCCTCTGGGCACTGTGGACCACCTGGCACCTGAACTTGGAGCCCTGGTCATCCTTGTTGGGGATGAGTTTGATAAAACTGAACATGGAGTAGAGGCCATTGATGTTTAGGCTCGGGGGAGTGTTGAAGCAGGAAACCATCTCTCCATCTTTAGTCCAAGTCACTGACACGTCCTCAGGACAGAAGTCTTTGACGCACAAGTGCAGTGTACATTCTTCATTCAACAGAGGACACAGCGGTTCACAGTCAATGAACATCACATTAGGAGGAGTTCCTGTTCAAACAGATATGGGATACGTGCCATAAAACATGTTAAAGGTTGTTACTGTATGTGCAGCATTTTGACCTGAATAAATTGTCACATTTACCCTTGTGTTTATTGTCCTCGGGGCGGAAGGGAGCAGAATAAATGAGTAGAAGAATTTTAAACAAAACATTCTTGTTAGCACCTCTAAATCTCTGAGTGCCTGCTCCGGGTGAGGAATGAGTCCACGTAGCTTTTTTCTGACCTTTCAACCACATCTCAGCATCTTCCTCAGAACATGGAGTTGTTCTGAAAATAGGCATTAGTTGTCAACAAGTGTTATCATGTGACCAGAGTTTCACATGATGACAACTGTCTGTCATGAAACCATGAAATGGGGTTGAAAGCTCCTGGAAACGGTAATTATGTAATATGTAGGCTATGTTTTAAGAGTCTTCCATGTTCACATTCTTTCACCTTAAGGTTGGTATTTGTTTTATTTTATATTTTATTTAAGTTATATTTTAAACCTTTTACCTTACCTTCTGCACAATGTCTTAAATTAAAGCTATAGTGCGTAGTTTCTGCCGCCCCCATGAGGAATTCATGCGTCCACATGATACAAGACCAAAAGGATTATCTAAATGTACTTGCAGGAAACATTTGGTGCTGCTACCTTGAGTGTTGATGTGGTACAGGACATCTTTGTAACCCGGAGCAGGGAAGCTGGAGTGGTAAACACGGCAGATGTAGACGGCACTCTCGTCCTCTCTGGCCATGACCAGCTCAATCTTACTCCACACGCTGAAGAGGCGGTTGTGGTCGGAAAAAGGTCCAAAGTGTTTCACGGTGCACACCTGCTCCCCGTCGTTCCTGGACCACTCCAGGTCGACGTCCTGAGGGTAGAAGTTCTCCACCCTAGAGCAGAGAACCAGCAGCCTTTCCACCTTGGGGATCTGAGGGATGCTGGAGATCTGGAGGAAAGACGGCTCCACTGGAGGTGTGTGAGTGTGTGTGGTGAGAGGAGATGGCAGTACATGTTATATAACAATACAGAACACTATCACTGCTCTCAGCAGCATAATTTCCCACATTGCATTTTGCTAACACTAACATGTTAGCCATAAGGTGATATGTCAATATTGTCATTGCAGCTTAACAAAATGTTAGGGGGGGTCGCAATCTGACCAGCAGCTGACAAATATCCGCACCAACGCATCAACACAAGTCGTTTTTTCAAGCAACAATTATGACCTATATTTACGTTTATAGTGGCGGCGCTCTCTAGTGGCCGTAGTAGTTATGACGGGAACAAAGCAGGAAGTAAGGTGCCAAATTTCCATGTAAGGAGTTAAGTTGGGGTGGTGGACGGGTCAAGCAAACATTGGACTTACACCCAGGGGACTGGTGTTTATGTCCTGTTTGAAAATCAAAGTAAACAGCAAGTTCTTTTGTTTTTTTACCTCATGCAACAAACGTGCGTAACCGGATGTAAAGTAGCGTCTGATTTTAACCCCAATTACAATCTTTTTCTCAACTTAGCTACGTTTTTGTGCCTGAACCTAAAGAAACTGCGACTGTTTCACTACCTTGAAGATGTGTTTAAAACATGCGACCGTTCTGCTTTAAATATGAGGACGGAAAACGCTCCTGTGGGTCGTATTAGAGCGGAGGAACAAACGACCCATTTGCCGTATGGTTTGGAGGACTGGTTGACAGTGACATGAATATAGTTTCTCTTGGAGCTAAAGTTACTCACCTTTCACCTGGACTGTGGTCTTTCTGCTGACGCTCTTGCCCCTGCACAGCACCACACACTGGTATTTGGTCAGGTCTTCACTGACAGTCAGACACACAGTCAGGACAGATGTGTGGTGTGTGCCATCTGACTGGAGACAAGCCTGTTCACTCAGATCCTCACTGACCAACAGGGGATCAGATTCTGACTGGACCACTGAGTCTGCGCTGCTTCTTAATTTAAACCATTTCACTTTGAGCTCCTGCTGTCTTGCTCCTCGGATGGTGCATTTGAGGTCGGTCTGCACCTGAGCATATATGATGCTGGGTTGGCTGATTTCAGAAACACTTGGTGGAGCTGTGGAGAGAGATAGAGATGCATGATATTGCACAATTAAGACAATCAGTAGTATCAAGTATTTTCTCTTCATTCTGATTATGCAACAAACTGGAATTATGCATTATACAGGTTACAAATTAAAGGCCTTCACAGTCTACAGATCTTAACCCAACTTTGTTCAGTTGGATGTTCAGTAAATGAGGTGCTACCGTCACTAAAACAAATAAGGAATATCTTGAAAAACAAATGTTGTTGGAGAATCTTTGACAAGGAGCCCTGAAGCTGTTCTGAGGCTAAGGCCAATCTACAGTAGCTGCTCTGATTGTTCCATGTACTGCTGACTAGTTTAAGCTCTAACACTGCATCACATTTTACAAGCTTTTACACATAAAGATTTTTCTCAGAAATATAGGGAAGTAATAACTGTCACAAAATGGAAAAAGTGGATTCAAGTATCATTTGATGACCACTGGTAGCATAATGGAACAGTATTTCTATGGGTGAATCCCTGTTTTTTATACCATTGGCTAGAGATGTTCCGATACCGATACCAGTATCGGTATCGGCTCAGATACTGCCTAAAACGCCGGTATCGGTATCGGGAAGTACTGGAGTTTATGCACCAATCCGATACCACGTAATAAAGCCCTGAAGAAAATCTACGTTAAATTAGTTTTTTTTATGTTCTTTTTCCGTTATAACTGACTGTCAAATTGGAGAATAAAAGAAAGTTCTGGGGCATTCATTGTTTGTGTTTGTTCATGTTTCACAAAGAGTTTAACCTGAGCCAGACCGACAACAAAGATAGAAATCATATCACATCCATACAGGGATAGTAGTATACAGCTGTTAAAACATATTGAAATATATGACACTCTGGTATCGGATCAGTACTCGGTATCGGCCGATACGCAAGTTCAGGTATCGGAATCGGTATCGGGAATCAAAAAAGTGGTATCGGGCCATCTCAACCATTGACACGCATGAGGATGAAATAGCATCCGTACGAGCAAGCCGGAGGGGGATATTCATTCCAGCTGACAGTGGTAATAACGTACCTAGAAATAAAGCATTGCTAAAGGGGTCCTTGAGGGTTGATTATACAATTGTCATATACAATTGTCATGATGTTTATATGTTGGTATGTTGTAGGCTGCAAATCAATACATATACACATACACTTACATGATATATCAATATTAATAGTTTCACTAGCACCTTTCACACATAGATTTCATAATAGCGTCACAATGAAGTTCTGCTGTTATGCCGGCTTTGTTCTTCCCACAGAACCAAACAAAAGCGAGATAATGCCACTCCAGTGTGTGATTTTGCATAGCATCCTGGTATTCCGGGAGCTAAAGAGGCATGACGTGTTAAAGGGCTCTCACACCAACGAGACAGAAAAGAATTAGTGGCAACGAAGCCCGACTGTGGCGTCGCCTCACGTCTTTTCAAGTCACCTCTGTCTTGGCTAAGAAGTTGCACTTGAACACACGACAAAGACTACAGCTGATGGCCAACGTTTTCTTAATACATCCATGTGGCCAACTAGCACGAACGCCTGCGTAAGAGGAATACTCCATGCTATGTAAAATAGACAATTCAGCATAAATTTTGCAGGGCTGACGGAAGGGCGACTGGAGAAGACTGCACCTCCTAGAACTACTAAAACTACTCAACTTAAGGTCAAGGAAAATATTCATGAAACAATATATGATCTCATGACATCCAATATCAAAACAACCACTTATGACAGTTTAAAGGTGCCCTACCATACAAAACCGTTTTTACTTGCATTTTTTGAAATATGTTAGGTCCATATGTGTTTGTGTTATGTTGTGAATGTGAAAATGAACTGCTACCTCCTCTGTCAGCTCTAGACACTGAAAAGAAATAAGCAGAGAAATCAGGCCAATTACAAAAGCTGGTCAGTCTGACATCATGTTGCCTGAGCTCATTACTATTCATGCGCTCGCCGAGTTGAGCTGGGTAAAGGATTCTGACAGCCAGGCTCTCATTGGCTAGCTGTTAGCCAATCAGATTCAAACAGCTTAGCTTGTTGAATATTAATGAGAACTGGCAGAAATCGAGCTGAGTCTTCCTCTAGGCTTTCTATACCACGCTAGAATGGCTTGAAACAAGGTAACCAAGACATTTTTTCCACAAAAAATGTTACAGAGTCCATGGTCAGACATTACCACAAAGTAATGAAATACGTGTGGCAGGGCACCTTTAATGTGATGCTAAGACATAAAGCTAAATAGTTTCTTTAAGTTTGATAATTGCCTGCTATGACATATATTTGACAGGTTATGTTGTCTAAGTTAATGTCAAGTTATCATAACACAGACATCTCAAACAATTTCAACTTTGAACCATTCAGACTCCTTTATGTTCACGACAGGTGTCATGTCATAATTATGACAATGTCATGTCAGTCATTATGACATTCATTCAAGTAAAGTGTTACCAGAATATTTATGTATAAATGAATTTGATGAAATTGTAGCATTGCGTTGAATCAGGTTAAGATTGGGCTTTGACGTGCCGACGTTATACAATTAATGTGATCCCTCAAACTCCATCACATCCACACTGAGCTGTTCACTCTCAGTTCAATGTCTCAATATGTTCAGTCGAGCTGTAATTAGATGCAATATATACCTTTACAGAAATACCTGTAGAGAATCAACGCGCCTCCAATGATAGAGGTGACCAGCAGCAGACTGATGACACTGGTGACAGCTATCAGTGTGACAGCACTGTAAAGAGGCTGTGATGGCGCTGCAGGGCAAAGGATTTAAGGGATTCATATAGTATATGTGTAATTTATGTATGGATAATGACTGGAAGAAAAATATTATCCTACCCTGAACAGTCAGTGTAACAAATCTGCTGTACGGCCGGCTGTAGGTCTGGTGCTCCACCTGGCAGATTATGTGTATCTCTGCATTTTTCACTGCTGATGAGTGCAGTGTGAGGCCACTGCGAATACTGTAGGTGCCATCTGGATTGTGAATTGCCATTTCGGTGCAGACACGGGAGAGGTGGCTGGCACCTGTGTGGACAGTGTGGGAGCCATTTTGGATGAGCCATGTCACGGCAAGTTTCTCTGGATAGAAACCTGTGATGTCACACTGTATGGTCTTCTCCTCCCCCTCTGTCACTGCTGCCTTTTCTGGGAGAAACACTGAAGGCAGAGCTGGGGGAGAAGTCAAAAACAGTAAGGTTTTACTTCGTAAATTCTACAACACACATTCATGCACCATATAACATTCTGCTGTAATGCTTTTTTCTGCCACAGCCCAATCAATGGCAGCACAGAAATTAGCGACAAGCTAACTTTGGTGGACAGAAATGTTAGGAGTTGGTGGAGACCAAAACAGAGATAAAAGAACAGTGAATATTAAACTTGCATTCATGAGGTAAACAGAAACAAATAATAAATAAATAAGCAACTGTTTGCTAATATATTTGCAATAAAAACTGTATATGGTAATTATATAGGCTAACAATATTGTGTTTCAAGCTTGTTCTGCCTCCCCAAGTTGCCAAAAAAAATGTCTCACTGCTCTCTCTCTCTCTCTCTCTCTCTCTCTCTCTCTCTCCCTCCCTGTCTGTCTCTCTCTCTCACTCTCTTTCTCCTCCCCAAACCAGTCAGGGAAATTGACTGCTCACCAAGAGTCAGGTACCACCTGAGGTTTCTGCCTGTTACTGTAAAAGGAAAGACTTTTTTTGTCGCTCAAAATGCATGCTCTTGTGGTAATTGTTGGGTCTCTGACTGTAAATTATAGTGTGGTCTAGACCTACTCTATCTGTAAAGTGTCCTGAGATAACTTCTGTTATGATTTGACACTAAAATTACAATTTAATTGTAATTGTACAGGTGAGAATGGTATCAGTCTTCTCATTTACCCTCAGAGCAAGAAAGCAAATAAACGTATTTCCCCCAAAAAATGATTTAATAATAAACAAAAACACTGGAACCACAACTAGAACTGCAACACGTAAAAAGTTTGAATTATAATTAAACACCTGGTTAAACACCTGGTTTTAACAGTAAAGATTATTCTGGTGGCACACTCCAGCTTCCATAGCAGAAATCTGACATGCAACTTAAATGACTACAAGTGGAAAAATCGAAATCATTCGGAAGAACATGTACAGTCTTGTGTTAGCGAGAGTATGACTTTTGTACAACCTTTCTCAGTGATCTAATTTACTTAAAGACAATTTGAAATTTCTTTCTAGGCTGGTTAGAGAACATTCTTATTAAACCTCTTTCTAAATTAGTAGCACATCTTGAGCTAGAGCATGTGACACATTAGAGTGGAAACAGGCAAAGGAATACCCAGCACTTCCAGTGAAGTGGTCTCTGTGTAGACCACAGGTGTGATGATTCTGCAGGTGTACAGCCCTTCATCTCTCACAGTCACGTTACGAAGCTGCAGAGAGGCATCACTTTCTAGCAACCTCATTCTATCCACCACAGAGCCATCTCTGCTCCCATGTGCTCTACCATCCTCAAAGGTGTACACGACGCTCTTCTCTGCATGTTTATCCACCATGTTCCACTCAATGGTTAGAGTGCTCAACTCCACCAGCTTGGACAGTTTATCAAACCGGCAGCTGAGAGTCACGTCTGCCCCCACCAACACACTGAGCTTTCTTGTCGTATCAGCTGAGGAACCTGGAAACGCAAAAGGGATTAGTGCATAAAGGTGGACACACGTTAAAAAAAAAAAAAAAAAAAGACAAAAAACTGTGCGAGACAAACACAGAGCTTTCCTTCACAATGTCATACCAGAACAATACAAAAAAAAAACTTACCTCTACAGTGCAAAACAATAACTATGAATTTTATCATAATTTTAATATTTTGTAGGTGTTCCATTTGGACTCATATGTCACATTGCCGGTTAATAATAAAGTGATTACAGTTCAAAGAGATTCTAAAGAGATTGGACTAAGGTTAATGTGGTGGTTGTGTCACCGAACATGTAGAGTAGGGCTTGGCTGATTGCTCGGTACTCATTGTTCTCTAATGCACTTCCTCCTGGACTCTGACCCGTGGCTGTTACCTGAACTTTCACATGCCAGCCGTAATGTGCTCATGAGAGGGGCCACAACAACCACTTTGTTTGGCCTAAACCTGATACCGGCTTTTAGTTTTGTAAACGTATTAATGCATTCAAAAAATATGTACTGATTTAAAATGTCTGCACTATTGCCATGCCATAACACAACTAAAAATAAATGATTGCCGCTGTGTGCAATTGCTCTTAAAGGAATTGTTGGGTCTCTGTAAAATATAGTGTGGTCTAGACCTACTCTATCTGTAAGTGTCCTCAGATTCTGTCCTTAGATTACGTTATGATTTGACACTATAAATAAAAAATTGCTGAAAATGTAATTTCATTTTCAGAAATGTTGAACTATTCCTTTAACACACATAGCTGAATATCTGGCATGTATTTCTGCAAAATATGACTGAAATGTTGATACAATTATTGATCATCAGCTGTAAAAGCATTATGCTTTTTGCCTTTACAGTAGTCTCGCTTTGCCACATTCTCCTCCAAAGCGCTATAGGAGAATCTGGCTACTCCAAACAGCATTCAGGGATGGGAGGAAAATGTGCTCTGGTTTAATGCATTTCTTTAAACCAATCAGAATCGTCATGGTCATGGGTGGTGCTAAACTCTGCACAGAACCGCTGCAAAATAGTCATGTGAGAGAAAACTCAGATTGGACAGATAGTCTAGCTAGTTGTCTCAATTTGCCATGCAGAGATCTGAGGAGCAGTTAACCATAGTCCTCATAAATACTTTGAATTTAAAATTTCAACACAAAGAAAGCGGAGGGAAACAGAAAATACATGCATATGGCGGAAGGATATAGACTATCTTTCCACTGACTTCACCAATGGAGGTGTGACCACAAGTATGGAATGCTACAAAGCAGAGATGGGAACTGGAGTTTGTGACTTGAGTCGCATTTACTCACAATGACTTCAGACTCATCCTTAAAAGACTTGAGACTTGGACTCAAGAATTGGGAATCATGAACAATCTGTATTTTATTTTTGTGGCGCATTAATTAATTAAATGTCTGACAAGCTGAATTCCATTCCCTCCCTTATTACCATGTGTAACATTAGGCATGTGGAAAAAGTGACAACAGATGACTGCAGCAAGCCTGAGATCCTCCAAGTAGCAAGCGTGTGGCGAGCGGCACCGTAGTGGCAAGCATGTGGCAGGTTTGAGGACAGTGACAAGCGAGTGGCACTGATTTGGCACCCACAAAGGATCTGCTGACCACAGTGGCAATCTGTCGCATTTCCTGGGAAAACCTAAGAAGACTAAGTGTGTCCTTGGTTTGTTGTAAAGCTCTACTTTTTTGTTTTGCATTCATCTTATTTAATTATTTCCACCAAGGAGATTAGGATTTCACCTGTCAGTAGATGCCATAAACTGCCACAGAGTGTCTCTATGTGCCACAGGGTATCAGTACAGTAGATGCCCCAAGCAGCCACAGGAGTGCCACAGTGTAAAGTCATTCTGCTGCTGAATAGATGTCAGTATTCAACAATGCTATTGGCACCCAGTTTGTTTTGTTGGGATACAAAACTATGTCTCTTAAAAGAAAAAAGAAAAAAACAGTTTGAGCCATCCATCCACCTTGATATCCTGGCTGTTCCTCTTTACACTGCCGGATGACAGGCTTTACCCCAGCACTTCAAGCGAAACAAACTAGTCTGTACATAAAATTGTGTAAACAGGATTATTATTTTTAAAGGTCCCATGACATGGTTCTCTTTGGATGCTTTTATATAGGGCTTAGTGGTCCACTAATACTGTATCTGAAGTCTCTTTCCCAAAATTCAGCCTTGGTGCAGAATTACAGCCACTAGAGCCAGTCCCACAATGTATGTTAGTATGTGCCATTTCTGTGTCTGTAGCTATTGAGGAGGAGAGGGGGGGGCAAGGTGGAGGGTGGGGGTGTGGCCTTGACCAACTGCCACTTTGCTCATTTGAAAGCCATGATGTCCCTCTCTCATGGGTGGGCCAAATTCTCTGGGCGGGAAAAGCAGATCCAGATCGGCCCATCTGAGCTTTCATTTTCTCAAAGGCAGAGCAGGATACCCAGGGCTCGGTTTACACATATCGCCATTTCTAGCCACTGGGGGACCATAGGCAGGCTGGGGGAACTCATATTAATGTTAAAAAACCTCATAAAGTGAAATTTTCATGCCATGGGACCTTTAATTTATTAAGTAGCTCATGTTTTTTATACATATTTTAATTATAATAAAACAGAGGATTTGCTTTCATTATTGTAATTAGTAGTAGTTTATTGAATTTTACCAGTTAATTGGTTACGTGGGCTACAGGCAGGTTCAGGTTTATGGTTGACCATGTAACGTTACAGGCTTATTAGGTTACCTTATACTGGGTTTGAGAAGCTATGGGGATGTGTTTTTTTACAGTAATATTACTGTAGCTGGGGTCTCCGTATAATTATACCGTATAATACAGTGTTGTTGCAGGCCTAATAATGTTAGCAATATTTTCATGTTACCCTGAGTAACCTATATCAATTTTGGGGGCAAAATACAGTTATTACATTTTAAGGAAAGCTTTGTGTTTTTTTCATGTTGCATTGCAATAGCCTGTTTAAAATGATCATACACACAACTAAGCAATGCTGATGCATGCTAAAAGATAAAGGAGTGATGATACAGTACTTGCTATGAATTCCTTAGGTAAAGCCATGCAGGGTTCTAAGCAGTTCTAATCATACAACGCTCATCACAACCATAAGAGACCGGATTTGGACTTGAGAACAAAGACTTGAGACTTGACTTGGACAAAACAAGCAGCTGTGTTCTGCTAGATTCCGTGTTGAAACCCGAGGATGGTCTCTGCTGTGCTGTCTGCTTTCTATGCAATATTAAATGTAAATAAACATGGGCTAAACTACAGTGTTCCAAAACAAAAAGCAGATGCTTTGTTCAAAGTTAATGCATCCAATTCGGTTTTTTTTTTATTACGGTGCTGTTTAATGTGATTTTGATAGATCTTATTCTATTTAAATTAATGTCTGACAGCTAATTCACAGTCAGTGAACTCCAGTGTCTTTATTCCTTAGATGGGTGATCTTAATTATGCTAATTCACAGAACAAGTCAAAAGCAAATGAGCTGCATGTCATTCATACAGTATGAGGGGCTTAAAAAAGGAAAATATCCCAGCAAGCACTGATTTGTTGATTTTTCCAGTTGCAAGATGCATAAAGAACTGAGGTTACAACAGACTGACTACAGATCAAGACTACATATGACCATTGTTTCAACAATACATACACATGTAAAATCCTTTTTAGATTTATTGTTCTAGAGGGATATTTGTTTTCATATCCAGTACACAGAAACATAAATCTGCACATACCAACATACATCTTTCATGTCTTGCTCTGTAGTAAAGCGGGGCAACAGGCACTTGCGTCTCTGTAGATTCTTGGTACATGCTACCACAATATCAGCAATAATGGATGTGAGGATGCTAATGTGTCTTACTAATAAGAATGTAGTCTGACTTTGTATGTAACATTTTTGTAGAAGTGGAGACAAACGGTTCCAAAATGTGCTAACGTCATTACAAAGTCACTTTTTATTATATTGGCCTTCCATAAGAAGAAACAACTTCTTTTTTTGCACAATAACAGCTTTGTAATTAGAACATACTTTTAGAAACATAATTTCCAGAGATGTTTGTCCCTGTACACAGCATGGACCATCATCCCACCATTGACCTCTTCCTCCCTCTCAAGCGAACCTCATCAAGCTTTTTAATGACTGCTGACGACTTGCTTGATGCCGCTGCATAGCTCTTCAGCAGCCTCTCAAACAGTGCTTCAGTGTTGGGGTGGGTACTGAGGAAAGCTTTCTCCAGCACGTATAGGTCCACCCCCTTATCCTCAGGCAGAGCAGAGATGTAACTCAGGCCGAAGTCGATGAGGAACAGGTCAAACTCCCCATCCTCCAGGCCGTATCTCAGCAGCATGTTGGAGGTGGTCAGGTCTCCATGGATGACGTCCTCGTCGTGCATTTTGGCCAGGATCAGGCCCACTCTGTCAGCCAGTCGCTCCAGCTCCAGCTCCTTACAGGAATCAGACCGCTGGGTGGATGCGATGTGGTCACGTACAGTCGAGGAACCCACGATCTCCTCCAAAAAAATACAGTGGGATGTGTAGTCCACAAAATAGACTACAGGGGCAGATATGCCTGAGGAAAGGGGAATGAGGAGAGTCTGATTTAACAAATTGTTGTTGTTGGGCTCTAAAGATACAAAAGCAACACCTTATAAGCATGTGTTTTCTCATATTAAATGATAAGGATGACAACCTTTTTCTTTACTCTTATTCTTCCTTATTGTCAAAAAAATCTCAGGCAAAAAACGTAAACAAACTATGTGTTAGTGCATCTCTAAGTACTATTAATGGAGGAAACATTGAGGAAATAGTTAATTTGTTGAGGACTACTTTCAGCGCTGGATTAATACCCATTTGGTGTGAGGATTTGGGGCGGCAGGTTTCTAAAATGTGAGGATTTGCTGCTCTTCTCTGTTTTATTTCACTGATGATTATCTTTGGGTGATATTATGATGTTAAGACAAAACGGGCCATTTGAAGGCATCGCAGTTGGCGTTTGGCTCGCTGTGATCTAACGTTAAATTTTTCTGCGGGCTTCTCACCCGGCTTCAACTACTTCTGAGGGGTCACAGATTTTGTTCCACGGTTCGCTGTATACACTCTCGGCTTGAGGTTAGCTGGAGTTGAAGATAATATCGCTACTTTAATTCAACCGTATTTTGTTGGTAAGTATGCTGCTCTGGATCAAGTCCACTCAGACCTCTACAGTGTGAAGTCCAGACCGGGTCCAGACCAGCAGAGAGAAACTTGCCTGCTCTCCGGCAGCGCAGTATGGAGCGGACCTCCTGCACCGTCCTGCGGTGGGTCAGTTTTTCGTCCAGCATTGGGTGTCTGTAGCGTTTCGGGAACCTTTCTTTCACAATTGTCGGCTTTCCCAGAAACTCTGCCCGGTACACCCGGGCTTCTGCTCCTTGTTTTACTAACTTTGCTTTACTGAGGAACTCTGGGACCGCCATGCTCTTCTCCTGGGCCATGTTTACTTCCGTTGTTTTTCTCTATGGTTTTACTACTGTCTGCTGTCCTCGTGCTTCCTCTGCTCTGTTTCTACAGGCTGCCACCTAGCGTCCACTAATGAATACACATCAACTAGCTAGATATAGAACTAAAAGAAAGTTTTTACATACTAGTCACATCTTACCTTGGTCAGTGTATCTTTTGGTCATTCGATTATCATTTCATAAAAAGGTATTAAAAAAACAAAAAACGAATGGTTATTTGATTTTCGTTTTAAAATACAAAATTTGAAATTGAAATACAAGGCGTTTTTTCCTTTTCCTGGTCAAAAGGGGATGCGAGATATTTAACAAAATATGCTTGATATTCATTTTCTATTTCATATAACAAAAAATAAAATCACTCGAAAATAGAACGTTGTCAGATGTTGTCATTTCCAGTGCAACACAGCACAGGCTAAAATGACTGTGGAACATCTATACTGTCAATATTAATATTTACAGTCGATGCTTTGGAACCCTACTCTGCTTGATGATGCTTGAGGTGGACTTTTATTTAAAAATGTCACATTAGTTTATTTCCCTCTCCCTGCCTCCCTCCGTCTCTTAGTACCGACATTATGCAACATGACCCCACACAAATTGCAACAGAAACTCTTTCAACTGATCTATTCTCATAAAAGTCTCCTCTATAACATAAAAAGTCCTAAGAAATCCAAGTGGTGGAAAGTATTGAAAAATACTGAAATCAGTAATGCCAGTTTCCCATTGCAGCCTATGTAAAAGAGACACTACAGGTGAATAGGGAACTATTTTAACTCCCAGATATCCCCATTAAACTTCCCCAGTTGATTATTTACATTAAGACAATAATCTCTTGTATTACAAGTATTCTGAACGTGTACTTAATTATACAAATGACGGAGGCATTGTCTAATTAAATATGTGCTAATGTGCATAAATAATGGTGTTTCAGTATTTTTCAACTTGGACTTGAACTTATATGTTATAGAGGAGACTTTTATGAGTAATACACATTTGTCAGATTTTCTGTTGCAATTTGTGGGAGATTCACTCCTTTTTTTCCTCACATAATGCTTTTAGGCCTACTCTCCCCACTCAGAGACAACGTCAACTTCTCCGCGAAAAGAGTTGATACCAGCTCAGGAAATAATAGACTTTCAGTTCACGGCTGTAACGTTACTGTTACATTAACGTTACTGTTACAGCGCCAAGGTCTGATCCCAGCAAACTTTCTGTTACTGCCGTTGAGTTTGCTGATCTGGCGGAGAGTCACAGGCGGTTCGGGATCAGATCATGGGGATCAGACCTCCGGTGCTGGGTCCGACATTAGCTTCTGCCGTTTTCTTCAAGTAGCAGCTAGCTAGCAGCTAGCCATCAGCCCCATTGGTTGTGACCCGGGTCCCCGGTGCCGACTGATTCTGGTCCGTGTGCGAAGATAGTGTGACTCGCACTATCTAACATTAGCTGGGTATGAGACGAATCTGCCGAGCTTGTGTTTTATTCATGGGTGTATTAAGGTTTTATTTCCTTTGGGAGATAGTGATATGGTTTGATGCACTATGCCAGGGAGGCTAGCTAGTTGCTTTTAGTCTGAGACTGTAAGATAACCAAACTTAATTTAAATATAACGTACAAATAGGGAAATAAATGTTGACGTTAAAGTCTTGTTTATGAAAGGAAAAGTGAATGACAAAAAGATACACTGACCCTTAACCATCTCTACATCATACATATATGTATATAAACTATCGCTCCGTTCAATTAATTAAATGATAATGTAATGAAAATGTATTTCCACAATTGCATTATAGGCTAATTTGAGTAAAAATGAAAATCCAACAAAAAATGGCAATTAGCCGGCTCTGTTTTAAAGCTAGAGTAAAGAAAACTAGACGACCTAAGGAATCCAACCAACAACCATGTCATGCTAACTCCGTTCTCTCTGGAACATACAACAACAAACTTCTAGCTAGCAAGCTACACTAGCAAGCTAGCTAGCAAGCTACACGCTAAATGCCAAATTTTGAAGAAGAACATTTGGATTGTGCAACAAGGCAGGCCTGTTTGGTCATACGCAAAGTCCCCCTCACTTCTGAAATAAGGCTACACCCCTGCGTGAAGGGGGCTAAATAATACTCAAAAGGTAGGCTACATTTTGGCGAAGGAAAAACTGAAGCGACTCCACATGATTCTAACATAGAAACATGTTTATGGAGGCTTTTGGGGAGAATGGCTGTAAAGTTGATTTAGTGCTCAAAACAGGGTTTTCACATCACAGGAAGCATTGTGGAGGCGTCTTCACATCATTCCCACACAGAAACATGTTAATGTGAGCTTATGGTAAGAAGTGGCTGTAAAGTCGTTTTAGTGATGCATACAAACTTTTCACCTATTCAAAAATAGTGTAATTGAATTTTTCTGCATACTGGGTAGAGGTGTTAAAAGTCGCATTGCCGACGTGGACAATTCTGCATGATGCAGTGCTGACCATGATCGATTAGCCTACTGCTTGTGGATTTTGCAGTCGCTGCTGTGTTGGTTGTGTTAAGACTGTTAAGTGTCATTTTTAAGAGCAGATGCAATAAAAAGGGGAGTTCATGTTCATAGTAAATATCTGACTGCTTGAATTTGTTGATGAAAACCACGTGTATAATAATATTGAGGAAGCAATGCATCATGCTGCCAGTATGTAGGCCTACATCATTCCGAATGATGTAGCCTGCATATTTCTCGATATTCTTTTAATAAATGGCTCGAAAAATAGTGCAAATACCTGCTGTTTGGGAAAAAAAGACTAGGTTTGGATTAAGCCCTGAATCTAAACAGCTGGCTCCAAAGTCCAAAATTAAAACTACTGACTGGTCCTTTAACCTGTGAGTGGTGTGTTGAGCCTCTTCGGGACTTTCCTTCCTGGGAAAGTTGGACAGTTGTCGACCTCTGGTGTCAAAACTTCGCCAATAAGTTTTTCCTCTTATGACTTGACACGGCTGCCACGTAGCTCAGACTTCGAGGGAAGGGCCATAATCTTCAGGAGCATCTCTTTATTATCCCCTCCGCTGTTTATGGTGAGTCTATTTCCCTTCCCGGATGTCTCATAGCCGAACTAGTCCACAGCGGATTAAAGTGTCTTCATAGTTCATTAACAGTGTTACAAACACAGCGAGGCAGCAGACTGTCGCATCTACTGTCTGTCCCTTTAACAACGGACAAATAGTGCGAGTCGATGAATAGAGGCTCTATTGTCCACAACTGAAACTGTTAGCAGGTCAGGGACTGTAGACAGCGAGGACTGGAGAGAACATGGTCACTGGTCAGGTCGGTTTTCTTTTAAACTAAAGGAGACAGTTGTGAGATAGACCCAGTGGTGGAATGTGACCATACAATTACTCAAGTACTGTACATTTTTGAGCATTTCCATTTCATGCCACTTTTTACTTCTAGGCCTACTCCACAACAGTTTGGAGGGAATATTGTACTTCTTACTACACTTATCTGAAAACAGTTAATCTAATTAAGAATTTCCATACAAAACATATAAAGAAATAATAAAATATGATGCATTGCTCCAGTACATTTTGCTTGAGTAAAGGATATTCCTCCTCCACTGGATAAACCACACTCTTCACTTCCTTATGTATGATCACTCTACTGATTTAGTTTCTGCAGGTATATATTGCATATTGTAAACTAGCTAGCAGCTATTGTAAAGTTTCTCTGTTCGAGTTGAAATTGTCAGAATTCTGAATTATGATGCTAGGCTACATATGTACATACATACATACAACCTTCACAGTTACAATTGATGGGAGGTTTTGTGTGCCTGTCCAAATATTGTTTTGAGTTTTAAATATCCACAAGTTAGTCAGTTCTGAACCAAAAATTATAAATGAAGACTGACCTCTGAAACATCCCTCTCCCAGTTAGGACTGTCCTCAATTGAAGAAATTCTTGATCCACATCTTTTAAGATTACTTTTTGGGGATTTCCACCTTTAATGGGTAGGACAGCTAGATATGTGAGATTCAAACCCTTGACCTTCTGCACCGAGGAATAAACCTTTATATACGTGCGCCTGCTCTACCAACTGAGCTAACCCAGCCACACACTCATGTGATTTTGTTGACTAATTGATTAGTTGATTTATTCGACAGATCTGTAAAACTGAGTTTCCCCACAAGAAGCATGCAAAGCACCACTTTAAATCTTGTTTACCAGAGATAATAAAATAAGTTCCTTATAGGAAATAAGTCATTCAGTATGAAAAAAAACATAAAAATGACTAATCGACTAAAGAAATCTTAGTCGTCTAAGACCAAAACGGGGGGCAGCCCAACTCAAAGTTAATTTCTGTAGAGGTGGTGCTTGTAATCACACTGGTGTAGATTCCTCAACCTAATCCCCACTGCTCTGTCATTATCAGCTGATATTTGGTGTTAATATAGGACTAAACAAGCTAACTGATTGCATCACAGCTATTTATTTTGTTGAGCCCATCTCAAGTGGATTCCCTAATGAAATCATGGCAATCAACAAAAGGGTTGTCATGGTGACAGGGCTGCAGCAGGCTCTTGTGGGCTCCCTTGTCTTGTCTATTCACAGTACACAAGACTCACAGTGGGTGCCAGACCAGGAGAGCACTGCAGGAACTGGAGATTGTCCGAACCATTTTATTTTCTTATGTTTTGCTTATATTTCACAGAGGATGTCTTCCAAGAAAAATTAATCCAGTCTTGCACAGCCTGACTGAAATGTGAATGTAACAGGACAGAAGAAATGGGTAAGTTAAATGTAAATGTGTGATTCTCCATTGTAAAGCAGTTAAACAGTGTTTAGTTTTACTCTGATGTAAAGGAAAGCAAGGGAAGGAACAAATGCATTACATTGTTTCCCTGTAGGGCTGACCAGTGTGTCCTGGTTGGTGATGGTCCAGTGAATATGAAACATTCCTTTAGTGTGGGAGATCTGGGTTCAATTCCCACTGTTATACATTAACCAATGTGTCCCTGACCAAGACACTTAACCCCTAGTTGCTCCAGAGGTATGCAACCTCTGATATACTATATAGCAATTGTAAGTCACTTTGGATAAAAAGTGTCAGCTAAATGACATGTAATGTCTGTTTAAAGTCAATGCAGATACCATTACTTTAGTATCACAGCTCTGAAACTACATTTAGACCATCAATAGTACTTAAAAAAATCATAAAACTTTTCAAATCAATCAATCAATAAAATGTGCAAAGAAACTTAATTATGTCAGGTTTACACATGGACTGTGTCTGCAGTCAGTGAGGAACTGTTGAATTGATGGCAGGGTTAATCTTTTATCAGTATTGAGATTCAGAAGCTTTCATGTGGACTACCGTCTGCCTCATTTGCATTTTTGTCAATAGAACACTGCGCATGAAAGACTCAGGTTAATGTGAGAAACAGCTGCGGAACAGTTGGAGTGATGAATGTGAATCATTCATTTGGAATTAACTAAAATATGATACATTCTGTAAACTAATGTAAAAAAAAAACATTTTGAGATTGGATATACTTTGCACAACAGAGCTTTGATCAAATTCATAAAAACACAGGAAACCTATAGACTGCGACGACTTTACCTTATATTGTATATTATGTATTGCGTAAAGCTAATTTATATCTACCTGAGTAAAAACATAGTCTACATTTAGACTATAGACTGTAGAAAACGTGGCTTTAGCTTAGTGGTACCCAAACCTTTTTCAACCACAGCACCCCTTCATAGGATTTGTTTAGCTGAGACACGCCGGAGTGAAGCAGCACCCATTTTGGAAACCACTGCTCAAGCATTTATGACCTCATCCATTGCTTCCTGTAGGCACATTTTTAGGATATGACTTATAGACTTGCTGCTATCTGGAGAGGTTAATAGAGCATGAAATTCCTGTAAATACAGTAAACAATCTCTAAAATATACCTTGCTTTAAGCCAGAATCAAACTGAACACTTGTTAAATATGAAGTCAAATCTGCTGTCTTGAAGAAAAAAAGGACTTTGTATTTCTTTTTGTTTGAATGGATGTTAATAAAGCTGCAGATTTTTTGGAGTCAGCATCTATTGGCCATTAGTGGTACTATCTGATGAAAACCCCATGAAGGTGAAACATTGATATAAAATTCACAAGTTCACCACAGAGTTTATTTTGCTGTGTAAATGTATATATCTTTTGTTAAGAGTGCTCTTCTAAAATAGTATGCCACTGATTTTTTTTCCCTTCCTCCCAGGTAGTTCCATCCTCCCGTTGGCCAGTGTTATGTCCAGTCTGGGCGGCCTGGTCTTTGGTTATGAGTTGGGCATCATCTCAGGTGCTTTGCTGCAGCTCAAAGCAGAGTTCAGACTCTCATGTGTCCAGCAGGAGGCTCTGGTTAGCTCTTTGTTGATAGGAGCTCTGCTGGCCTCCATTGTGGGCGGCTGCTTGATCGACCATCGGGGCCGCAGGAACTCCATCCTCCTCAGCAATGTCTTGATCCTTATCGGCAGCCTGGTCCTGCTCATCGACTCCTTCTCTGCACTGGTGGTGGGCAGGATGACACTGGGCTTCGCCATGTGTATATCCTCCATGTCCTGCTGCATCTTTGTGTCCGAGATGGTTAGCCCGGACCGAAGGGGCTTTCTGGTAACACTGTATGAAGCTGGAATCACTGTGGGCATCCTAGCAGCTTATGCTATGAACTACATCCTGTCTGACTCCAAAAGAGGGTGGAAGTGGATGTTTGGATTAGCCGTAGTACCAACTATGATTCAGCTGGTCTCTATCTGGTTTCTTCCATCCAGCACAAAGGAATCTTTAAGCCAAAAGTATTGCTTTCAAACTGAAAGAGACCAAATAAGTACTGTCGGAAACCAAGAAGCAGATGACTCAGAAGTCAGCTCCAGTATGGAAAACAGGAAGGTTCAGTTCAACAGCATGTACCTTATCCAGCGTAAAGACAACATGAGGACTCGGACTGTCATTGGCCTCGGACTGGTGCTCTTTCAGCAGTTCACAGGCCAGCCCAATGTTCTCCTCTACGCCTCCACTATCTTCCACTCAGTGGGGTTTCAGAGCAATGCCTCAGCAGTGCTGGCATCTGTTGGCTTGGGGTTAGTCAAAGTGATCGCTACTCTAACCTCCATGGTGTTTTCAGACAGGGTGGGCAGGAGGCCTCTGCTCATCAGTGGTTGCTCTGTTATGGCGCTGTGTCTGATAACCATTGGATTCCTCAGTGGGCATTCACTGATGAATGCTAAGAGGCCTTGTAATTCTGAGGACTTTAACGTTAACAGAACAGATGTACCTCATTTAAATGTTTTTGACATGCCTGAGAGCCAAAGACTCCTTAATACCAACACACAAGATGTAGTACTTGATCAAGTTAGACAGAAACTACCGGACACTCCTCTGGCATCTCCTCCTGGCGCCCATGGCACAGTTGTGAACTGGATCATTCTTGTGTGTATGATGGCTGTCGTCAGTGCATACTCCGTTGGATTTGGACCAAGTTTGTATATTCACTCAAAATGTTTATTTTTAATTTTTAGATATAACCATTTTTATTCCGAATTGTGCATTTAAAGCTACACAAGGCAAGATTGATAGAAATAGCCATACTATAAACTAATACACGTACTAGTATGTGTAATAGACACTTTAATAAGCATTTTGGAGCTGCTAGCATGCAAAGATGCCTACCGCCTTTAAAATAACCCTATCCAACTTTGAGTGGGTTATTAGAGCTAGTAAATTAAGCCGTTTCTTTTGTCTTTGACCAGTGACCTGGCTTCTCCTGAGTGAAATATTTCCACCCGCTGTCAGAGGAAGGGCATTTGCATTCACCAGCTGCTTCAACTGGGCTGCCAACCTGTTGGTCACATTCACATTCTTGAATTGTATCGGTGAGTTCCCATACATCATTTACCTGGCGCAAATTTTCACTAGTAACCGTAGGAAAAGTGCAGGTGTAACTAAAAAAAAGAATAATGTTCCATTGACATGATAATATCACCTTTTAAGAAGATATGGTGAACTTGTTGGCAAAATGCAAACTGTAAAGGATGAAGTAGAATGCAAATGAGTTGCAAGGTGGGATATGTTAGACGGAAACAGTAATTGGAATAATGTTAATTTGTCAGTCCATTTTAAAATTCAGTTATTAAGTAATTATTAGGATATATATATATATATATATATATATATATATATATATATATAAATGTAATAAACAAGTGATCTTTTATTATAATAGTGTAGCATGTTGACTTACTGGCATGGCACACAGAGACACTTCAATGAAGTGGAACTGTTCATTTAATTAGTTAAAGGTGCTCTAAGTGATGTGACACGTTTTTTAGGCTACAACATTTTTTGTCACATACAGCAAACATCTCCTCACTATCTGCTAGCTGCCTGTCCCCTGAACACACTGTAAAAAAACGTGGTTTCTGTAGACAGCCCAGGCTCCACAAATGGCAACAAAAACAAACCGCGCCAACCTGCACAACGAACCATAACAAACAGTGTTCCAGCCAATAACCGACAAGGAGTTGGTTGAGTCATGAATACGCATTGTGGAATTAGCCTACGTGCTAATGCTGCTGCAGTCCAACTCCTTCTTGTCGGTTATTGGCTGGAACACTGTTTATGTTTACACACTTACACAGGAGGACGTCTTATCAAATGAAGGGAAAACATCTGTGTGGGTGGACTACTGTGTACCACTTTAATGCTAAAAAGCTAGCAAGATGTGAAAGTAGCATCTCCTCTGGGCTCCGTAAATCCATAAGTTATTTATTGCTGTCGGTGTGTAAAGATCATTTCAAACTATATTTAAAAAAGCTTATTTTGGAAATAGTTACTAAGCCTGCCTTCAAGATAAAATAAATAAATTGTAATGCTGCTTCAAAGTAAATTTAAGAGCAAACATGACTTATTGTGTGATCTTATAAAAATATGATACTACTACTAATGACCAGCAGAGAGTGGACTCTGTTTTTAATCAACAGATGCGATCGGTCTGTCTGGGATGTTTCTTTTGTATGGGATGGCTGCTGTGGCAGCTGCGGTCTTCTTCTTCTTCATGCTACCAGAGACCAAAGGGAAGACTCTGGAACAGATAGACAAGGAGCTGTGTTCAAACAAGTAAGATCTATATTTGTCTGATTAAAAACACAAAATAATTTCAGGTGGCATGCTAAGACACTGATGTGTGTGTTCTTGGCCTTGTTTTGCAGGTTTTATCATAGTGAGGAGTGCTGTTGCATCATCAGCTGGAGAAACACTTCCCCACAGTATCAAAGAGTGCACTGTCAAGTTAGCCCCTCAGGGTGATTAATACTGACAGGCACTGACGTAAAAAAAACAAAAAAAACATGATGGTTTTAAACTCATGAGTTTTTTTCTCCATTGCACGTAGATATTGGAATACATGTGTGGTATCTTCGTGATATCTTTGTGTTTTGTTTTTTGTGATCACGTTTTTTGTTTTGTAGTCGTACCAGCTATCAAACTGGCTCTTTTTGGCATTGAAACATTTTTACAACATAGATAGACCTTCTTATTTAACTTCAACTTATCACAAAGCTGAAAGCTATTGTAAATGACATGTTGGATGTGTTCATTTACATTTTTTTGCTTACTAGCAATTCAGTTTACACTCTTACCTGTGGATTTGTCTGATCATTTGACCACTCTAGTTTGGGTCTCCTTCAGCAATAAAATGAATTAATAAAAAAAGTAAAACTACAAAGAACACAATGATATTGTGAGTTTTTAATGATCTTTGAGCCTTGAGCCCTTGACAGTATTGCTCGTTCTTAGCATGGCCATAGTGAGCTGTTAGGGGACGCCAGGGAAAATATTTGCTGTTGCTTCCAAGTTCCCATGAAGTACGGTGCACACAGAACTATAGACTATAGTTAGAATATTTTTTTATATTTTGCAGAGAGCACCAGAAAACAACCAGTACTCCTTTACAGTAACATAACATAGGATGGAATAGAATAAGTATCAGATATAAAAGTATAAAAACAGTATAGTATGGGTATCATATAGTAAAATACAGTACATGTAGTAGGTCTGCAACTAATGATACTTTTCATAGTCAATTAATCTGTTAGTTTAGATTAATGTATTAGTTGTTTGGTCTATAACATTTCATAATATGGTGAAAAATGTGGATTAATGTTTCCCAAAGCCCAAGATGATGTCCTCAAATGTCTTGTTTTGTCCACAACTCAGATATTCAGTTTACTGTCATAGAAGAGTGAATAAACTAGAAAATATTCACATTAAAGAAGCTGCAATCACACAATTTTTACTTATTTCATAAAAAAATGACTCAAACCGATTATCCAAAATAGTGTCTAACTGCTTGTCAATCACTGCTCAGGCACACGCATTAATTCTCCCTTGTGGGGGGAGGGGCTTAGGAGACCATTTGGGCTTTAGCAGAAAGGGGAGGAGGGACTGAGAAGTTTTTGATGTTCAAATTCTCTGGCTAAATCCTGGATCTTCACAATCCTACCTACAGCACCTTTAATATTATGAAGATCTACTGTATGCCAATGCATGGCTTTGTACAGTATTTGTATTTAATTGCATCTATAATATTTATGTCCATGTAAATTGTTCCCTTCAAGTGGACTTAAATTGTTAAAATGTGTGTGTGTGGATAGCAGCAGGTACAAAGGACTGCCTGAAGTGCTTAGATGTTCAACCTGGGACCTATTCCATCAAGCAGGCTAAAGGCAAAGCCAAGCTTAAATGGCCAAGTCTGGCTAATATGAGTGAGAGTTCAGTTCCATCAAAGAGGCTGAGATTAGCCCCAACTCAGTAACCATGGAAACTATGACTCAGGCTAAGCCTCAACCATGGCTAAGCCAGAACTGTGGCTCAGGTTACCGTTCCATCAATCTGAGCCTCAACCCTGTTCCACTAAGGTGGCTAATGTGAATGCCAGCCAAGTAACCATGGTAACTTATGCTGCCGGGCAAACCTGGTCTGTAGCAGGCTAAAAGTGAAGCTTAGCACCATCTATGATCAAAGAATGTCCAATAGACAGAAACAGAGTCACACAACTGTCATGGAATGATAAAATAATATGTAAAACATAAAATATATATTTGTTTTTTATTATTTATACTAATTATTATATTATCTATAAGTACATTAAAGAACATTATCACAAAAATATAATAAAAAATAAGACAAATAAATACAAAATTAAACTAATTAGCAAACAAAATATAAAAGGAAATTGACGCATTGAAAATAAAAGATTGAATATGTACACCAAACCAATTAGACGTAAATGCCCTCCAATCTCATTCAAACATTCTTAAATCCATTTTTAGAATCTTTTTCTACAATTTACTGTAGGTGATATCAATCAAAACCAAAGTTCAGTGTCTTTGACTAAGTGAGACAGGACATAGTAGTGTTGAAACATTTGAATGTTATGTTGGTGGGTCACGCAGGTCAGGCTGTGGAGACAGAATGGAACATTAAATACAGTAAGAACAATAACCTTTTGCTGTGCATTTGGATTCATACTTACATCCTTTTCCATCTTCCTGATCTCAAGTTTGATCTTCTTAATCTGTAGCCTCTTATACTCCGTTGCATGGAGGAGATACCGCTTCTAAATTGCACAGATGTCCTATGATGACTTAATGCAGTTAATGGTGGGTAAAAGGGAATGGCTACTCACTTCACTTCGTCCAGCAGATGTAGTCCTCTAGCTGGGGAAGGCCTAGGTTCCTGCAGGAGGGTGTGTGGTATATTATGAAGGTGTGATTTTAACATTTCAAACACAACCAGTACATTAATGATTAGGCTTACATCTTGGAGCTCACTGTCTCGACCGGTGAGTGTTTCATCATCGTCATAATCATCATCATCATCATGTGGCTGTTGGCTTGGGCCTTCGAGAAACAACAGTTAATGGGGGAGAGGGAGGGGGCTGACTGCATGTAGTGCAATGTTTCAACAGGTTAGGACCTACTGGGTTGACTTGGGTCCCGGCTGCATCCTCAATGTGCACTTGTGGTGGGTCAAGGAGAATAATTTGATCCCCTGTCACTATCAGACACACAGGTGCATAGTTAGTTATCCCTAATGAGGGTCTGTCACCTGCATTCACTTAGTTACTGTAACAGGGGTCCTCATCTCCATTGAATTGTTTGATTTGCTAAATGATTCTAGATAAATAATAATGCAGGAAATCAATTAAAGCTATCCCATCGATTTGCATAACAATCAGTTGATAAATGTGATGAATATCACTTTCTAACATTACTACTAGGGCTGCCAAATGAAAAAATATGGAGAATTTCACATAAATTGCAGTGAAACAATAATGCTATTTTAATTATTTTCATATGAATGTTACTTATTAGGCCTGTGTTTTTTTTTCTTTGGGGATTTTCCTTTTCATTTTAGGAATTTGGTTGCATTAATAGGTCCACATAATTGATTAGTTTAAAACAAAAACCATCAAGAAATCAATTGGTAGATTATTGTCTACATATATTTTGTCCCTTTGATGGGAGATTTATATAACATGATGATGCTGAAATACTTAAATTTCTTTATCACTTACGCATTCAGCCTGTCGGCAATATTCTGCCACGCCACATCCCTCGCTTTATTGATTGCCGCGGTATTGCCCTTCTTTCGGATTATGTGGCTGTAATCCTCATATACCTCCATGAGGAGGGTTTGCTCCACTGCGGAGAACATTTCTGCACGCTCTTTTCCCTTGCTTTTTGGCATTTTGGACAGTTTTCATTATCGACTAGATGGGGCTTTTTATTTTCCCTGTGGGCGTGCACAAGTTGAGGCTTAATAGGTGAGGCTTGACTAAGTGTCAAGTGGAGCCAGCTGATTTCACTTGATGGAACGACTTGGAGCTAGATTGGGAAGTGGAGCTTAGTCAAGCTTCAAGTTTACACCTAAGTCTGGCAATTCTTAGCTACGTTGATGGAATACCCCCCTAGTTGGGATGATCCAGTGCCTAAATGAGCTGCCCATCTGCCAACAGCTTGTGTGCCACTGACTCCACATTGTCCAGTTCTAGCCCAATCAGAGCTGGACTTGATGCCACCTACCCAGCACACTGGCTACTACAGAGTGATGGAAGCGCTTCAGAAGCCTGTTGCACACACTGAAGGATCCGAGTCTCCTCGGGAACAACAGTCTGCTCTGGTCTTTCCTGAAGAGGGCTTCGGTGTTGTGGAACCAGTCCAGTTTTTTTTTTTTCCTTCCGAGTCCACCCTCTCCACTTCCTCTCCCTGGATGATAAACAGGACAGCGGCCCTCTTGTTCCTCTAGTAACCCACCACCAGCTCTTTTGTCTTGGTGATATTGAGCTTCAGTTGATTGTTGTTGCCCCACGTGATGAAGCTCTCCATCAGTCCTCTGTACTCGACTTTGCTGATGCATAATGCATTACCAACATGTGCATATGACATTTAAAGTTATTTGTCTTCGTATTTAATCTTCCTGCCCATACTGGCCACAAAGTAATACCTCCCTATTTTGACTCAAATGTTAAATCGTGGACAAAATCTAGTCCTTGTTTTGTTCTTTTAACACTGAGGTGATTTTGTACTCCGAGGCTAACTCAGAAGATATCCACTTCGGATTTGTCGAACTCAAGACTGCTGGAGCCTCATATTAGCACAGCATATAAAATGGACTGTGAATTCTGTTTGTTAGTGTCACATTAGAAAGGGATAACTACACAACCAGTATGGACAGAAGGAAGAATTACAGTAACTATTAACTCTCAATTTTAATAAAAGTTTATAAATAATGCATTCAAAAACTTGGAAAAACCTTTAACTTATACTGTAAATTGTAGCAGTGTTTTAAATCCATAATTTGCACTGTTGTATATGTAAGAAGAGTGGTCTGTATGAACATGACAGTCAAATGTTCCTGATAAATAAAACACGTGTTTATTTACACAAATATTTTCAAATACTAGTCTTCTACATAAGGACATAAAAATATATACAGCGATGTAGGGACTCAAATTGCTCCGTTCTCAGGTCAATGTACACATGTTCAGATTTATTTGCATTTTCAGGTTTTGAAAAAAAAAAAAAAAAAAAAAAAAAAAAAAAAAAAAAGATGCGCATGTACAGCCGGATCTAAAACGTACACTTTCAAACTAAAACACTGGGAAAAACTCTACCCTTGAAGTGCTATTCAACTCCAACATTTCCCTCAACAGGTTTGTGAAAGCCAGTAAAATGTCTTGTCACAAAGCTTACCCATGTCACTACTCATTACAGATCTTAGAATGGCTTACAGCACTTCAGTCACCTGCAGCTTATTGTATCATGTTGTCATCTTATTTACTAGAACCCACATTGTCAACCTGCATTACAGTATCTCCATTAGCTACTCCCACAAAACAAAACTAGGTTTGGTCAGTGTCTTCTTCCAACCAACTGAGGAAACTTTGGTTATGTCTTGAAGTAATTCAAGGAACTGGAAAGCAGCACATTTGAGAAACCATTTCTTTGAGAACCTGAATGAACCTTACCTGGCTTCTCAAGAGATCGTAGTACAACACTAGAGTCAAACCACTTGATGGTGACGAACCTTATCCAGCAGTCTAGAACATTTCAATACAAAAATGTTTAATAACAGATGATGTGACGGACAGCCGCATATCAAAAGAAGACTGGTGATCTGGTTTGGCAAGAAATGCAAGCCAAAACTACTCAGAAAGTGTTGAAGTGTCATTGTGTTCACATACACTTGGAGCACTGAACAGCACTAAACACTTCCAAAATGCTGTGATCTGGAGGGTGTTGAGACTCACTTGGGGTGATAAATTAAGTGTCATCAGGTCTTGTTTTTGACAATGCTGCATTAGTAAACTATACAGGATGTGCTCTGTTTGGTCCTGATGGCCAACATCTATTTTTTTGCTTTCTACTGATGTACTTTTTGACCACTGCCTTCACAGTGCAATCTAAAACACACAGGACGGGTTGTTAAGTCCCCGAATCAGCCCTTGATGACACTGTCTCAGACTCGCCACACACAGACACGCAACCCTTTGTATTGACTACGGCTTGTGGGAAAATGAAAGGAATACCTGTATATTTCAATAACACAGAACATTCATTTCAGACGTCAGGTTAACAAGTTCATTTGAGGAGGAAAAGGAACGGAAAAACATCGTTCTTTTCTTAGACAACTGCTTCCTTCAGCCAGAAGGTTAGTAACCCCCCTCCCCTATGCTAGGTGGTGTTGGAGAGCCTGGGGAGAAGGTGGTGAGTGTGGCGATTTGGGTGGGGTATCACTGCGGGGCACCGACAGCAGCTGCCACCGGGGTGCTCAGGACGTTGGTGGAGGCAGAGAGGACCGGCGAGCCAGTGAAAGGGCCCAGGGCAGTGGAGGCTGGCAAGGCAGAGATACCTGAGGGAACGACAGCCAGAGTGACGGTTAGAAAACCAATACCAAATACTTAGTTCAGTCACCAAACAAACGTGCAAAGATGGTGTGGCCCTAGTTCAGCACACCATCTTTCTTGCTATTCATCAAAAATTGACCCAAACAGACACGGCGACTATTTGACAAAGTTAAAGTCACGTCAATATATTTGATAAATGCACAACTTCAGACTGGCTGCCTGAATTAGGGGTGGAAAAAAACATTGATTCACGTAGGCATTGTGATTTTTTTTTTTTTTTTTTTTTTTTTTTTTTAATGCAACAATTTTTAAAATATTCTTTTCATTAACCAATGATTCCCCTAAGTATGTTCTGCTTATACGGTACCGCCAACGACGACTACATTCAATCCAGCAAAACAGCAAAAAATTGAGAAAATACAGGTTATGTACATCTTTACAAATTAAATAAATGTCAGACTGACATGTTCATAGCATTCTTTTAAGAAAACAATTGAAATGTATCATGACATATTGTCTCTAGAATAGGCATGGGCTGGTTCTCGGGTGTAAAAGGCATATCACGGTATGAAAAAGTAATGATTTCAAAACCACAAAAATGTCCGTTATATCGTTCCTGCGGTAGGAGCTGTTTTTTATGAATCGTCACGGACAGGAAGTGCAGTTCAGAAATCCCTCTGCCTGCCAAGCGTTGAGTATGGCAGACCCTCCCCCTCCTGTTGTTGGTGCGAGGGTCTGTGCATGATGGCTGCAGGAGATGAAACCCTCAAACTCTTCCCGCACGTCTAAAATGACTGAAGCCGGCTATGTCTCAATATGTTATGATACATTTCAAATGTGGGAATTTTTCGGGTACCGAAAAAGCACAGACGCCCAAAACAAATTCAATGTAACGCAACGCTGTCTTTGAATGAACCTTTGCAATCAGATATGAGAGTTAAATAGGTGCTATGCAGTTTTAGCCATTTCTTTGCCGTTTTCTTCGATTTTGCTCGCAGGTTTCTCTATAGAGCTCCCCCTACAGCTTCGGAATAGAGGGGCGAGACGACCACCATTCAACTTGAAAAAAAAAAGTCATATAACCGTTCCAATGACTCCGAAGCTGTTCAGTAAGGTAAATTAAGCTAAAGAAACTGCATAGTGCCCCTTTAATGTAGCATGTCTAAGGGCCGGGACACATCAGGCCGATTATCGGCCGTGGGACAGTCTGGCGAGGTCAGTGACTCAAATCGGTTCGGTGTGTCCCGTGCCGTCGTCCGTCTGGGGGGCTGACGGGACTCACTCGGAAATGACGAGCGGAATGAGGTCACTACAGTCTCTCAAAATCTGATGAAAATCTTTTAAACTGACTTGTTGAGCTGAAATGAAGACAGATTCAGCAACTGCACGGCCTATTTCTCGCTTAAAATGTTTTCAGAAACACGTTTCAGTGAACTACTTTAGTACAATATGAGATCGTATTCTGAACGGCCGCCATGACAGTCCAGGTCTGAATATCCGGAGAAAACAAACCCATGTGACGCGTTCGTCCAATCAACTGCCGGTTTTCATTTCTTGGGCGACATTACAGATTAGCGCCGCCTGCTGTTATCGAGGCGTATTACGTCTCGTCTCCTCTCGTCTTTTTGATGTGTCCCGAGGCAGTTTTTTGGACCTCGGGGACGTGACTGATCATATCGACAGGGTTTTCTGTCAACGGTCGGCCGTCGGCTATATGCGTCTACACCAGAGCAATAGTAATTACTTCAGGCTGCTACCGAGGCAGATAACAGGGCTAACGTCTGCTAGTTTCCTATCCAATAGTGGTGGGCGGATCGATCCAAATATCTTTAATATCGATACCAACGATACTACCAATTGATAGTGATCAATACCAGTGTAACTAGATCGATACTTTAGTTTCTCTCCAGTATGCACTGTTGCGGTTTCATCAAAGAGGCAAACCTGGCTGTCTGTGTCTTGGTAAGTGCTTTCAAGTGCCGATCCCGTCACAGCACGGAGCAGGCACACTTTGCTCCCCCTCCCCCCTGTTGTGATTTGATGTTGTACCATTACGTGACTCAGCGGCGCCAGGCAAACAACAAGCCAGGCAGCGACAGACACAGACACAGACACACACACACAAGATGGAGCAGAAGAATGGCAGAGGGGATGAGGACCGTCGTGTAGCTATATTTTCAGGCCAAAAATGAAACAACGGCAAGCTGTATAATTTGTAAAAAGGCTGTAAGATACAGTGGTAACACAACCGATTTATACAAGCATATGAAAATTCTGTCCTGGGTTTTAATAATCCAAATGAAAAAAAAAAAAAAAAAAAAAACATCACAAAAACACTTAGGCTAAAGGTCATGAAAAGTCATCCTTAATTTTACAACCTATCAGTATCTTGTCGATATCGGCGATACTGGCCCTGTATTTACTTGGCATCGGATCGAAGTATCGCGCACCACTACTTTCTATCGTAACTTCAAGTACACATTTTCTGCTAAGTTAGTACTTTTACTGTAGTGTTAAAATAAGCTGGTGTCACGTCTGTTGTTTAAATCTTCAACAATTGTGTACATTTGGTTTGTTTTTTACCCAGACATTTCAAAATAATACGTTTAAGAGCTGTAATTGCAATACCGTGAAACCGTGGTATTTTGGCTGGAGGTTATCATACCGTCAGAATCTCATACCGGCCCATGCTGACTCTAGAAGTGTATTATTCAACTTTAGTTTTTGTTAAAGAAGGAAAAGAAAATTGCACAACGCAATATTGTCAATTGCAATACCTCTAGAATCGCAGTCAATGAAAATCCCAATACTAATCGAATCTGCACCCATGTATCTTGAAAGAATCCACTCTGGACAAAAGCATACGGTCCCAAGCCCTAGCCTGAAGGTACAACAAGTAAAAACAAAATCACCACCGTGACTGCTGTGTGGGCTTCACCAGACATCGATCCACCTGGCATTTTTGTGATTGACCATGAGTGTCCTTTCTATAAAGCCCTGCTGAGAACTGAGTGTGGCTTTAACTTGGATAGAAGAACGACTCAAATGGTGGAGAAAGTGCAGCTAGAGGCGCGGGTAGAGATAAAGAATAACCTTAACAGTAAAAGATGCCATGTTGGTCATGTGAGCACTCATCACAGTCATCTGCTTCAGTCAACAGAACAAAACAAAGCATAATGTAGAGTGTAAATGCTGTTGAAAGAATTGGGCATAACATAAAGAGTAGCGCAGTGCCTATCAGACGAATCAGTGTATGTGCGAGATGTGTCCGTGTGGAGAGCGGTACAGGGTGCAGCTGTCTTGAATAGGGCTGCACAATTAATCTAAGTGCGACTCAAAAACGCAACATTTTTTAATTTAATTAAACAAAAATGTGTGCCATGTGCGTGTGCACAGCAGTCTCCACGTTGTTACACCTTTCCCGTTTCACTGTGGTCAAGCCAACTATCGCTCAGATGCTATTTGAATGCATTTATCATAAGTATCAGTATACAGGTGCACTGTAATTTTAGCATTGGCTGATTTGACCCAGGAATCCAAGCGACAGCTGCCTTGACCGCAGCCCTGTTTCAGGCTCCCGGACCGTGGTCGGGAAGCACAGGGGAGATGTTCCCTCCAGCGCCGATGCTCTTTCGGATAGGTCTGGGCAATATATCGATATTATATCGATATCATGATATGAGACAAGATATCGTCTTAGATTTTGGATATGGTAATATCGTGATATGACATAACACACTTTTCCTGGTTTTAAAGGCTGCATTACAGTAAAGTGATGTACTTTTCTGAACTTACCAGACTGTTTTAGCTCTTCTATTATTTGCCTTTTCCCCACTTAGATATTATGTTCACATTACTGATGATTATTTATCTAAAATCTAAGTGTGAAGATATTTTTGTTAGAGCACCAATTGTCAACCCTAGAATATCGCCGCAATATCGATATCGAGGTATTTGGTCAAGAATATCGTGATATCTGATTTTCTCCATATCGCCCAGCCCTACTTTCGGGTGCAACACCCTTCACATAAATGGAAGTATTAACAGATGAAGCCACCGTGTCTTTGGAAGCTTGTGGTTTGCAGCAACAGAAAGACATTATGAGGGGATGTTGCCATAAATGTTTAACCAGATTGGGGGCAGTACAATCTCTTCATGGCACGTGTGAGTATTCTCACCAGTGATCATGTTGGCTGTGCCAACAGCTGTGTTCCCACTGGGCAGGTTGGCTCCGGCCACACGAGACTGATCCTTCACGATGGGGACTGCAGGAACAGCAAAGATAAAGAAATCACTTATTTTGTCATTGCTATTATGGATTTTGATCTCATTCTTATAAACAAAACACTGGCTGATTATGAGGGCTTACAAAAGTAAGGGTGATCCATGGCCTCGCGGGCAGTTAGCCGGGCCTGGTGGTCATATCGCAGCAGCTTGTCCAGGAAATCCAAAGCCTCGGGGCTGACCAGGTGCTGGTTCTCACTGTGGACAAACCGCTCCCATCGCTTACGAGAATGCCTGAAGGTAAAAGGCAAATCAAGACGAGAATTACCTCCTCGTGGTTGTATGCCTTTACCAGTTTGTCCAGACATATATAATATCTGTAGTGTAGAATTTGAAGAAATTTATAAAAAAAAGGTATCAAGTCTTGAGTTTTGGCACAATGCTGGATGCTTTACACACATCTTCAACCCGGCAGCACAGAAGATCTAAACAATCACCAGTTTCAACATTAGTGTCACCTAGTCTATATCAACAACATTTCATTGCTGGGATTGTTCAGTGCAGCTGGAAATTCCACTGGATGTCCCTCATTTCGGCCGGATGTCCATGACCTTCCACTTTCTTTGTGTTGGCGTTCTAAACTCCGGTGGATTTATGAGGCCTATGGTTAACTGCTCGTCAACCAGAACACGTTTTTCTACCATCCCGGAATGCTGTGTTGAGCCTAGTGTCACCAACTCGGTATCCGACCAAATGTCTCCCTTCTCTTCCTCAGTTAAGGGTTTTGCAGAACATGATGACATCACAGTGAAGTTGACCTTTAAAAAGGTCCAATATGTAATATTTGTACTGTAATAAATCCAAAAATGACACCAATGCCTCATCAGATATTAAGGAAACATGTTAAAATGTAATTCTATCTTTTCTGACAACAAGGCTAATATCAGTATTTTTTCTTTTTGAAATTTACATTCCGTGACGGAATTTGTTTATGTTTTGATCTGTGTGTTGTTATCAATGGCCCAGTTTAACAGGCAGGCCGGGTGGCCAGATATACCTGTAAAAACGTAAACCCAGCGCGCTACAGCTGTAACGGTAGTACAGCCATGAAAGCAGCAAACAAACAAGATCAACGGAGATAGATTCTACATGACATAAAAAAAAGAAAACAGCATGTTTCTAACAGATGCGTGACCAGAGACGTAACAACCCCCTGGTAAATATTGGAGATGTATTTGAAACATGGACACAGCTTAGAGCCCAAAAGGACGCAGAGTTGGCTTATTTTCTCCTGAACCGGTAAGCATTAGCTTCAGGCTAATTTATCACAGCTACTAGGGAAGGGCATTTTTTGTCATTTCAACATTTGTGTCACATTGAATTATATAGCTGGAGTACCCGGGTTGGTTACTCGCAAAAACAATTGAGACACAGCCAGTAAAGTGATCCCGACTGGTCCCGGCTAACGCCGCCATGCTAACCTGTTAACTGCTAACGTTACCGGGAGGACCAGGCAAGCAGCCCATGGCTGTTTACAGCGTGTAACCTCTTCAGCGGCTGGAGCCGACAACGGTGAGTATTTTAAGCCATGAGAGGGGGGCTGTAAATTGGAAAGAGGGGACTGTGAGTTTGCAGTGTGTTTAGCAATTGTTGCCGTAATTCTAAGCCAATGAAGTGTGTTCCGTCGGCAAGGTAGTGGTATTTTTAGCGTTTCGTATTGTAATTCTAAGCCGAGGAAGTGTGCCTGACTGGCGTGTGGAGAGGACGGTGAGGTTGTTGTGTTTTTAGCGGTTCATACTGTAATTTTAAGCCGAAAAAGTGTGTCTGTCAGTTGGTTACAGAGCTCCGCGTGAGCATGGGCTTTTATGACTGTCAATATAGCCAGCATCTAACGTTAGCTACTCTGCTGTGCTGTGGAGTAATGTCTGGCTATGTGAGAAAAGCGTCCAGCTACATTGTTGTGAATGCTGCGGTCTCAGCCTGGCAACCTCTGTGAACTTCGAGTCTGGGCAGGAGGGGGCGGGGGAAACGACTCTCCAGTATTTTGAATTGGTAGTGCAGTAACTATTTTAACCGCTAGCTGCCAGTATTACATACAATATTACATATTGCACCTTTAACCACCAAAATCCACTCAGTTCAACCTTTTCGCACGGATGCCGATACCAATTTCTTTTTCATCAGCCTTAGCCGCTGACCGATACGGGCTGCCGATTTTCTTGAGCCGATATTCGGAGTTGAAACTGCTTTTGCTCCCTCAATTTACAACATAAAAATGTAAACCCTGCCACACTGGATTTGTTTTCCGAATCTGCTCTGCCATTTCTTTAAAAATAAACAAAAACACAGATCAGTGTCACTTCTGCAATCATCTTACATTCATATCACCCAAATTATGTGTGCAATGTGCATCATATGGATGGGTGCACTGCATATGGTTAACTGTGCAAGGGTAAAAGGCTTTCATCAACATCTACAACACAGCCTTGATAATGCATTGCCTGCGGACATATTATAAGACAGATATAATCAGGTCATCACAAAATGTCAGTCAACACATTTAAATAATTTAAGAAAATGAACCTGAAAAGTAGCCATTGAAATAAAGTGCTTGATTTGTAATTTAAGACTGCCATGGTGCTGGAAGCCTGGCAGGCTTCCAGCACCAGCACTCTGCTAGTGGGGGAGGGGCAGTGCATGGTCTGCAGGTGAACTGCAGCAACACAGAGCTGCCTGTGGACACCTGTCTGTAAATAATGCCGGGAAAAAACTATTGCCGAATATCAGCCCGATATATCGACCGGCCGATAAAATCGGTCTATCACTAGCCAAATTTGCAGATGTTCCCTCCAGGGGTCCGGAGATATTGCATTCACCAGAATGGGATGGACAGACATGAGGCATTTGGACAAAACAAAAGCCTACATATCAAGACAGCACTATCACCATCATCATCATGTGTCAGTGGTAACTGCTCTCACCTTCCCAGGATATCGTTGAAACGAGGTTCCAGCTCAATATTGTACTTGTCAATGTAGTCGTAGAGGTCTTCAGTCCCCAGAACCTTCGCTATTCTCACCAACTACAGGAGCACAAACAAGTAACAACCTGAATCTATTTTTTTTAAACTCGGAAACTTACATTTTTGGATCCGAGTTTGTGACAAAAAAAAAAGAAGCTAAATTTGAATATTTGTTTTGAGTTAAGATCCATTTTTTATTATTTTTATATTTGTTGAACATACATAACCGACAAACACAACTGAACAAGAACAACAACCCTCTCCCAATTCCCACCCTCTGCGGTCAAAAAACAAATCACAAAGAAATCACACCTTGCCGAGTTGCTCTCCTCTAATTCTTGTGATTCTGAGGCCATTAGGTCTATAGTCGATTTAGCTTTGTTAATCCTTGCTGTAGAGAGCTCAAGCATAACTGTCCAAAAAATACGCCAACCACTGTTTTATACAAAGTGAGTTGGGGGGGGCGGTGAAGAGCCAGCGCTGAGCTATCATTTTCTTGGTCGCAGTCTCCCAAGCAGGTGTAATTTAGAGTCATCATTAAGTAACAAAACAATCGGGTCAGTAGGAAGTAGACATCCTATCACATCAGATATTATTGATGTTTTATTCCAAAACTCATGCACCTGTTCACACTCCCAGACCATGTGCAGGAAAGTTCCAGTTTGTTCAGGTTGGCAGAATGTGCAATAGGGAGTAGGAATGGCTTCAGAGACGCATGTCTTCTGAGGGGTCCAATATGTCCTATGGCATATGTTGAAGTGGATCTGCTGGTGATTTAGGTTCTTGGAACAGTGGGAAATGTTGTCCTAAACTGTATCCCAATTAATTACGTTCCCCTCCGGGCTCAGCTCTCGATCCTATTTCTTTACTATTGGGAGTTCTCCTACGGATACTTGCATCAATTTATCATAAATCCCGGACACTAATCCTTTCACAGGAGAATCAACACGCCATTTAATGATTGGGTGCATCTCAAGACTGTTCTTGTAGCTTTTAAAAATGAAAATCAAGAAATGTCATACTTTAATTTTAAAGGAGGTGAATATAGAACAGATAATTTTTTTTTTCAAAAAAGGTTTTCAAAGTAAAATATTTCAATATTAAGTATTCAGTGAGTGTTAAAATTAAAATACTTGTGTCTCAAGACAAATCAGTTAAAGAAATACCTGGCAGTTGCCACTCTCACAAGATCTCAAGGCAGAAATGCAATCACAATAATCATGGCTAGCTACATTTCTGGCAAGCTATAAAACGCAGTTGCTTGTCACCCCATAGCCTTCCGATGAAGATAATTGTATGTGGCATTTACAGTAGTTAGAGAAAGCCCTACCAGTCAACCCTGCTTTGTGTTTACCTGGTCATAGTTGTCATGTCCATGGAAGAAAGGCTCCTTCCTGAAGATCATGCTTGCCAACATACAGCCCAAGCTCCACATATCCAGACTGTAGTCATACATCTGAAACACACAGAAGTGTCAAAGGCATCACAGATAGGATTAAAGCAAATAAATCAAATTAGCTAGGGATGCAGTAAAAAGAAATCGCTATTTCTATACCACTAACAAGGCTCAAAATAGCACCACACTGGTATAATGAGGGTCCCTACATGTAAACCGAAGCATTGAGAACTTTGTAAGTGTACAGACAGTTTATTAAAAAGAGTTTTTAGAAAGACGTTTACGTATACAGGCAGGCGCCATCTTGGGAAAACAGTCACGACCAGTAAAACAACGAATGCCGTGCAACCAGTAACCAGTAACATAGCTCATGCACGGCTTTCGACTGGTCGTGATTGTTTTCCCAAGATGACGTCCGCCTGTATACGTGAACGGTACTGTCTTTCTAAACTGTATGTACACTTACAAAGTTCTCAATGCTTCGGTTTACATTTAGGGACCCTCATTATGCTACCATTGTGGCGCTATTTTGAGCCTTGTTGGTATTATAGAAATAGCAATTTCTTTTTACTTTAGCTGTGCCCCGACGACTAGCGTTATAAGGGAATGAGCAGTTTGCGATAAAACTGGTCACATTCGATTAGCACGACAACATATCCCAGATAGAGAACGGTCGACTCGGTACACATATATAATTAACCCCTGGGTTCATTTTGTGCCGGATTAATCCTTTAAGAAATTCTGCATAAATATATATTGTATAAGCAGTGTTGTGACTGTAGTGGAACTTCCAGAAGAAAGTTTTGTACCTTGAGAGCAAAATTAAATGGTTAGATCTATAAAAAACGTTGTGCTCTAGTAAAGACTTTAATCATAAACACATGTATAAATAGGAATGGTTACAATCATTGTATTGATATCATTGGTGACACAGCAAAAAAGTCACAACGTGATGCGCAATGAGCACAAAATATCGACACTCCGAATCTCTAACGCAGCCGAGCCACTCTGCTCCCTTAACCTGTTACCATTGACACCAAATCAAAAAGCAAGAGGTTCCAGTATAACTGACTGTTATTGGCCGGAAATTGTTCTAAATAATATGATCGGTGGACTCTATAAAGGCTGGTCAAAAGAGCAGATCCGATGACACGAAACATGCAAGACAATTTCACACAATGATAAAAATGGCTTCACTGGTCTGGCACTGGTAAGTTGTCTCTAACCCCCTTGTCTAGAGCGCAAGTGTGTCGGACTCATTTTTTACTCGCACATCTCAAGCAACAGCTACGCTTCCAAACAGGCATGTGTCTCACAGTCGTAACCGCAACCAAGTGTTTAAGTTTCAAGTTTATTTTTCTGACAATTTGCGTTTAAATGCAAGGTTGATGGCCAATAAAACACCACAATTAACTACATATTTTAAGGTTTTACAATTTAGGGGCGGCTGTGGCTCAGTGGTAGAGAGGTGGCACCTTGTACGGCAGCCTCGGCCACAGTGTATGAATGTGTGTGAATGGTTCCTGTACAATGTTAAAGCGCTTTGAGTAGTTGTTGAGACTAGAAAAGCGCTATATAAGAACAGTCCATTTACACAATAAGTTATTCCGTCCTCTCTCAAACTGTATCAGGGCATTGTTTAGCACGAGATTCTCATCTGGCGGTCAAAATAATTAGGGCAAAGCCTTGCTTGGGCTCAGAGAAAACTGGAACCTGAAAACAAGGATGTATGGGTACATATACATACTGTATATCAAAGGAAAACTGCACCAGGGCTCCACACTAACTTTTTGCCTTGGTTGCACTGGTGCGCCTAACTTTTTTTATTTAGGTGCACCCAAATTTTCCCTAGGATCGCCGTAACGCTGAATGGCGATACACGATCTATAGCTCTGTGATTTCTTTTTTTACAAAGTGGGCTACATGTTCAGTTTTAAGTCAAAGCCACTTTTCACAAGCGCTTTTATTAAAACAGATTGAGATTAAAATAAAATGCAAAGACAGGGTTTCCTTTACCAGTTTGAAAATATACAGCTGCAACACATGTAAATGAAAGTTATCTAAAATAAATAGCCTAGGATATATAAAAAAATATATATCTGAGAAAGCTCCTTCATAAGCTTTCAACAACAATAACAGACCGATTAAAAGAGAAAGAGGACGCCCGGATAGCCGAGTTGGTAAATATAGAAGTTTGACTCCGACCTGCGGCCCTTTCCTACATGTCATCCCCCTACCCCTTTCATGTCTTCAGCTTTCCTATCAAAAAAACGACCGAAGAGGGAGTGCGATGGACTGAAGCATATGCTAGGCTACTCAGAGAGTGACGGCTGACTCATTAGCAGCATTACACCCGTCTTGTGTAGGCTATGAAATGTCTATATCGTCACTGCGCTGCATTTTTATGAACTATGATCCAGCAGGCTCCGTCTTACACGCTATTACTCAACGAACTGAAATTAGTTGCATTTAATAACTTCTAATGTAGTTTTCGCCGTGGCGGCCGCAGTAACAGAGAGTTACCAGCAGAAATACTGGTACCAATACAGGTTTCCCTCTCATACTTAACAATATACAGCTGTGTTAATAACAATTAAAACTGTAGACAAATGTCGGGAGTTTGGACCAGCGGCGCTGTGTCTCTCCATGTTGCCGTGTGTGAGTGAATGGGGGGCGGGGCTGCGCAGAGAGATCCAAACACAGGCACGGCTTTACAGAAGGAACGGGTCATATAACGCAACATTAAACCATATTGATATAAACGACATTGTTTCGTTAGTCGAGAGGCAGCGGATGCGAGGACGTTAGGTGCACCGGTGCGACCTAGGAAAAATCTTAGTCGCACCCTTACAAATTGGTCGCACTCTCGAGCCCTGTGCACCCTGCACAGAAAGCTCCTCAGGTGCTGTCACTGCCTGATCCGTACCCAAAACCTGATCCATTCAAGTCACATCGCCTGACCCTAACTATTCTGAGTTTAATGCCTGACCTCAAACATGTTCGAACATAAGCAAAACAAGTTGATTTCCGGTATGGATCAGGCAGCCACAGTGGCTCACTGCTTTGAAATTCTTGGACCAGACAGAACCAATACAGACAGTCGCTTTGAGAGTAGTCGCACGAGAGCGACACTGATGGGACGTTTGCGGACATGAGTGGAAGATGTTGCACATGTTGCTTGTCAATAAATAAACAGTTATCAATTAATAATACTTTCTCATCTCTTAATTTTCATACTTAATATACAACGTTATAATAGAATATTAAAATACATAAATAATGCTACACAATAAATTGAAGACTGCAAATAGATGTGATCAGTTTCGGCCAATAATGCCCCATAAATCCTGACTCAGAACATGTCAACTCCACCTAAAGCACACAGCTGTACCTGATAGTCCACCAGAAGCTCGGGTCCCTTAAAGTAGCGGGAGGCGACTCTGACGTTGTACTCCTGTCCTGGGTGGTAAAACTCAGCCAGACCCCAGTCAATAAGGCGCAACTACAGACATGGAAATTAAGCAGTTAGCAACTACAAACCGACTGTGCATGTGTTCAACGTGAGTGAGTGAGTGAGTATATACAGTACAGGCCAAAAGTTTGGACACACCTTCTCATTCAATGCGTTTCCTTTTTATTTTCATGACTATTTACATTGTAGATTCTCACTGAAGGCATCAAAACTATGAATTAACACATATGGAATTATGTACTTAACAAAAAAGTGTGAAATAACTGAAAACATGTCTTATATTTTAGATTCTTCAAAGTAGCCACCCTTTGCTTTTTTATTAATAAGGGAAAAGATTCCACTAATTAACCCTGACAAGGCACACCTGTGAAGTGAAAACCATTTCAGGTGACTACCTCATGAAGCTCATTGAGAGAACACCAAGGGTTTGCAGAGTTATCAAAAAAAGCAAATGGTGGCTACTGTGAGGAATCTAAAATATAAGACATGTTTTCAGTTATTTCACACTTTTTTGTAAAGTACATAATTCCATATGTGTTCATTCATAGTTTTGATGCCTTCAGTGAGAATCTACAATGTAAATAGTCATGAAAATAAAGAAACATTGAATGAGAAGGTGTGTCCAAACTTTTGATGTATGTATGTATGTATGTATGTATGTATGTATGTATGTATGTATGTGTATATATATATATATATATATATATATATATATACATACATACATATATGTGTGTGTGTATATGTGTGTGTGTGTGTGTGTATATATATATATATATATATATATATATATATATATATATATACATATATATATACATACATACATACATACACATATATCACACAAAACAACCAAACAAGGTTGGGGAGACACTGACCGACTTATTTACTCACCTTGCGGTGTTCATGATCAATCATCACATTATGTGGCTTTACATCTCTATGCATGATTCCCATGCTGTGGCAGTAGTCCAGGGCCTACAGACAAGAGCAAAGGAAGTTTGTGATCCATTGGTCAGTTTTTTTTTCTTCCCAGTAATTGCAAAACAGATAGCAACAGATGAGCAGATGCTGCCTACTAGATAACACACACAACGTTGATGGTACTCTACGAATACCCAAGCATGTGCAAAAATCAAAACAAGGAGTTGTACGGAGTCTTGCTTAAAGACTGCTTCACCTCCCTCAGGACATTTAGATGTTTTAGATTATGAGCTGAGAGGCAGCTGAAACCATGAAAGACATACCTTGAGGATCTCGTACATGTAGAACCGGATGTCATAGTCTGTCAGGGTCTGGTACAGTTGCTGGAGATAAGAACAATACCATTAGGCTTTCTATGGCAATGTATTACAGTAAACCAGCAGCACACATTCATGGAACAGCCATACATCACATCTCACAACAACCTGTGGAAATGTGCCAGTGATTGAGGATAGAACCAGACGATGGTCGACTTTATGGCACCGAAGACATAGCATTGGACTTTCATATTCCTCCATCACATACACACACACACACATACAGGAAAACAACGAGTATGCCAAGAAAGGAGCTTTCCATAATCTTACAAACTTTTATAGGATTAAAAAAAAAGTAAAGTTTAGTTCCTACCTTGAAGTCTGTGTTGTTAACATGCTCAAAGACCAAGGCAGGCGTCCTGGACTGAAAAAGTAAAAGGTTGTGTATTAACATTTTACCACTGGGCCCAGGTTATTTATCTATTTTACTGAAACAGCAACACTGTAATAAGCTATGGCACTAATGCAAACTCTGTACCAACTAACCAGGCAGCCACACTGTGAGCAACACTATGGCCAAGTCCCCAAATGTCTCATTCATATTCTATACACAAGTAAGCAAGGAAACTTAGCCAGCGTGTGGACAGTCAATTAAGCAGTAGTTTGGCTCAACGAATGTACATTCCTGGGATAAAGCGTCACATCAGACACACCCAGTATGTGAGGGATGGGCCAAATGTCCCTTCCCTCTAGCCATCTCCACTATCGGGGCTTAGCACTGCCAAGGACATCTGTGATTGTTTTATTTAAAGAACAAGCCAGAGCATTTTCTACCCTATCCCAGAATAGATAGGTGGTATAGCCAGACCATACACCATTGTCTTAGCCATTTTATCACTACCAAATATGCAGCTGTAGTAAGTATCTCACTATCTTATTCACAAATCATATCCAGTGACAAAAAAGCCTGAAAAGTCATATGTTAGAATGGATGTATAGAGAGTCGTTGCTATGGAGATGATACACCATATTGGTCACATTGGGGTAAACTGGCAGGTTTCAGAACCTTGCAGACCGGCACATTGCAAGTAATTGCAAGTTTCAACTCGCCTCATTGAGAATATTTGATCTGAACTGGGCTGAAGGGCATTGTTAGCTGTGATAAGGGGTTGAAGTGGGCTGGAACGATCCAGAACGGCATTCTGGCAGTTTCATAAATCAGGGTTTCCCGTTCTTTTAGAAAACTACACCAAATATCCATTCCAGTGCTTCCCCTATTCACTCTCCGCAGAGCACCGCCGTGACTCCATGCACAATGTAACTGTCTGTAGTAGAGGTGTTGAAATGAATCAAATAATCGATGCATTGCATCGCGGACATGGACAATGCTGCATCAATGCAGTGGCCGACCATAATCGATTATAACGCAATGATGTCGCTGGTTAATTTTCCAGCCGCAGCATAAACGTTCAAATGAAAACAACATTCTAAGTAGCCGGGCTTTTATTTTGAAGGCGAAGAAAACAAGGGGCGTGAGCGGTTCGCATACGTGCCAGAACAAAATGAGGAACGCTAAAGAATTTGGATTCACTAAAGGCACACAATAACACTAACTAACCAACCAAGGCAGTGTGTAGACCAGCAACTCCCGTGTTCTGCGAGGTAAAATTACGGTTTGGTCAATGGGGTACGGTGGCTTTGAAGAGAGCAGAGTTTCAGTTCCCCGTCGTAAAGGGATACTTTGCTGATTTTAAACCTGCTCTGTGTCACGGCAGTGTGTGTGCAGATCAGTCCCTCCAGGATTTCGCGATCACAACAATTCACGCAAATTCAACCAATCACCGTGAATTCGGTCACAAGCAATTTTGACCAATCACCACAACTTTACCGCAAATTAGACCAATAACCGGAGTTTCCCACAACTTCAACCAATCGCAGCAGTCCCACATGCCAGACTTTGCGTCAGTATGTGACGCTGAGACCAAGCGAGAGTGAAAACGGGTTGACGTAACACACGTACGTCACCAGATTAATTTCCTTGTTTATGATATGAGACGAGACGTGCGTGACTCAAACATCTCACATTTACCAACAAAACTTACACCGAAAGACCGTACAACACATTTCATACAGTCCTTCCAACCTGTATACATTTTAACATCAATGTACGCTGTAATGTTTTTTTCACTCTAAAGTCGCTGAAAGCTGCTGCTGTTTCAATCCGGCTGTCTCTCTGCAGCGGGCAGGGCTGCTGCTCAGTTCTCCCCGTGACTGACGCGCACACACACAAACACACACAGTGGATGCAGGAAAAACTAGAGAAGAGACGTACAAGATAACCTAAATTGAGGATAGCTACGCTCGTTATTGTATGTGCAATGATAAGTTAAAGTCCAATAAGTACTTTATCAAACCGTATGAATGCGTGTCCCAGCCCAGGATAGGAAATTAAACAAAAAGATCAACAAGCCATTGACAGAAATTTTTATTTTATATTATATATTTATATATATATTTATTAATAATAATAATAACAATAATAATATTTGCAGCATCCTGAGCCTTTTTGGTAAGGATACTAGGTAAACTCAGCCCAGAGTAGTTTTATTCTCCCTCAAAAAAGTTTCCTTTTATTTTTAAAGAAGTATACCAAAAACAAAATTGCAACTTTCTTTTGCAATTTTCATTGTATCTCGCAACTTCACTGCAACAAAAATACAAAAGACATTGCAACTTTTATCGCAATTTTTTACAAAAGCTCCCGCAAATTAAGGCATTTTGGGCCAGAACAATATATTAAAAAAAAAAGGCAGCGAAATCCTGTAGTTAACGGCAAGTTCAGAAGTCTAATATTTTCTCTAAAGCGCAGATTGATACTTATTGTGCAAAGGAATTAGCTGCCATAGTAGTGCTGGGTAGAATACTGCCTCAACCGGTATACAGGTCTTACATTTTCCAAATTATATGAATTCTTCACAAACCGTTACACCGGTGCATAGCCACAGAGAGCGCTATGGCTACGGTCGAGCGAATAGAGAATGGAAACCCTGTTAACTGTGTACACTTTCTTATTCATGATTGTAACTTTATAATAAAAAATTAAATAACCCACAACTAACTCTCTTTAACAGGGTAAAACACACTGGCACACAACAATTTGTGACAAACAATTTGTAACACTTAATTGTACATTTACAAATTTACTCTGACGAACGTTATAGCTGCTAGCTAGCCAGGTAGTATAACAGTCTGTTAAGCTGGGAGACGCTCTGGTTGCCACTGCACATTCAAGAACAGAGAAGAAAGATAGAGGATGAAGAAAGACCAGAAAAAAATAAAGCAGAAAAAAAAAAAAAACATATGCCCAAGAGAGGAGCAGTCTGCTGTTCCAAAGTTTTGTTTAAAAAAAAAAAAAAAACGACATAATTTAGCCACTGTTGTTGCCATCGTGCTTAACGTTACTCTTTGAAGCAAGCGGTGGAGCAACATTATAAACGCAATAACCCATCTACAGTCCCACTACAGTCAAGAAAAACACCACCAAACATACTAACACCACCGAAGCAAGCTGACAGCGGCACTACATTCAGTTTCCCACTTTTCTACAACAACATACCAAGGCGGCCAAGGTAGTGTTTATACAACTATCAGCAATGTTAAAGTTGTCAGCATATCTATTTAAGTTCATTTATTTTACTACTTTGCACAATAAAAAAAGTTTACATTCTGTAACCATGCATTCTAATTTCCTTCATATATTGTTTTACAATTGATGAGGTGCAATACAGCCATTCAGTTTCCACATTTATAGATTGTGACTTTAAATTCTAGTTAACCAACATCTCCAAAATGGGGATTGAGGAACAGTTGAATCTATTGTTGAGTTGATGTCAGTGCTCAAGTGTTTGAATTTTTCCCCCCTACTTACTGCTATGCAATTAGCACTCGTTAGCTACAATAAATACAGAAATATTTCATAATAATTATAGCAGTTTCGATACTAAAAGTTTGAAAAATAAACGCATACAGATGGTCCCTTGTTGCTGACAGTGTGAACTAGAGCTGCTACCAACCAACTTTCACAATTTGATCTATTGTTATATTTTCTATTAATCAGCCTCTTAAGTCACAAGTTGCCAGAGCCCAAGTGATGTCTTAAAACTGCTGAGCAACAATCAAAAAGGTATTTTTTGGCTCAACTTCAACTAATTATTATTGTCATAATGAACGGTAAAGGAAAAACTTTTTTTTTTTATGTCAAAGCAGAAATCTTAATTTTAAATGATAATGACGGCTCTCCTACATCATGATGTATCAACAGTGCACTGTTGCTCCATTCTTTGGAGAGAGCCCTGACACAACATAGAAATACAAGGCTGTATAACTGCTAAGATACATTTATCGAACTAACGACCGTAGCTGGTTAAGTACTTACAGACACATACTTCCCAAGCAAAATCGATAAGCTTGCACAGGTGGTGGGCTTGCCACGCTATTGGTACAGTAATGATATTTCAGACATTCCAACAGTCAGAAAAATACAAACATAATTTATATATGACCTCTGCTGTACTTAATGACCAACGTTTTCTTGCCAATCAATATACAGTGGGGGAAATAAGTATTTGACCCCTTGCTGATTTTGCAGGTTTGCCCACTTACAAAGAATGCAAAAATCTACAATTGTAATCATATGTACATTCTAACAGTGAAAGACAGAATCCCAAAGAAAATTCCAGAAAATCACATCATATGAATTTATTAAAATTGATAACCATCTGATGAGGAAAAACAAGTATTTGACCCCCTGGACAAACACCATGTTAATATTTTGTAGAAAAGCCATTATTGGCCACCACAGATGTCAAACGGTTTTTATAGTTGGTGACAAGGTTTATGCACATTTCGGCAGGGATGTTGGCCCACTCCTCCCTGCAGACAGCCTCCAAATCATTCAGGTTCCGAGGTTGTCGCCTGGCAACTCAAATTTTAAGCTCCCTCCAAAGATTTTCAATCGGATTCAGGTCTGGAGACTGGCTAGGCCACTCCAGAACCTTGATGTGCTTCTTCTTCAGCCACTCTTTTGTTGCTTTGGCAGTGTGCTTAGGGTCGTTGTCGTGCTGAAACACCCATCCTCGACCCATCTTCAGCTCTCTCACTGAGGGAAGGAGATCTCGGTCCAGAATTCCACGATACATGGCCCCGTCCATCCTCCCCTCAATACGATGGAGTTGTCCCGTCCCCTTGGCTGAAAAGCACCCCCAAAGCATGATGTTGCCACCACCATGCTTGACGGTGGGGATGGTGTTCTTTTGGGTTGTACTCGGTGTTCTTTGCCCTCCAAACACGACGAGTTGAGTTGAGGCCAAAAAGTTCTATTTTGGTCTCATCTGACCACATCACCTTCTTCCAGGCCTCTTCTGAGTCGTCCAGGTGGTGAATGGCGAACTTCATGCGGGCCTGTACATGTTTCTTCTTGAGCAGGGGGACCTTGCGTGCGCTGCAGGATTTCAATCCATGACGGCGTAGTGTGTTACCAACCGTTTCTTTTGTAACTGTGGTCCCAGCTGCCTTCAGTTGATTCATCAGTTCCCCCCTTGTGGTTTTGGGATGATTCCTCACCGTACGCATGATCAGTGACACCCTACGAGGCAAGATCTTGTGTGGAGGCCTAGATCGAGGGAGGTTGGCGGTGGTGTGGTGCTTCTTCCATTTCCTGATAACTGCACCGACAGTTGAACTTTTCTCTCCAAGTTGCTTTCCGATTCTCTTGTAGCCCATCCCAGCCTTGTGCAGATCAACAATCTTGTCCCTGATGTCCGTAGAAAGCTCTTTGGTCTTGCCCATGGTAGTGATGTTGGATGCTGGTTGTTTGGGTGTTGACAGGTGTCTTTTATACAGGTAACGAGGTGAGGCAGGTATATTTGATGTAGATAATTGGTTCGGATTGGGGCTGTGTCTTAAAGAAAGACTAACTGGCTTGTAGGAGCCAGAATACTTGCTGTTTGTCCAGGGGGTCAAATACTTGTTTTTCCTCATCAGATGGTTATCAATTTTAATAAATTCATATGATGTGATTTTCTGGAATTTTCTTTGGGATTCTGTCTTTCACTGTTAGAATGTACATATGATTAAAATTGTAGATTTTTGCATTCTTTGTAAGTGGGCAAACCTGCAAAATCAGCAAGGGGTCAAATACTTATTTCCCCCACTGTACTATACTTACTACTGGGTCTTTCACAATATCGATGAGGGAGATTATGTTAGGACCTCCACGTAGGTTCTCCAAAATCTTGATCTCACGCTTGATTTTCTTTTTTTTCACGGGCTAAAAGGTGAAAAAGACAAGGCAGTTAGGCACATGGGATTAAAGCATTTAATCATTTCATCAGAGCAATTGCCTTGATCGAAGCCTGTGTCTCGGAATATTTTTACCTTGAGTATCTTCACCACCACCTTCTCATTATTAGTGATGTTGATTGCTTCAAAGACTTCACTGTACTTGCCACGCCCTAGCTTACGCACCAATTGAAAGTCATCCTGGTTTCTGTGAAAGAAAAAAACAAACAAAAAAACAACATCAGCTGGGTTGTATTTTTAATACATTTTGTGTGTGTGTGTGTAACATACATACTTATATTTGTTCTGTTTAACTATTTTAGAGAATGTGTGACATGCACCTACAACACCAAAACAAATTCCTTGATTGTGTAAAAAAACATACTTGGCAATAAAGCTTTTCTGATTCTGATCTGAAATGTCTTAATATTTGTGTGTATTATAATGCAGTTTTTTGTTTGACTCGTATCTCCATGTGTAACTAGCATTAGTTTGACTCATCCTTTTACAAGCAATCTAGCTAAGTTAGCACACAGCAGCGGAGCATAACATAAGTCTATGCAGCTGACATGTCAGCTGAACAGGCCTCGCAGCACTGTAGCTAAGTTAGGTCTTGCAATGAGAGACTGAACAGCAGTAGGCACTACATGTCACACTATAGCCACGTGCAAGTAGTTTTTAAAACTTTGGTTACATTACCATGTTTTATTAACCTTTATTCTGTTGCTATATTTGCTTGCGAAGGAGCTATCCGTTGCTAACGGTAATTTATCTCAAAAAGCAGAAAAGTTAGCTAACTACTGCCAAGATATGGTTTCACTGGAGACCACAGAGGTGTAAGACTCGTGAAGTGTTGTCATGTGTTTACACTGTGCATGGTAACGTTAGTATATCCTTATTTATTTTTAAATGCATTTAAAATGAAACCATATCTTGGCAGTAACATAAGTCAGCTACTGATTTTTGACATACATTAGCAATGGATAGTTACTTTGCAAGCCAACAAAATATAGCCTTGGCAAACAGAATTAAGGTTAATAAAACACGATAACTACATAACCAGTATTACAAGCTTCTTACATGTGGCTGTATTGTGACATTTTAGGTGTGTTGGGATGACATGTTGGATGCATAGACTTTATCTATGCTAGGCTAACATTAGATTGCTTGTGAAGGATGACGTTAGTCACACAAGGAGATGGGTTATTGTAATTCCAACACAACGTTGTTTATTATTATTACCACAACTATTAAGGCATGTCTGTAATATACTGGTAGGTCAATAATATAAAATACTGTAGATTAGTGCTTTCCAACCTTTCTGGTCTGAGGTTCCCCCACAGCCCCGTCATATTAACTCATATACCCCGCCCTATCAATTCCTAATGTGTTCACACTATTTATTATATTAAAGTGAATATTTTTACATTTTCATGCAACTGAACTGTAAACATTTTGGTCAGAAATTCTACTACCTAGGCCTACTCCTTGAAGTGTGGCTTAATGTTTCAACAGTCATCCATCACTTTTAGCTAATTATTTTAACTGTTGAGTCAGTAGGCCTACTTTAGCTATTTATTTCTACCAGTCATATGTTTAAACATCTGTGTTGAGCTGTTTTAGCTGACATGTTGTTTTAAATAAATCATAATTTAAATTATTATTTTGAATAGTTAAGCTGCCCCACAATCTTTCCAAGTACCCCCTGACAACAGCAGAAATAGGCTACCCATTACTAGGGAATCACTGCAGGTGTTGTATCAAAAGACTGTTCCCCCGGAGATATGTTTCCTGCTACTTGTGATCTAATTGGAGACGAACAGCCTTATCAGAATTGACCTTTACCTGGTTGATTTTGTGGCACACTTTTAACGCTGTGAACATTTGAGCGAGTGTGTCAAGAGTTGAGCGTGCACAGAATGAAGAGGTTGACAGTGAGGAAGACATGACCTGCGCGCAGCAGTGTCTACCTGCGCGCAGAGAAAGAGTTTTTGAGAGGGCACATGAGTAAACTGCGTGAGAGGGGTTATTATTGCACATTTATATTGATAATAGCAAACATGCAAATATATTTACTGAGCACGGAATAGTTTTTTTTTTTTTTGCTTAAACGAAATTATTTTTTGCCAGTGTTAATTTCTGTTCAAAATGTAATGTGGTTTCCAAATATAGTTATCTGCGCTCAAAACATACAGTTACTCGCTCAGAAATGAGGCACATATATAACGCCATAGTTCTGGAGGCGCCCGGCACCCGCGAGCAATCGCAGCCATTCAAGTTAATGCTTGATATTCAACAACCCGCGTCATTGCACGTCCCAGGCGTGCGTGATGTGGCTCTCCCTCCGCTAAAGATACGTGCCAGGTCTATTTTCAACGCACAAGGCATTTGGACAGCCAAGCAGGAAGTGAAACAGCGAGAGCATCAAGTCAATTTACCAAAACACCCCCCAATATCGTACACGCTTCCTCTACAACACCATGGACGACACCAGAAAAGAGAGGGCGTGGAGTTTAATTACTGGAGTGGACAGTAGATACTAGCTAACAAACACGTGATTGTTCTTTCAAGTACTTGTAGAGACAATACAATCTGTGAGTCAGGCAAGCAAGACGCTCCGCATCTGGTGTGGTGTGGTATGGTGCATGACGGAGAACGGAACAATCCTGTGGCACCTCCGGAACGCACCACAAACGTGGCCAGTGGAAAATAAGGGTTAGGGTTAACAAAATATTTACCCCCATTCAACCACGTGAGACTCATAGTCCCAGTACTCCCTGGGCCGGTGAGTGTTGACCTCGGTGTACACTCGGGCCCGGCTTGGCACTGGTCCCGACATGTCCGACAGCTTGGCAGAGATGGTGGGGAGATTTTACTGCAGCGGAGGAAGTACAGGGAGGATGGGTGGGAGAGAGGGAGGAAGAGGAGGGAAGGTAGGGGTTGACCCAACGGGGCAAGGGTTTGGGGGGGAGGGGAGGGGTAGGCTTTGCCTGAGGATGGGGGGGGGGCCACCAGGGGCAAGGTGGGATAGCTGACAAAGAAGGTGGGAAAGGAAATTAAGAATTAGAGAAATTGAATTCCTTATTCATACTGATAGGTGTCAGCAGTGTCTTCATCCATCAATTTAAAATGACATGAAATAGAGAAAAGCCAGAAATCCTCACACCAGTGCAAGTTTGGCAATGTGCCTTAATAAATGTATCATTATTTCTCAGCAGATGAGGTGCCTGTCAGAAAAGGTATAATAATGTTTAAATATTTATATTTTAAATGATAACATGACAGAAGGCTGCTTAGGTCAGAGTGGAAAGGTAAGGTCAAAGAGCAGAGGGCGAGGCTGGTCGCCAGTCATAAGCTACTTGTTTACCAGGAAGAACATCAACAGAAAATGTGGATTTATTTGTATTATCATCAAATAGCATATACAAACTTTCTTCAGAAGGATTGTTGGATGGCCATTATATTTATCGATCAAAACACGCCCAGCACCGGAGAGAGAGAAGACTACTAACATTACGTAACTATGTAAGACACTGTTTTTTCCAGATAACTTTTGTAATAATAAATAGCAAGCAAGATTGTAATGTGTTTGGGGCTGTGGCTCTCGGGGCCATTGGAGTCCGGAATTTCTCTGTCCTGTTCGCATCCGCGATCTCAGCTTTCTAAATAATAGACCAGTCTGTCCGTCTGTGAATAGCGACGCAGCAGTTGCAGTGCGATCACTCAAAAATAAGTTCACAGCTTAATTAATGTACACAGTGCCATGGATACAAATGATTCTTGACAGGCCGGCATGTAACCATGTCCCTAAAGCATCCCCTGCTTTATTGTCAATTTTAAAATAAATTGGACCATAACTTACAAAACAAACACCATGTTTTAAAGAAGACTTGAAAGTAGCGACTGAAACCATACTCAACGGCAACCAGTGGAGTCGCCCCCTGCTGGAAATTAGATAGAACGTAGGTTTAAGACACTTCCGCATTGGCTTCACTTTTCGGGCCCGAAGGCTAAATCAATCAATTCTTTTTTTCTGTGAGTCTGAGCTAGGAAGACCCTGCACAGTGTTGTGTGCAAAACTCATGTTGACCAATTTAGCTACCGTTAACATTAACGTGACATATATTCATTCGGAATGATGCGATATCGGTAATGTTAATATGTCGATAATCTCCTAACACAGAAAATGTAACATTATAGGGTGTTTACAAATGTGTCATGCAGTGGATAAACTAACGTTAGTTATATGCTCCAATGACTAAAGCTTAGTAGTTAACGTTAGCTGCAGCCACCCGACTGGAGTGTCTCTGAGTGTGAGCAGAAGGTTTTAGTAACTTATCGGCTCTAGGCGGGCCTAAATTGCTAGCTCGCTAACCTTAGCATGGCTAACGGGAACAATCGCTAGTTTACACAGAGAATGGGAGTCTGCATTATCAACAGTACAAACACACTGCATTGGTTATTCACCCCCTTGATCAGTCCGACGACCGAAATGCTTCCCAGTAAGATGACTTTCGTGAAGCCAACGATCCTCGCCTCCCTCCGTCGCCTCTGTGTGTATGTGTGTGCCAGTGTGTGATTTCTGCTGTATCAGAGACAATATGGCTGACCAACGCCATCTAGTACTGCAACGGAGGCCGTGGAGGGACAAGCCATTGCACAGTTGCCGCCGACCAACTGAAAAGTGGTAACCTGTCACTTTCATGTTTTTTTTCTTCTGTACGCGTTTTTATGGCTTGACTTTACTGTGTATGAAGTCTATGAGTAGTCTGGCTGCAGTCCAGGGCAGACTTCAAATGATTAACAACAACCACATCTTCGATACAATGACTTTATTCAAGTTTATGTTAACATGTTACCTTACATGTATGTGCCCTTAAATTGAGGTAGTAGCCTACTATGTATTGAACGGTCTGCAATTCCTACATTGTCATGGGATGTAGATGAAAACACACCACTTTAATCTATGCTTTAACTTCATAGTCACCGTTTCATTTAAAATCCAGTACAGAGCCAGCAGAGCACAACTGAAATAGGTCACTCTTTTGACTGCAGTGCATTTCCCAAGCCATTTAACCACCAAGTTGGTTCCTTATTCATGTCAGTCATGTCACCTGTGCACAACAATAACAGAAGAGGTCGTTAGTCGTTAAATCTTAGGCCTCAGGCACCTCCAACAATGCTCATTAAATAACTAAAAAGAAAAACATGCAAGTAAAAGAAAAATCTAAGTAAAAAAAATAGTGCGAGTTAGGATAGGGCTAAAATATGAAGAAATAAAATTTAAATAAAGTAATGATTGTAATTTGTGTAGACAATATTGCAATCTTTTAAATATATCACCCTTTGAGTCTGTCTGCACTCTGTGTGTGTAACACCAATTGCATGCCCAATGTGTCCACTATATACCCACAGTATGCCCAATGTGCTCACTGCATGCCCAATGTGCCCACTGTGTACCCACTGTGTACTCACAGTATGCCCAATATGCACGTGTTTTAAACTGGCTAGGTGAAAGGTAAGAAAAAAATGTGAAGGGAGAGAATTCAAGACCTTATAGTTCCTCTGAAGTGAAGACTAAACTGAGACAAGCATGTACGAATAGGTGGCAACAAGAGTTGTCTCTTCAGGGATGTCGTTAGGCCTATTTTAGGGTTGCTGAAGCTACCCCAAAATGTTCCTAAGCCCCCTCCCCAAATAATAATAATAAAAATAATGTTTTTTTTTCTTTTACAGTGCACTCTGTATCACTCACTACTTTGAATCAATATCCCTTCCCCATTCATCTGTTTGTGTCGTCGTGCACTGCAAACTGTCAGCTGGTGGAAAAGGTAGACGAGGCTCAACGAGCCCGCGTGCACGTAACGGTATGTAGAGAGAGAGCGCCTTACGGCATTAAAACAAAGCAGTAAATCCGAGAAATAAAACGTTGTTTTTGCCGATTTATCACTCGAAATGCAACTGTAGTAAGCATCTCACTATCGCTAACGTTATCCAAATTCATATTTAGAAACAACAAATAATATATATATAGCTACAAAAAAGCCAGAAAGTCGAAAGTTAGACAGAAGTACAAAGAGTCAATGGCTATGAAGATGATACACGTCCCGTCTCGTCCATAGACTGTTACACAGTTACTGTTCTCGCAGGCAGTTTCGACTTACATGAGCTGTTTATGTTTAATTACTAATGTTAACTAGTATTTAACAGTATATAAGTATAGTATAGTACAGTATATATTAGTATATAACAATAATTAGCCTGTGCCCACAGGGACGTCGGACTGGGGGTAAAACCGATACGGATTACCAGGGCCCAAGGGGAGAGAGGGCCCTTGAAAAGTCTGGAATATATTTTATTTCACCTGGTTATTTTCATTTCCTAATTAAATTTCATAATGCATGTCCGATGAAATGTAAAGTTAGTGTATTGGCTGAATAACTTTGTTGATTGACTGACTACATTTTTTATACAAAAAAGACTATCTAAGGTCTCACCCACCCCTTGCTAATGCGCCAAATGGTTTAGTCCATCTGCACGCATTTTGTTTACGTTAGATCAGTTGAGCGTCTGGTGGAGGCAAACTTCTGCTGTAGAAATCAAGGGGGTAAGCTTCGCTTCAGAACTCGAACCTCCGATGGCGCCATTTTGTTGCTACAAAGGTATCACCTCTTGTTAGCATTCCACTGACCGCCATTTTTTTTTTACGTCACTTGACAGCGAATAACTTTACATCTGAAGCGTTTAAAGACTCTATTTGTCCGTTGTTTATTTCTAAAGAAACACGACAATGTATAAAATGCTCCATTACCTTGTACCTCACGTTATGGCTCCTTGACGTTTTTGTAAAAATAAGCTAACGATTGCGTCATAACCACGAGACTTACTGTCACACAGTAGAGGAATTACTGTATAGTACAGGAGAAGCTCACAGGCAGTTTTGACTTACATTAGCTGTTTAGGTTTAATTACTAATGTTAACTAGCATGTTAGTGATCAATAATTAGCCTGTGCTTATGTTATCTCCTTACATATACCTACGCTCTCCGTCTCTGTAAGATTGGGAATGATTGAGATTTCTCTTGGCACAGCTACCAGAAGACTTACAACTTTCAGACACGTTGCTTACGTCACATTTACATTGTCTCTGTCAGTTGGAGGCTGCGCAGTAAAGCAAGAGATCACCGGAAAAGTGCTTCTAATAGCCTTCACTGGTCTCCGTCCAGAGCAACGGGGTCTATTGGCCCATTATATATATGTCAATGGTAGAAATGTCTTTCTCAAAGAAAGCCAAATCAGACTACCAAAAAGAAAGGAAAGACAGGAGGAGGAGGAGAGAAAATGAAAGGAGGGGAAACAATTGGTAACTGACTTCCTTTCAAAGAAAGGTGAGCACAAACTAGAAAACGAAATCCATGGTGCTAAACTGCTTGAATATCTCCATATTCCGTTAGTGCTAAAAACGGACTGAGACAACCCATTGAAAGAGCAGAACATACACTTTCAAATGATAATTTGGTTATACATGTAATCTGAGCTAAAGGCTAAATAAATAAAGTTGTTTGCATACAACACACCATTGTAATAGCCTAATTTAAAACATGTTTAATTTTAAATGAATAGGCTATAATGTCTATAATTAGCAATAATAGGCTAATCAGTGTCATAGGTAGCTTGGTAGCTCATTGGTAGATACATATCATGTCAACATTATAGTTATGTCAGATTCAGTAGATGTTAACATTGTGAAACACATGGCCCTCAGTTTCAGAAACTGTCACACCAGGGAGCAACAGACCCCTCAGCCTCCTCTTTGGATTTGAGACAAGGTGAGCTTATATCAAAATTAAAGCAAACCATGTTTAGCCATTTTGACTGAACGGTGTTAAGTACTTTTTATTTTTATTTGTTTTATTATATTAGGTTACAATTAGGATAAGAGGTTAATATCAAATGTATCCTTCATAGAGAAAGATGATAGAGAAGATGTGATTGAGGATGATGGGAGTGAAGACAGCAGGGAGCTCTGAGCACAGTGTGGAAATGAGAGATGAGGAACTGGAAAGTAGGCAGAGCAATGTAGACCAGTTTTTGCCAGAGGATCCAGGACTATGGCCAGATAAATTAACAGATGATCAGAGAGACACCATAGTATGCAGGCTGGCAAATAAAGGTACAGAGAAAACCAACAAAATGTAGTAGTAACCACAGTAAAGTAGGCTAGAGAATGTTGAGAAAGGAGGTTTGAAATGTGTGTTATCAGGCTACTCTAAGCATTACAGTTAATAGTTATTACCCTATAAACATCTAGGCCTACAGATTCATGTGTACAGAGGCCCGATTATTATTTTATTTCTTTGGGAGGGGGGTGAGTTGAGGAACATGGGGGCCCATCAGGACTTCCTATGCATAGGGCCCAGGGTCTTGTGCTACGCCCCTGTGTGCCCATGTTATCTCCTTACAGATACCTACGCTCTCCGTCTTTGCAAGATTGGGAATGATTGAGATTTCTTTTGGCACAGCTACCAGAAGACTTACAATTTTCAGACAGTCTCTTTGTTTGTGGTTGTTACCATGGTGAATTGTAGAATCATGGCTCCATTCATACTGCCTTTTTTTTTTTTTTTTTTTTTTTTATATATATTTTTATTGAAGGAAGAACAGAGTGATGCATCACATACAGAACAAGTTTAACAATACTCCTTGTTTTTACAGTTTTTTCCACTTTCCCACAACCCACCCACTGAACAGAGAAAAAAAAAAAGAAAGAACAAAGTTCTTATGTTGCAAACAGTGAGAAAATAATTGACAACATTGTTAGCCAAATGTGTTGGATTGCCTCATCCGATCCAATGTATACAGGTCTTTTGATATCAATAATTATTTTTAATTATTTTTAGTTTGGGGGAAGAGTTGCATTCTTTTCAAAATAAGAAATCACTGGGGTCCATACAGAATAAAAACGTTTGGTGGAACCTCTAAGAAAATATTTAATTTTCTCCAGTTTTAAAAATAGCATCACATGACTAAGCCATAGTGAAACTAAGGGTGGTTTACTTAACTTCCAATCAAGTAATATTCTTCTGCGAGCCAAAAGACATGCAAAAGCACATGCGTCTTGACATTTTTTGGACAAGACCACATCTTGTTCAGGTACTCCAAAGACAGCCATCTCAAAACTAGGCCTGATATCCTTAACATGTACCACAGACAAAATTTTAAATATAGCTGTCCAGTAATCCAGCAGTCCAGGACAAGTCCAAAACATATGAGCAAGGTCTGCCTCAGCAGAGTGACAACGCTCACATGTATCAGCTACATTTGCGTATATCTTAGACAGCCAGTCTGTGTAGGACCTTGAACTGGATTAAACCCAAGCGAGTACATGAGGTTGTTCCATTCACTCTAGATTATGCATTATTCCAGGTTTCCTCTGATATATCCACTGCCAGATCTTTTGACCATTCTGCACAAATTTTATCGAGATTAATATTTTTTATCGACATTAAAGTATTATATATATTAGAAATTATTCCCTTTAAATTTAAAGGGATGTTTAAAATTGCATCCAATCCTGTACTGGGAGGAATGAATGGATATGTGGGACAAAGATTTTGAATTAGATGACGAACCTGAAAATATCTAAACAGGTGTGATCTGGGCAGATTATATTTTGAGGAGAGGTTGGAAAAAGAGGCGAAACAATCATCATTGAAAAGATCACTAAATTTGACGAGACCTGTCTGTTGCCACTGACTGAAGACTGAGTCCAATTGAGCTGGAAGGAATAGGTGATTTTTGCATATAGGGCTGGCTATGAGGAAGTCCTTGAAACCAAAACATTGTCTAAATTGAAACCAAATCTTGAGAGTATTTTCAACGCCTGGGCATTGAGTATACATAGAAATACAAAGGGGTAATTTAGATAAAGCTAAAGCAGGAAGGGATGATGAGGTACAGGAGTTTGCCTCTGAAACACACCAGGTATCTTGGGGGTTCTGAAGCCAATAAAGTATTTTTGAGATATTTGCAGCCCAATAATACCTGAAATTAGGAAGAGCTAATCCGCCTTGAGATTTCTGTCTTTGGAGAAATTCCTTCCTAATCCTAGGTGTTTTTCCACTCCATATAAATGATGAAATTAGTCTGTCTAAATTTTGAAAAAAAGGATTTCGTTAAAAATATTGGAATGCATTGAAAAAAGTACAAGAATCTTGGTAAAATGTTCATTTTTACACAATTAATTCTACCTGCAAGAGAGAGAAATAGCAAATTCCATTTTTTGAGGTCTAATTTTAACTTTTCAATTAGAGGAACAAAGTTCTCTTTGTAAATGTTAGGGAATCCCTGTGTGATGTTTATACCTAAATATCTAAAACCTGTTAAAGACAACTGAAAAAGTATATCAGTATTTGAAATCTGGAGGCCCTTACTGTTTATGGGGAAACAAACACTTTTCGAAAAATTCAGTTGATAGCCTGAGAAAGTTCAATTTTTTTCAAAATTTTAACTACCTGTGGAATACCTAAGATCGGATTTGAAAGGTACAACAGCACATCATCGGCATATAAAGATACTCTATGTTCTATGCCCCTACAGCTGATGCCAGTAAAATACTGTGAATGTCTTAATGCTATAGATGCTTAATGCTTTTTACTTTAGATGGCTAAAGTAAAAAGTAAAGGGCTAAGAGGGCAACCTTCTCTTGTACCCCGTGATAGGGGAAAATACTTTGAACACACTCTGTTTGTAATTACAGATGCTTTAGGGGAGAAATATAATAACTTAATCAATGAGAGAAGAGATGTACCAAATCCAAATCTTTCCAGCACAAAGAATAAATATTTCCACTCCATCCTGTCGAATGCTTTCTCAGCATCTAATGAGATGACTGAAAAAGTTTAGACGAGTGTATTACCCCCAACAATCTCCAGATATTACTAAAAGAATGTCGACCTCTGACAAAATCTGTTTGGTCTTTTGAAATCAAGTTCTCTATTACTGTATCTAAATGTAAAGCACGGATTTTTGCCAAAATCTTTACATCTGAGTTTAAGAGAGAGATTGGCCTATAAGAGTTACATTTTAAGGGATCTTTTCCAGGTTTTAGTAAGAGTATAATGTTTGCCTCATTCAAGGTTTGTGGTTTGTTTTCCAGTGAATCCTCAAACATATCAAGAAGAATAGGGGCTAATTGATCTGCAATTGTTTTATAAAAGTCTATTGGATAGCCATCAGGGCCAGGAGTTTTTTTGTTCTGCATTAATGTGATCGAGTTTAAAATCTCTTCTATTTGTATGGGCTTGTCCAAATTAGTTTTCTGCGCAGAATTGAGGGTGGGTATATCTATATTGTTCAAAAATTCAAAAATGTCATAGTTAGATTCAGGGCTTTCAGAAGTATACAAATTTGAGAAGTAGTTCTTAAAAGTGTTATTAATTTCAATTGGATTAACTATTAAATCATTATTACTGTTACAAATTTGAGGTATAAATTGAGAGGCAGCTTTAGATTTTAGCTGGTGGGCTAGAAGTCAACCTGCTTTTTCTCCATTTTCATAAGTGTAACCTTTAGAACGTAATAAATACCATTCAGTTTTATTTGTTGATAAAAGATTGTACTGAACTTGAAGGTTCAACCTCTCTTTACAAAGTTCAGGTGACAGAGACGTAGAGTTGAGGTTATCTACCCTTCTTATAGAATCAATTAAGTTGTCCAGTTTTTGTTTGCGTTTTTTATTGAGATTTGAAGTATATTAAATTATTTCTCCCCTAATAACTACTTTAAGTGTCTCCCACAATGTAGATGCTGTAATAGATTTGGATCGGTTATATAATAGGAAATTATCTATAGCTGTGGAAATAAATGTACAAAACACAGGATCTGATAACAAGGCCGTGTTTAGTCTTCACAAAGGTCGTTCGTTATACCTCAAATTGCAAGTAAGGTCTAATTGTGAAGGAGCATGGTCTGATTCCACAATGGGTAGATATTCGATTTGGTCAACAGAAGGAAGAAGAGATTTATCAATAAAGAAATAATCAATTCTTGAATAGGAGTGATGAACATGTGAAAAATAGGAATATTCTCTGTTGTGTGGAAACTGAAATCGCCAAGGATCAACCACCCCTACTTGATCTATAAATGTACCTAAGGCTTGGGCCATCTTAGAACGGGACGAAGATTTGGGATTAAATCGGTCAAGGGACGGATCCATTACGCAGTTTGTGTCAGAACCAAAAATCATAAGATGGGAATTTAGGTCCGGCAATAAAGAGACTAGCTTATTAATAAAACTCACATCATCCCAGTTAGGCGCATATACATTAACTAATACAACAGGAACATTATATAATATCCCAGAGACTATAACATATCTTCCCTGAGGATCTGCAATAGAAGCAGAGGCAGTGAATTGAATGCTCTTGTGTATCAAAATGGCAGTTCCCCTTGCCTTAGAGTTAAAGTTAGAGTGAAAAACTTGCCCCACCCATGGTTTCCTAATTCTGAGATGATCGACAATGCGTAAGTGGGTTTCATGTAAAAATATTATTTCAGATTTAAATTTTTTTAAGTATGCAAAAATTCTGCCTCTTTTGATTGGGCTATTTAGGCCTTTGATATTCCAGCTAACAAATCTAACTTTCGACCCCCCATGAGATTTACTGGTAGTTAAATCGGCCATATCAGACATGAACAAATGCCAAAAGTTTTTTATTGAGATTTGAAGTATAGTTGCACCTGACCGTGTTGCCGGTGCGGTACTTTGCTTCTGCTTAGAGTTGCTCATTTCACTTTCTGGATTAGGTGTAGTTCTTATATGTTATATTGTGAAGCAATTAGATTAGAAAAAGAAAGTTAAGTATGTTTAAGAGGAGTTGTGGTGGAAGTACTCCTTGAAGCAGCAGCGTTAGTGATATTCATTATAAAATCAAAACGAATAACGACCGTTTGAGAATTAAGCCAAAGTTTGGTCTTTGAGTATTTATTTACATTTGCAAATGGAGAAAACACAGTTTCAAAGGTACACGCAGCACAACTGAAAATGTCTTTCTAACCTAAAGTCTAAACATCCAAACATCATATAGTGAAGAAACTCCGTTAAGCCACCCCTCTAAATGTATCTTTTAGCATGGCCATAGTTGAAAAGAGACATCATTAACAGTCACACCATTGTCTCACCTTCCCCTCTGCTCTCTGTTCTTAACATTAGCCTAAACAACACTTTTATCTCAGGAGACAGAAGGTTTTGGCCTTCTCGACTTCGTCTGCTAAAAAGTCAACAATGTGAGAAGGTTCAAACTAGTAAAACTAAATAATTCTACTGGGCTATAGTTCACGGTTGCCAACTATTTCCCTTGGAGCCTTTTGAATCTACACATGAAGAAGCTAAATCTTGTGGCGTTATAAAACAATCATTAAACCAATGGTTAATATCATTAAACAAATGGTTAAAATAAAATTTGCCACCACAGAGTGTGGTTGGGAGGTCCTCGTCTCTGCTGCACTCTCTTACATCGCCAAACCGGAAGTCCCATTCATACTGCCTTTTGTGCACGCACGTAACCCTGAGTGAACATACTCCGAGTTGATTGAACCAACTCAAATCAGCTGTTCTGGAACCGAAAACTCAGAGTTTCCCATCTCAGGGTAAATCAACTCAGACATCAGGGTTGGACTCAGAGTTTGTTAAACCTCCTACCTGGAACGGACCCCAGGCCTACACCAGGGTTTGAAAAGACTTCTGTAGAAGTTGAAGTATCAACTCAAGCTTTTTACTCAAGTAAAAGTGTAAAAGTACTGGTTTCAAAACTACTTAAAGTATAAAAGTAAAAGTAATGCAAGGGGGAAAAAATGCCATTAAGGACAAAAGCTTAGCCCCCACAGACTAACTTTTTGCCTTGGTTGCACTGGTGCGCCTAACTTTTTTTTATTTGTGCACCAGCACAAAATTTAGGTGCAGCTGCAACACATGTAAATGAAAGTTATCTAAAATAAATAGCCTAGGATATAAAAAAATATGCAAGGTAGAGATGGAGTGACCCTGCCCGGAGGAAGCCCGGGGCCCCCGTCTGGAGCCAGGCCCAGACGGCGGGCTCGTCGGCGAGCGCCTGGTGGCCGGGTTTGCCACGGAGCCCGGCCGGGCACAGCCCGAACAAGCTACGTGGCTCCCATCTCTCCAGCCCATGGGCCCACCACCTGTGGGAGGAACCGTTGGGGTCGGGTGCGATGCCACATGGGTGGCAGTGAAGGTCAGGGGCCTCGACGGACCAGACCCGGGCGGCAGACGCTGGCTCTGGGACGTGGAACGTCACCTCTCTGTGGGGGAAGGAGCCGGAACTGGTGCGGGAGGTGGAGCGCTACCGGTTAGATCTGGTGGGGCTTACCTCTACGCACAGTCTTGGTTCTGGAACCATACTCCTGGATAGGGGTTGGACTCTTTTCTTCTCCGGAGTTGCCCAGGGTGTGAGGCGCCGGGCGGGTGTGGGGATACTCACAAGCCCCCGGCTGAGCGCCGCTGTGTTGGAGTTTACCCCGGTGGACGAGAGGGTCGCCTCCCTACGCCTGCGGGTTGTGGGGGGGAAAACTCTGACTGTTGTTTGTGCATATGCACCAAACAGGAGTTCGGAGTATTCGGCCTTCTTGGAGACCTTGACTGGAGTCCTGCATGGGGCTCCAGTGGGGGACTCCATTGTTCTGCTGGGGACTTCAACGCACACGTGGGCAATGATGGAGACACCTGGAGGCGTGATTGGGAGGAACGGCCTCCCTGATCTAAACCAGAGTGGTTGTTTGTTGTTGGACTTCTGTGCTAGTCATGGATTGTCTATAACGAACACCATGTTCGAACATAGGGATGCTCATAAGTGTACCTGGTACCAGAGCACCCTAGGGTCAAGGTCAATGATCGATTTCATAATCGTTTCATCTGATCTGAGGCCGTATGTTTTGGACACTCGGGTGAAGAGAGGGGCAGAGCTGTCAACCGATCACCATCTGGTGGTGAGTTGGGTCAGGGGGTGGGGAAGATTCTGGACAGACCTGGTAAGCCCAAACGTGTAGTGCGGGTAAATTGGGAACGTCTGGAGGAGGCCCCTGTCCGACAAACTTTCAACTCACACCTCCGGCGGAGCTTTTCGTGCATCCCTGTGGAGGCTGGGGGCATTGAACCCGAGTGGACAATGTTCAAAGTTTCCATTGCTGAAGCTGCGGCGAGGAGCTGTGGTCTTAGGGTCTTAGGTGCCTCAAGGGGCGGTAACCCACGAACACCGTGGTGGACACCGGTGGTCAGGGAAGCCGTCCGACTGAAGAAGGAGTCTTTCCGGGATATGTTATCCCGGGAGGACTCGGAGGCAGTTGCAGGGTACCGAAGGGCTGCAGCCTCTGCCGTGAAAGAGGCAAAGCAGCGGGTGTGGGAGAAGTTTGGAGAAGACATGGAGAAGGACTTCCGGTCGGCACCAAAGTGCTTCTGGAAAACTGTTTGCCACCTCAGGAGGGGGAAGCGGGGAACCATCCAAGCTGTGTACAGTAAGGATGGGATACTGTTGACCTCAACTGAGGAGGTAATAGGGCGGTGGAAGGAGCACTTTGAGGAACTCCTGAATCCGACTAATACGCCCTCTATGTTAGAGGCAGAGCTGGAGGATAACGGGGGATTGTCGTCAATTTCCCAGGCGGAAGTCACTGATGTAGTCAAACAACTACACAGTGGCAAAGCCCCGGGGATTGATGAGATCCGTCCAGAAATGCTCAAGGCTCTGGGTGTGGAGGGGCTGTCCTGGCTGACACGCCTCTTCAACATTGCGTGGAAGTCTGGGACGGTGCCAAAGGAGTGGCAGACTGGGGTGGTGGTTCCCCTTTTTTAAAAAGGGGGACCAGAGGGTGTGTGCCAATTATAGGGGTATCACACTTCTCAGCCTCCCTGGTAAAGTCTACTCCAAGGTGCTGGAAAGGAGGGTTCGGCCGATAGTCGAACCTCGGGTTGAGGAGGAACAATGCGGATTCCGTCCTGGTCGTGGAACAACGGACCAGCTCTTCACTCTCGCAAGGATCCTGGAGGGAGCCTGGGAGTATGCCCAACCGGTCTACAGGTGTTTTGTGGATTTGGAGAAGGCGTATGACCGGGTCCCCCGGGAGATACTGTGGGAGGTGCTGCGGGAGTATGGGGTGAGGGGGTCTCTACTCAGGGCCATCCAATCTCTGTATGACCAAAGTGAGAGCTGTGTCCGGGTTCTCGGTAGTAAGTCGGACTCGTTTCAGGTGAGGGTTGGCCTCTGCCAGGGCTGCGCTTTGTCACCAATCCTGTTTGTAATATTTATGGACAGGATATCGAGGCGTAGTCGGGGTGGGGAGGGGTTGCAATTTGGTGGGCTGGGGATCTCATCGCTGCTCTTTGCAGATGATGTGGTCCTGATGGCATCATCGGCCTGCGACCTTCAGCACTCACTGGAGTGTGAAGCGGTTGGGATGAGGATCAGCACCTCTAAATCTGAGGCCATGGTTCTCAGCAGGAAACCGATGGAGTGCCTTCTCCAGGTAGGGAATGAGTCCTTACCCCAAGTGAAGGAGTTCAAGTACCTTGGGGTTTTGTTCGCGAGTGAGGGGACAATGGAGCGGGAGAATCGGCGCAGCGGGTGCGGTATTGCATTCAATCTATCGCACTCGATCTACCGGTCAGTTTTCGTTCCTACCCTCACCTATGGTCATGAAGGCTGGGTCATGACCGAAAGAACGAGATCCAGGGTACAAGCGGCCAAAATGGGTTTCCTCAGGAGGGTGGCTGGCGTCTCCCTTAGAGATAGGGTGAGAAGCTCAGTCATCCGTGAGGAGCTCGGAGTAGAGCCGCTGCTCCTTTGCATCGAAAGGAGCCAGTTGAGGTGGTTCGGGCATCTGGTAAGGATGCCCCCTGGGCGCCTCCCTAGAGAGGTGTTCCAGGCACGTCCAGCTGGGAGGAGGCCTCGGGGACGACCCAGGACTAGGTGGAGGGATTATATCTCCAACCTGGCCTGGGAACGCCTCGGGATCCCCCAGTCGGAGCTGGTTAATGTTGCTCGGGAAAGGGAAAGGGTCCCCTGCTGGAGCTGCTCCCCCCGCGACCCGACACCGGATAAGCGGACGAAGATGGATGGATGGATGGATGGATAAAAAAAAAAAAAAATATATATATATTTTCAACAATAATAATAGACTGATTAAAAGACAAATAAGACGCCCGGATAGCTCAGTTGGTAAATATAGAGGTTTGACTCTGACCTGCAGCCCTTTCCTACATGTCATTACCATCGGAAACACTGGTACCAATACAGGTTTCCCTCTCATACTTAATATACAGCTGTGTTAATAACAATTAAAACTGTAGACAAATGTCAGCAGTTTGGACCGTAGGCGCTACGTCTCTCCATGTTGCAGGGGAGCCGTGTGTGAGTGAATGGGGGCGGGGCTGCACGGAGGAGAGATCCAAACACAGGCATGGCTTTACAAAAGGAATGGGTCATGTAACGCAACATTAAACCATATCGATATAAACGACATTGCTTCGTTCGTGGAGAGGCAGCGGATGCGAGGACGGTGCATCCCTTACAAATTTTGGTTGCATTTGCGACCAAATTGGTCGCACTCTCGAGCCCTGCACAGGGGCCTATAGTGCCGTCTGCTGGTGACCTCTAAGCGCGCAGAGGCGCGAGGGCCCGTCCATCGCTGCTCGTAGCTTTAATTAGCATTTGTTCTCGTAAGTTTCCTTTGAGATACAAAAGTTCCTCTTACGTGATGTTTGCTCGCTCTCATTTGAAACAACCCTTGGATACTGTTCGATAGCTGTTGACAGGGACGGACTGGGGCTAAAAAACAGCCCTGGACTTTATCCCAAATAGGCCCATCATCCGGCCATTCGCCCCTAGCAATGCGCGACAGACACTAGCCAGGATGTCCTGATACTATGCCACAATACTGTAGCCTATCAGACAAGGTATTCACAGCAAGTAACATCTCAAAACCAATGATGATAATTGGGGTTGTGTTTATTAGCCATTTGCGGTTGGTACCATCTTTACAACTAAACACTCTCTGTAGAGACAGGTGTTTAGGCTTTTGCTGAGGGTGGTAAGCAAAAAATTGTTCCAGGCTGTGACTATCTGACTTGGGCCATGTGAAATATTGTGATGTAGAGCATCCTGGGACATCCTGGCACTTCCCTGCACTCTCCCTGTCATCTTTTGTGCTGCAACTATCTTCAACCCTACCCCTGAGAGGCCACAGCACACAACAATAACACAAAACATGCAAATAAACCACAGCATGCAACAATAAGACAACACATGCAAATAAACCACAACACGCAACAATAAGACAACACATGCAAATAAACCACAACACGCAACAATAACACAACACATGCAAATAAACCACAGCACACAACAATAAGACAACACATGCAAATAAACCACAACACGCAACAATAAGACAACACATGCAATTAAACCACAACACAACAATCAGCTTCGTGGGAAATTAAGAATCAATGCCACCAACGTAACCAATCACCTATGACAGACCTTCACTTAGCACCAACTGCAATGTTTAATTTTAAATGAATGTAGCCTACTGGAAGTCTGGCACTCGTAGGGTGCTCAGACGTTTTTGTAAAAATAGGCTAACGAGTGTCTCATAGTAGAGGAATTACCGTATAGTACAGGAGAAGCTCGCGGGCAGTTTCAACTTACATGAGCTGTTTAGGTTTAATTACTAAGCAACAAGTATCTGAGTCCAGAGCAACGGTATCTGTTGGTCCATTCTTATATAGCCTACTGTCTATGGTGATAGCCAGACTAGTAGGCCTACTCTTCTTCCTCAGTTTCTTTTACACGTAGCATATACAATAAGTGATCGTATTAGCGCCCCCTGCTGTTGGCTGTTAATATCGCTTTATTAGACGTTTTTGTGCCGACGGCCGTTGGACTTTTCCAGAACGCACAGATTGTCAGTCCGTCCCTGGCTGTTGACTATTTACTTTGTACATAATTTGTGCAGTTTTAAAATAAAAAATATCTCAGAATTTTAGTGCTTTTAGTTTGATGAAAAGTGGATTAGTTGGTGCTCTATAAGTGGTTTTATTTACAATTTTTAAGCCCCTTCTAAAGGGCCTTTAATTAAAGCGCAAAATCTTAGAAAAAGGCCTTCTAAATCATACACCTTGTTACTGCCTGGCAAAAGGGATGGCTGCATCATTAATGGGTGAGAACATGGTTATTTATATATCTTTATATGAATGTTATATGTCTTTATACTTGCAGTTTCTGAAAGGTTATAATAGTTTAACAAATCAATAAAAAGAAACAGAGAAATAATTGATATACATTGTTTTATAAAAAAAATCATTATTTTGCTTAAGCTTTAAGAAATAATTTTAAGAAATCAATCAGGGGAAACATGTCTTACTATGTCCAAAAGGGGGCGCCCCAACATTTATAAACCATGCACACTGTATTTAAGTCTGCTCAGCAACCCCCTTCAAAGAATAGTGGAAACATGCATTTACAACACTATACTAAAAATCATAATATACTTACAACACAGGAACATACGGGGATAATATTAGTAAGAGGTGATCAGACTTTACCAATTAGTGTTCTTAGAGTTCTTAGCCATATGAGCTCAAGGTTTAAAATCTCTGGCACCTTTGAAATCATTTCGTAAGACATTGGTTATAGTCTTACTTTAACATAATTATGTTTTAATAGAATGCCCCAATTGATTGACCGCCGATCATTATCGGTCGTTATTCACAAAAACATGATCAGGCATATGGCATTAATCTCTTCTCCTCCGTCGATTGAATACTACACACATATACTGTAGTTAAACACTCTCCACAGAGAGCAATATGCCTGTGCCTGATTGCCTGTTCATGTGTAGTGAAGTCCTCCTGTGGCTGCCTCAGGAGCTACACGTGGTTTCTCAGGCACGTGCTGCAAATAATACAATAGTTACGTATTGTAACTCCAGATTCAATGATTATAGGCATAATGTTAGCCCTCTAAGAGCTGCTGCTAAAACATGTTGGCTGTGTGGAACTTCTACAAAGTGTGTGAGACTGATATTACACAGTGCCGTAAATGGGCCAGAACCTACCAGTACTGGCACTTCTGATTTTTGTCCACATGAGTACCGTTACTATTTACTGCAGACCGCCACCTCCTGTGGTGAGTAGGTACGTCCCATAAAGGTGCTTACACACCAACCAGACGGCCGACCCTCAGCAGAAAAGGCAGTGGAAATGATCAGTTGCGTCCCCGAGGTCCAAAAAACTGCCTCGGAACACACTGAGGTGACACCGACTTGAGAAACGTAATATGTCTACATAGCAGCAGGCGGCGCTTTTGTTGCCCAAGAAATGAAAACCGGCAGCTGATTGTACGAACGCGTCACATGGGTTTGTTTTCTCCGGAAATTCAAAGCCAGACTGTCATGGCAGCCGTTCAGAATACAATCTCAAATTGTACTAAAATAGTTCACTGAAACATGTTTCTGAAAACATTTTAAGCAAGAAATAGGCCATGCAATTCCTGAATCTGTCTTCATTTCAGCTCAACAAAGGTCAGTAGAAGCAGAAAAACATTTTGACAAGAGCATTGTAAAAAAAAAGTAGAGCTGCTGACTGCTTGAGTGACACGCGCACACGCTCCAAACCATTTTCACTTAATCTTTTACATTCCTGCAATAGGAAGCTACTCTTTTAATGTATGTGTATGTGGACAAAAGGAGGTTTACACACAACCTTACCACAGCCGAAGCCAGAGTGGCTGGTGAGCAAAAAAGTTAATGTCAAACCCTGGATGTATGTAATGAAATGCATACAGAAACACATTTTAAGTGATATATTACCAAGACATGCTTATTTAGAGATGCACTGATTGACCGGCTGGTGACTGGAATTGGCTGATTTTCACGTGATCGGCCATGACCGGCGACCGGCCGGTCAGTCTGACATATGCCGATTTTTCTGCCGGTCAAATGCACACGGGCGCCGCATGATTAACATCACGCAACATCAGCATCACACGTGCACATACAGGGTTTCCGCTATATGCATGTAGCAGCGGCGCACCACACACACACACACACACACACACACACACACACACACACACACACACACACACACACACACACACACACACACACACACACACACATTTGGCACAGGACTGTCCTCTTGCTTGATATGTTACGTTCATTTTTATGGTGTTAAAACAGTCTCATAAGAATTTGTAACTTGTAAAACACAATTCACAAATGAATGCAGAGTGATTTGTATTCGTAAATCTGTGTTGTATCTGTGTCTCTAATTTGTGACTTGTGAAACACAATTCACAAATTAATGCAGAGTGATTTGTATCCGCAAATGTGTATCTGTGTCTGTGCAACTAATTTGTAACTCGTATTTCATCATTTGTAAATGAACTTCTAAATCTCTGTGTAAATGTGTAAATCTCCTTCTATGTGCGTGGGTACTTTTGAGACTGTTTTTCCGCGCCGTTTGTGGTCAGAAACAATTCGTAACTCAGGTGACAATCCCAGCACTCTCCAGTAGATGGCGGTAATGCAACTCTTATGGATTCCAACCGCTGTTAAAATAAATGAAAGCTGTGAAGAAGCCTAGCAAAATCTACTTGATGTTCCTCCAGGTAACTTGATATTATTAGGACTTTGTCGTCCGATAAATTACATTCATGTTTTCAGCATCATTGTTGCAGTGCATTTACAATTCGCTTTGTGTTGTTATGGCGGCAGTGACAGTTCGCTACTTTTTAGAGTGTGCGAATATTCACGTTCTTGTACAGCTTGAACAGCGATGCTAACTTAGCTAGCTAGCTAGCTAGCTGGCTCGTTAAAGTCAGCCCTGTAACACGGGCTTGCTTGGTCTTTGTATGGCAGTCTGAAATATTATTAAGCGCAAAGTTATGTTAGTGTTGCTATTATTTAGTACAGTTGATCATATTGTGTTTTATGTTTACTCCCGTTTATTCATTGCTGGTAACAGGGTAGCCAAAGTGTGTGCTGGTTGGTATATTATTGAGAATGAGGACATACGTAATGGTAGCTTGCTGTCACGTCACGATTTGGGAGGTGTCTGAGCCCGTCCACCATTTTGGTGTACCTACACTATCGGTTGCCAGAGGCAAAGATGTAAGAGCGCAGCATTTCAAAACACTGGACTGGAGTTTACTGGAGTAAAATAAGAAGTGGTGTTAAATATTGTTTTTGTACCGCTATTAAGGCTTATCTAGCGAGGCTTTGCTAGCTTGAATAGTATCTGTTCCGGGGTTTTCAAAATAAAAGCATCCAGCCGTTATGTTGTTGGAGGCTTTAAAGTGTATCATACATAACAGGAAGTGTTGTCTACGTTAGCGGTAACTTAACAGATGGGCGAAAATGTCTGCGAATCCCATATAATAAACGTTTTAATTCTTTTTCTCTGCTTACATTATTGGAGTTTGAGTTATATAGCCATATTCCGACTATTGTTATGTTTGGTAATGTATATTACTGCATAACGTGGAATGAGTGTATACATACAGTATGTTTTCTTTATTCATTTGTATTATGTTTCTCTCTTTATAGGAACCACACACACTCAAACTCAAACAAGAAAAAGGAAGAAATAAACAGAATAAGAACCATCTCTCAGCTCTTCATTTCATACTCTGGAATATTTGCCTTAAGTGGTGTTCTGGCCGACATACCTGAGTGAACCTGGTGATAAACCCAGAACTAGCACCTTCACTACACTGCTCCTTTATTCAAGACTAAATATATGTGCAGTTGTACACCGTGATAAAAAATGATAGCCTAGTTCAATCTAACACTGAATCTGCTGTGTTTTACTGATCTGACTGACCACTGATGAGGTGTACTTGGACCCACCAGACTGTCCTCAAAGTATGAGAAACCATCAGGAGGAAGTTATTGCTCCAGGTGTCATACTTTTCAACTGCTCAGTAACTAAAGTATCAACAGCTACTGTAAGGACTGTACTGTCCATAGACATTGATCAGGCTGTGTGAAAGGGACTCTTGTTTCACAAAGTAACTAATAGAATTTAACTTGAAGTTTTTATCTGTCCGTTATATTTATGCTGTGAAATGTTTTTCAAACTGCAAGATTAGATTTAATACCCTTTCCAAAAAACTTTTGTTTTATTAATATTGTCATCTGTCAAAACAATAAAGTTTATAACTGTTAAATGTTTAGTGTTGCTTACCTGTCTTAAAGGATTACATTTTTATAGTCAGGATGTTAAATGGAGTTAGTGTTTGACCCTTCTACATGCATTAAATCAGACATATCACCTTTGTGAAAAAACATGTTATATAACACTTAAGGAGCCTTACTACTAAACTTAAAAATGACCAAACCCTGCATAGAAATAAAACACTTAATTCATAGTCAATGAAATGGAAGTATAAAGTGTGTATACATAATGCAAAGAGTAGCAGATGACCTGGAACTCAGCATAGCAACGAACAACTACACACGGAACTGCTGTGCTATGATTATCACCGAAACCTGGATGAACCTGTGCAGCTAGCAGGCCGAGCTAGCTACCGGCAGGATCGAGACAAGGTAGGTGACAGTACAAACTTTGAATTTAAACGTTACTTCACAACGTCTGACTTGAAAACGCATCTTGTTGTCACGTAAGGGCCCTGTTCATGTTGCACTGAAATTTTAATTGCATTTTGTGTCTGTTAAGAAGCACTCTTTAGCTAACTGGGAGCTCTGGCAATTAGCTGCAGCAACTCCAGTTTGCTAGCACCGATTTTGGACTTTTTTTTTCTTCCTATCGACAGTACTCTGAGACATCTAGCAATGGGGCAGTGGTGGCCTAAAGGTTAGAGACACAAGCTTGTGACCGGGAGGTTGTCTGTTCAATCCCCAGACCGATAGGATAAAATCTGGGGGGAGAAAGTGAAAGAACAGCACTTGTCCCTCCCTCATTACCACCACTGAGGTGCCCTTGAGCAAGGCACTTAACCCCAACCGCTCCAGTGGAGCTGCTCAGTGGCCAGCAGATTCAGACTGTGGTTGTACTGGGCAGCTTCCAGGTATGAATGTGTAACTGTGTGAATGTGATCAGGGTGTTCCTGCAAAAGAGAGGCTAGCTCTTAGTGAACTTTCCCTGAATAAATAAAGGTTAAAAAATTTTTTTAAATGAAGATTCTGGTAAAAATCGGCCAGGGTTCTCCTTAAGCTACTCTCACTTACCACTCGCTCTCCTTCCTTGTTTGACCACACAAGCTCTCACGTCACTCACTCAACCTGCCTTTCTCACTCTAACTTACACTACTCTCGAAACCTTTTATATATGTCAATGCTCGTAACACTAGCTGTCGGTACGGTCGATACACGATCATAGACAGTATATAAGAATAAACCAACAGATCCCGTTTCTCTGGATGGAGACCAGTGAAGGCTATTAGAAGCACTTTTCCGGTGATCGCTAGGGTTACTGCGCAGCCTCCAACTGAGAGAGACAATGTAAATGTGACATGAGCAACGTGTCTGAAAGTTGTAAGTCTTCTGGTAGCTGTGCCAAGAGAAATCTCAATCGTTCCCAATCTTGCAGAGACGGAGAGCGTAGGTATATGTAAGGAGATAACATAGGCACAGGCTAATTATTGCTAACTAAAATACTAGTTAACATCAGTAATTAAACCTAAAGAGCTCACGTAAGTCGAAACTGCCTGCAAGCTTCTCCTGTACTATACGGTAATTCCTCTACTATGTGACACAATCGTTAGCCTATTTTTACAAAAACGTCTGCTACAGAGCCATAATGTGAGGTACAAGGTAATGGAGCCTTTTATACATTGTCGTGTTACTTTAGAAATAAACTATGGACAAATAGAGTCTTTAAACGCTTCAGATGTAAAGTTATTTGCTGTCAAGTGACGTCAAAATGAATGCTAGTCAGTGGAATGCTAACGGGAGGTGATCGCTTTGTTGCATCAAAATGGCGCCATGGGAGGTTTGAGTTCTGAAGCGAAGCTTACCCCCTTGTACACGATCCGTGCTGCCTGCACAATCCGTTCTGCACATGCGCAAAATGTTCGCGCGTGCGCGGTTGTACGAGGATTTACGACACTGCACGATCTGTTCCACGCTTCCGGTCAACAGCCTCCACAGGCAAGCTAACATTAGTTTAGCTAACAGCTAATTTGGCTGATTGTAGCGGTCTGCCGTTAGCCTCCACAGGCAAGCTAACGTTAGTTTAGCTAACACCTAATTCGGCTAACCGCTAGCTGAGACAGCATGTAAACTTTAAAAGACCTTCAAAATAAAAGTTATAAACGTTAACATATATAACAGCTGTTACGTAAGTTTACTTTACTACTTGTGCTCATTTAAAATACAATCACTCAATACTTGTCTTTATTGTTATTACTGTAAAGTCTTAACTAACGTTAGCTTCCCAGTGGAGGCTAGCGTGGAACAGATCGTGTAGTGTCAAAACAGTATCATCATCTGCGCATGCGTGAACATTGCGCATAAGTGCAGAACGGATCTTGCAGGCAGCACGGATCGTGTACATAGACAGTATATAAGAATGGACCAACAGATCCCGTTACTCTGGACGGAGACCAGTGAAGGCTATTAGAAGCACTTTTCCGGTGATCGCTAGGGTTACTGCGCAGCCTCCAACTGAGAGAGACAATGTAAATGTGACATGAGCAACGTGTCTGAAAGTTGTAAGTCTTCTGGTAGCTGTGCCAAGAGAAATTTCAATCATCCCCAATCTTACGGAGACAGAGAGCGTAGGTATATGTAAGGAGATAACATAGGCACAGGCTAATTATTGCTAACTAAAATGCTAGTTAATTTAGTAATTAAACCTAAACAGCTCATGCAAGTCGAAACTGCCTTCTCCTGTACTATACGGTAATTCCTCTACTATGTGACACAATCGTTAGCCTATTTTTACAAAAACGTCTGCTACGGAGCCATAATGTGAGGTACAAGTTAATGGAGCCTTTATACATTGTTGTGTTTCTTTAAAAATAAACAATGTACAAATATAGTCTTTAAATGCTTCAGATGTAAAGTTATTCACTGTCAAGTGACGTCAAAATGAATGCTAGTCAGTTGAATGCTAACGGGAAGTGATCTCTTTGTAGCATCAAAATGGCGCCATAGGAGGTTTGAGTTCTGAAGCAAAACTTACCCCCATGATCGTGTACCGACACTAACCTTTAAGTAACAGTAAAAAGTTAAAAGCTACTACCATGGCAACACCAACCGGGCGGACTATACATGCTGCTTCCTGTTTACACTGGCATGCGCATGTCCAGTATACTTGAATGGTCATGAAATATGCGGTTTGGGCGTGTTAGTTTAAATTGAGAAAATTTCTTCTACTGTATCTAAAACTCTCATAGGCACAGGGATCATGTTGTGGCTCAAAACGCCGCTTAAAAACCAAAATGTATTTGTGTAAATGTAGCCTTAGATGGTGAGTTTCAGTTTGTGTGATTAATATAGGTTAATAGTGGTCGCAACATTAGTTTAATAATGGTTCAGGGGTGCCCTGGTAGCTTACCCGATTAAGCATGTGCCCTATGTACAAAGGCTCAGTCCTTACCGCAGTGGCCCAGGTTTGAGTACCAGTTTGAACATTCTTTTAAGAAGTACATTTGTATTTTTTTAATTAAAAACAAATACTACTACTACTACTAGTACTACTGCTACTTAATATAAAGTATATAATCTATATAGTCTGAGACTGGAATTACTTTAGTTTATGCTCACATGGTGCATATTCCTAAATAAAGTTATTAAAAGTAATCCCATTAATTGACAAGAAGAAAATCTATTTCAGATACCAACCAGGCGTACCAGTTGGTTTCTGTGTGTCTGAGCAAAAAAAAAAGCTGCCCTGTGTTGTCTGCTGTGTTCACTGTACTGGATGGGAACCTGGAAGGGACAGGGTACATACGCTCAAGCACCATGGCAAGGTGGTGGCAGTTGTCAATAAGGGCCCATCAACAATTCTTTGCCCTTAACCCTGTAGGTAAACAGGCTAATCTGGACAAATAACCTAGCCATAGCCTGAACCATGGCAACTTTTACCTCACTTTAATGCCAGCGATCACTAAGCCATTATCAGATGAGGAGGAGGAGAGATGAGAAGACTCCTTTTGGCATTGTTTAATGAAAAACAAAGTTCACATGTCACTGTGGTGTTGTGCTTGGAGCGGGTGCCGGCACACGCATTCTTCCCAAGCACACAGAAGGCAGGTCGAGGAGGTTGTTGGGGGCAGCAAGTTTCTGTCAGCGAGACTATCATTGTGCTCTTTGGGACCCTTGATTGAGGATATCCTCTAAACAATTGCTGTGGGTGTTGAAACTGGTTCAAAGTTTTTAGATGTATATTCTTCCTCCCATACATCTCCCAGTTATAGGAGGTTCCCGAGCAGTGAACAATTGCATTTACTGTATCAGCCCCATGATAATTTTTCATTTGTTGTTAAAATGCAGATCCACAGGCTTCCTTATACTTAGTAGAGATTTTCCCATGCCATTGCATGGGAAAATCAACTTAATATATATTACTTTGCCTGTTTTATTGGATCTCCTACTAATCTCTGCCAAAAACAGGCTACCTGTGATTATTCTGCAGCAAACTCTAGGGTTGAAGGGAAGTGCACGGTGCAGTTTAATTATTTGGCGGAAAAACCGGGATGGAGATGTATTTACCTTTTATTGCTGATAAAAAAGTCAGTCTGATACTGCTCATTTGGGCTGTGATTATGGGGCATGTTTCACCCAAACCAAGAAAATGCCTCTGCACTCAATTGGATAAACCTACAACCAATCAGAGCAACGGAGACAGACGTCACAGAAGCTGCAAATCAAAGGCAGGCTTCGACAGAGCAAAGGCAGAGGCGGCAGTTTTCCGCGTTGTTAATTAATGCGCTGTTGATATCTTCTATAACAGACATGGCAGCCATCTTTGTTGTAAACAAATTCAACCCAAGCGCTCTTTGGTGACGTGGTTGATTACGTTACTGTTGATCATCTGTCCATCATCGTATAAAGCCCGCCCTGATAATTTGATTGTTCCAAAGAGCTCTGGTTCGAGCATAGTTGCTCCACAATGGATCTCAAATGTTGTGGGCGGGGCTAGATAAAAGGGGTTCAAATGAAAAATCTGAAAAGAAAAAATCAGAAACAATTCTTTTTCAGAAATAAAGTATTTCACTGAGCAAAGATAAAATGAAGAGAACTCAAGTCCCAAGAAAGCTTTCCTCCTTTAGAGCAGTCTGTACAGACATATTGTGGTATTATTTTGACAGGGGGAGAAATCAGGCCTCAGATTAGTCACCTTTCACCTCTGCATCAAGGACCACCGCCCTGAGACGGAGATAGAGTGCAGGAGCAGGAGCCAAGCAAAGAGCAATCAGAGCCCTGCCCTGGTGGATAGATATTGTCTGTACTAATGTTTCAGGTCATTCCACCGCTTCCTCCCACTGCATGTTGGGAGGGATACAATAGCCCCAAGAGTGTCCACTGCTGAGAGGAGAGTGTGTCAACCGATACAGAACACTCGCCCACACATTCATCTGCTCTGCTGACCGATATGTCAGTGATATTGGTCCGACTGGATAACAGCAGGCAGGGTTGCCCACCTCATATACAGTAACGAAGGTTCCTTTCTGACCACAACTTGTAATGCAATGTTCATTATTTTTGTAAAGTTTGTTTTTGTTTAATTTCAATTATTCACAATTGTTGTAAAAAACTTGTATTGACTGTTTAATACTGTCATTGACTGCTGACTCGTGCAGTACCAAAAGGCTAAAAACAAACCTTATTTTGTCTGTTGCAGGCCACATTTTGGCGTTTGTCGTGGCTCAAAAAATGATATCCATAGAAAGGTTTGGTCTCAGATTGAACTGGAGCATTTGCAGGTTAATTCCATACCTGATATGTTATGGTCCACTAATAATGATTCCCTGTTTTCTTCGCTGCCGTCTTGACTATAAGGGAGCTGGAAGGGACAATTGAGTGAGATGCAACTCTTCGTATAGGAGGGGTGATGGAGACAAACCTACTGAGTTTACTTTTCTAGTAATGTGTTTAGGTTAGTTTAAGGTTTATTTAAAAGCCATTCATGTAGCCTCACACAACCAGACTACATGTGGCTTGAGTTGTTTTTACCATGAGATTAAAGTATCAAAAGTCCAATCATTCGCTGCCTCTCCAAAGTCCAAAACTTATTTAGTATTTACAGCCACTATGTGCAGAATTGAAATATTTCTGACTTTTGCGCCACAGGGTAATATCAAAAAAAGACACTGGGGCAGACAGCAATGCACACACACAAGCAAACCTGTTAAAAATAAGTGCAAGTGCACCATAACCTAAGAAGATACAGTATGTATTAATATCGTCCTTAAAATAGTCTTATCTGTCGAACTCAATGTACGAGTACACACACACTCAGACACTACTGTGTCTGGCCCAGTTAGTGCCTGTTTGGCTGCTGCAGAGGACTGGGTTGCTCCCACTCCACCCATCAATGGAAAACAATCATAAAATTTGGAAGTGGCCTATCCAAGGCCGCTGTCCCATGAAAGGGCCCGCAGTGCGTGTCCAATGGCGATTACTCTGACAGGCCGGCTGGCTGGGGAACTATAGGGTTGAACAAGAGGCAGCGAGGGGGCGGAAGGTGTCTGTCCTGTCAAACAGTTGAGCTACAGTACCATAAGGGTCTGTTTAGGCGGACGGGAACTGTATCGCAATCTTAGCCCTTCCTATTTGCCCCATGGTATCCTCCACTAATTCTTACCAGATGGGGCTGAAGATCGGGAAAGTGCCGCTGACGACATTGACATATTAATTTATGTTCAGATGGAACTTTATACTGTCCTGTGCAGGGATACCACTAACTTTAATAAGAAACCACACCTGTCAGAGTAGAGTTGCTCCATACTTTCCTTTGTATCTCTTGCGTATATAAAGGATTCCAATAATATACAAAAGATATGAAATGTTCCACCTCTGTATTATCTCTGCCTTTAGTATCCTAGTTTTGCTTCTTTGGACAACACTACTTTTTAAGCATATTTTTATTTTTTATTTATTCTCTTATGTAGGTACTTATGCCTTGTGATTCAGCTTTTTCAGTCATGTAAACATGTTTCTTTTCTATGGCCAGTGCAATACAATCTGCATGTATATTTTTCAAAATGTCTTACATCCAAAGATTGCTATGAATGGAAAAATAGCTGCTTATATTCATACTAATTATTATTTATACTACAAGTATTTATTATACTTTATCTACATATGATTTTGACTTGTTTTATGTTATGTTTAATGTGACTGACTCAGAGTTTTGTTCAGCCCTGCTTTCCCACCCAGGAATTAAAATAGGCATCAGCTGATTGATGTCAAAGCTGGCACTGACCCAGAGCCCAGGACCCACAGGGAGGACCTCGGCAGGGTCGAGCACTCAGGCTATTTCCTTCCTGTTCCTCTATGACATCTTCCTGCCTGGGGATGCCTCTGGGAGCCATTGAGCGGGGCTCCACCGGAGCCTCAGAGCTGCAGGATAAGCTCACACAGCAGCTTCTAATTAGGCTTTAGCACTGACAGGTGGAGAGAAACTGGAGGGTTGGGATACTTCATGCAAGTGTGCAGTTAGTTGTGCTGCCCCAGAGGACTGCAAGTGCAATAACTTTCTACCAGAGGGGTGTACCTCCCATCACTTCAGGAGTGATTTAAAGCATTCAGTTTAGTCATAACTGTGTTGTCAAATCTTTAAAAACTGCAATAAATCTCATGGTTGTAACTTGGCTGTTGCACCACACACTGTCATAATTAGTAACTTTTAAGTGCTTATGTAAGGAATGGTTATAGCAGAAATACAGAGGCCCTACAATCATATCATAAAGTGTTGTAGTGTACATGCATATGCTGTTCACACCATAACACACACAGAGATGTGTCACATGTACACATGATGCTTTTCTATACAGCTCAGAAATGATGTATGAAATGTATGAATACATCAGCTGCACATGTTGCACTGGTAGAAATCCAAAACACAGTAATACACAATGTCTAAAACGACCACTACACCTTTACTGTAAGCAAAACCCTGTTTGGGATCAAAACATTTTCGCCCATTTACCATACATACCATACAATAAAAAAAAAGGCACTTGTAAATATTCTGTCATCACCTTGGCTCTTCCCACATATTTGGAGTCTTAGGGAGTTTTTACTTGTATGTACTTACAATAAATGCACTTATTAGTTTTCTTGCTGAGATTTTTTGTTTTACATTTTTCAGTTAATTCACTAGGAATATCAGTTGTAGAGACATAAAACTTGCTTGAATGAGGCAATCCATCACAGTGGACTTCCTGTCTACTTTTATTTTCACAACATTATGTGATTGTTGCAAGGTAATGCGGTGCAAATTTTTCAAATCAATCCTTAAATTACTTCTCTAAGTCTTCTGAGCACTTTGTGTTGCTTTTGCTACATCCAATAAAAAAAAAATTGGATTTCTATCTTTCTGTGTGTATACTGATTCTATAACATTTAACACAATTCATCAACAGCTGTGTTTGTCAGGACACAGGCTGCTAGGCGATATTAGCTGTGACTGATCAACACCACATGTGGATCCCAACCTGGAAGATTTACTACCAGAACAGAGTCATGCCAAAGATCAGCCCTCTGATTTTCTTTTTACTGTTTTCTAAATGTCCAAAACTTTGAATGGTATTATCCATTAAAAAAGAGAAAATTAGCTATGTCAGTTTTAGATGATTCAGAAAAAACAGAATATGTGTTTATCAAACACTTACTCTGGTTTTTCTACATCCAAGGTTTAAACTGCTTCTTCCTCTGGTTGATCTTGTTGGCATGGCTCCAGTAATGTGCTACACACCCTGATGGTCCCCATGAGTAATCATCAGTCACCACAATAGATCCAACAACACTAATTTGTGTCTTTCCTGTTTTGCATTTACCTTTTCCCAGAGTTGACTCTGATTCATGCCTTCCTAACTGGCACGGTGCACCTACCACCCTGACATGGCTCTCTGTGGTCAGATACTGCTGGGATACAACAATTTCAGAAAGAGCCCGCTGAGGAAGAGATTGATTACTTCCTCTGTTGAGATTCCTCAGAAGGAGAGGGTAAACCTTCATTGGAATTCCCCGTATAGGCTTCCTCCTCTGAGCGGTTACAGGCAGAAGATGCCAGAAATGTTAAAGTGGTTTGTTCTTTGGCTCCGGCTGTCCTAAATGTACATGAACTCTGCATGCATTTTATAACCTTTACAGATATCAGGAACATATATATCTGAAGGTGGCACAGCTGCAAAGCCTACATTTTGTAACTTCCCTGATCTACAAACTAAGCTTGCAGTGTTGCAAGGGTCTCTTAACACACGACATTACATTAAACACTTGTCTGCGGGAGACTGTGTGTCTAGCCATGCAGATAATTTTGGTTTTATTTCTCAGTGGTTTAATATATCTGGCTCTGAGATTTCTACTTCCACCTGTGGCTATAGTCTACAGAACACGCTGCCAAAACTTTTCATTTGGATGGTTTCTTCTTTAGAAAATATTTCCACTGAAATATGTGTGTTTAAACTGTGTGCAATGTGAGTATGCAAACTACCCGCATGACAACACATCACTTGAGGTCATTTAAAAAGTAGAGGAATTATACAATATATTTTTTTTTTTGCAAATTCAACTCTTAACCCGACGGGGAACATAAATGTGATCAGTTCACATTTGATATTTTGAACAGCTTTGTTACTGGACAATATTTCAAAATATGCCAATAACAACTCAACAAGAAGATTTTGTGTGCATTATTTATGAAAATAGTTAAAACGATTGTTAAGGTTGTGAAGCCATTGTGAAGGCAAAGAAGAGAGCAACATCTATGTAAAAATAAATTTAATTTCAAAGTAGATTACATGTAATGAAAAAGAAAACAAAATAGTGTCCCACAAATGTGTCCTGTTGCACACAACTTCACAACACCAGCTCAGGTGGATGGACAGGTCTGTCCTCTCACATTTCATTCCTGAAACTGCTCTGCTGTACGCTACAAGTCTGTTTGTGAGCCGAGCTTCCCAAAGAACGATGCAAACTTTTATGACTTTGTCTCATACTTTACCCAATACAGCTAAGGGGGAGAGGCACCAACAGCATCTCTGTAACTATGATACAGCCATTTGTCCAGCAGTCTGCTAATGCTTTGATAATTTGACCTACAGATAACAGAAGACGTTATTTATTTGTTTATGTAAATAAACCTTAACCAGCATCATACAACTTTGATAACACATTTGGTTATCATTTGTTGTTCGTTCATTATTGGAGAACTTTAAATTAATCTAAAAGTAGCCTAAAAGGATATTCTTTTGGATTATGGAGTGTGCCTTTTAAGAAATAATAGGAGATTAGTATTATCAATGCCGCTCTCTGATAATAAACCTTTTAGTAATACAGAGCGGGTAATGTTGTATAGTCTATGGTCAGTAAATTTCAAACCGCTGTAAAGTATAAATAAACAAACTTGTCCGATGTAACTAATTTCTTTTTTTAAATTTGAACATATTCTGCCCCTTTTGAACAATTCCACTGTGTGTCTAGTTCACTAATTCCCTGAACATGTTTGTCATTCAAATGAAAAGAACATCCATGAACATATAGCAGCTGTATGGTCTAATTTGAAAGTGAGAAATTAACTATTTTACTATGACATTAGTTAGTGTCCTGGAACGAGTGACTGGTGCCAATCCTCCTCTCTCATACAGGGTTAAGTGAGCAAAACCAAAACTTCAGAGTAGTCCTCAAAGACTGAGATGCATCCAGACTCTCGGAATGATTAGTGGAGGTTTCCTCCGAAGTCTGTTCTGAAAAGTCAATCCAGTCCTACTCAGACAGTTTCATCGTCGACTTATTTGTCTCGCACTGCTTCCATGCATTTTCACACAGTCTCGTTTGTCTTTCACCTGTGAACAAAGAGGGAAATTATTGTCACTGTGTATCTATAGGAAATATTATTGGCTAAACACAATTTCTAAGTTCAGATGTTTTGCTGTACTTTCCTAAGAGCATATTCATATCCATTACAATCCATTTGTTTTCCTTTAAAGGATATCACCATGCACTGGATGATAAGGCACCAATAAACAAACTAAATCCCAACATGGAGATTTTAAAAATGGACCCGTCCATTTTACTGAGATGCATGCAGCATTGTGGCCCCACAGTGTCATATGACCTCCCTGTAAAATGGAACAGACTCATTCCAGTCAAACAATTTGATGTAGGCTACTGATGAACTGTTGGAAAAAGTCCAGTTAGAACCCTTAAATCGGATGTAAAATGCAACAATGAATGCTGGAATAAAATAGCCTACCATATTCATTCTGGTTGTGACAGAATAATGCCAATAGGCCTATATGACAGCAATAACTGGCTACTGCTGCCAACCTGTCCAGGAGAACTACATTCTTGAAAACAACTTTTTTTGGTCCCTTCTCTTTCCACAAAGATACACACACTGTAATCCGTAAATGAATACCTTTTCAGAAATATTATGGTTTTCTTGGACATTCGACACACAAATGTAGCCCACGTTTTATTTAAATAATCCAACCCTAAATTTTGCAATCGGCAACACACATATTTTGCAGAAACTATAATGCAGGAATAACGGCGGGCGGACGTATAATAAAAGTATAAACTGCATTGTAAAAACATTTGCGTTGTATAGGCTATAGCCCATAAGTCGTATTAAACAGTAGAGGAAAAAATACCTAAAATAAAATGGGCTGTGTGTAAGGCTTGCCAACGAGAAAGACATTTTAAAATAGCCTAGTGTTTTTCTGAGAGCAAAGGGCGTATTTACTGAATATTTTACCCCTTTCCGTTGGTTGCTGAGGCAGAATGTGCAGATATTCCGGGGCTGTTTGCCTTCTCTACCCCCCTTCACCTCCTTGTAGACAGCCTTGAGACAAGGCTGTCCGTCCTCCCTCCCGTCCCCGACCACAAGAACGTTGGCCAAGTGGGAGATATAGCTGGACGCCAGGCGCAGCGTCTCGATTTTGGAGAGTTTTCTGTCCACCGGTTCCGTAGGGATGAGTGTCCGCAGCGCCGTGAAAGCCGTGTTGACGTTCTGAGTCCGGTGTCTTTCCCTGGCGTTAGCGGTGTTTCGATGCGGCACCACGACGCCGGACACCCGCCTATAACTGTCCCGCGGAATCCCGCAGCAGCCGTAGCCCTGGTCGGTGCTGCCGTCGCTCTCGCTGCGGTTCCCCTCTTCGTCGTCCGAGATCAAGGTCAGGTCAGCGGGGTAAGAGAAGGGATGGGTCGACACTGGCCTCAGCATAGTAAAAGCCATCATATGTAGGCAAGTGTTTCCCAGGGGAAAGCCAATCCCTTATTTTCAAGTAGAAAACAGCAGCATGCAGACAAGAGCCGCGCGTAAACTTAGCTGTAACTCGGAGGTTTAGACAGCAGTAGTCCCCAGTTAGTTTTGACACTTGTCCATAGGATGGTCCAGTGTGATAGTCATCGTGTCAGGGAGGGTTCTTATAGCAGCTAAAGGAGCCCCTCAGCTGCATGAGGAGGGGTGGGGCACATGCAGGGTTACCATCCTCCCAAATGTTTTGGTCCTAAAAGTCACAGGCATTTGTTGAGTATGGCGAGATGTGAACACCTTCAACAAAATTAGCCATTCGTTTTTATGAGTGGTGATCCATTTGTAAAGGCTGGAACTTCAGGGACAAAATGACACACATACACTTTGGAACCATAGTTTGGTGACCTTTACATGCACCCAAAGCTCAATGGTTCACTGAATGGTTTGATGACAATAAAAACGCTGTGGAAAAATAGTGCTACAAAACTGAAAACATGTATATAAGTACTGTGGCTCAGGAAGTAGAGCTTCCGTCATCCACTAGTCAGAAAGTCAGTGGTTCGATCCCTGGCCCCTGGAGTCTACATGTCGAAGTGCCCAACAACAAATAAAATAGTTAAAGGAGAATTTCGGCCAATTTTTACGTTAATCTTGATCGCTATAGCTACGCGAGTACTTTCGATAGAAAAAACCCCGACCCGAATCAGTGCAGGTAACACTGAGAAGCTGCAGCTACGTACTACAAGCGTCCCCTGAGCTAAAACGGCAGTGCTCGGGGCAAGTTTTAGAGTGCCTTTGTGCCTCTTAACAGACACAAAATGCAATTAATATGTCTGTGCCACAAGAACAGGGCCCTTACGTGTCAACAAGATGCGTTTTCAACTCAGACATTGTTTAAATTCACCTACCCTGGTCCCTGTCTCGATCCTGCCAGTAGCTAGCTTGCCCTGCTAGCTGATAGCCGTTAGCTGCTAGCTGCTGTTTGGTGAGTGTATTCCGTGAGGCTTCTGTGATAATCATCCCAAAAACAATCCACGGAGCGGTGGTGGTGTGGCTATGTCCTCCAGAGGACAGGTCATGTCATGTCTTGAAGTGTATTCCCCCCTAAAAAAAACAATAGTGCGGTAGTAGCTGTTAGCTGCCCTCCGGTGAGTGTGTACAGCCAGATAGCTGTTAGCCGTTAGCTGCTAGCTGCCGTCCGGTGAGTGTATTCAGCCAGACATCTGTGATAATCATCCCAATAAAAATCCACGGAGCGCCCGGTGGTGTGGCTATGTCCCCCAGTTACTGAAGGCTACCTTTAGCTTGTGCTTGGAGCAGCAAGTTAATCTGCCTGTTTCCCTTCTGTCTGTCAGTCTCGTTCTTTCCAACTCTTGAGGCTAGTTCTTCGTCTGTATACTCTGGTTCGAATAAATAAGGATGACCATCAAACGCAAAATTCTTCATACTCCAAGCTTCTTCCGTTATAAACAACTCCGCTTTTCACTCTTCACACACACTACGCTCCAATCTGCAACTGTTTACCTTTTTCTGCTACAACTGAATTCCCAGGAGACCGCGCGATGCAACAGCTAGGCTTCAGTAACGCTATTACTGTGCAAGCCACAGACATCGTTTATCCCGTTTCCATGTAGTTACATAGTCACTGATATGGTCATAACCACTACAGTGCTAAATTACCTATTTTGAGGGGGAAATAATCTAAACCTTTCGCTGCAAAGGCATGATCTGTCCTATGCAGGATATCCACCAACCCACCGGGCGCTCCGTGGATTTTTATTGGGATGATTAGCACAGATGCCTGGCTGAATACACTCTCCGGACGGCAGCTAGCAGCTAACGGCTAACAGCTATCTGGCTGTACACACTCACCGGAGGGCAGCTAGCAGCTAACAGCTACTACCGCACTATTGTTTTTTTAGGGGGGAATACACTTCAAGACATGACATGACCTGTCCTCTGGAGGACATAGCCACACCACCACCGCTCCGTGGATTGTTTTTGGGATGATTATCACAGAAGCCTGTCGGAATACACTCACCAAACGGCAGCTAGCAGCTAACGGCTATCAGCTAGCAGGGCAAGCTAGCTACTGGCAGGATCGAGACAGGGACCAGGGTAGGTGAATTTAAACAATGTCTGAGTTGAAAACGCATCTTGTTGACACGTAAGGGCCCTGTTCTTGTGGCACAGACATATTAATTGCATTTTGTGTCTGTTAAGAGGCACAAAGGCACTCTAAAACTTGCCCCGAGCACTGCCGTTTTAGCTCAGGGGACGCTTGTAGTACGTAGCTGCAGCTTCTCAGTGTTACCTGCACTGATTCGGGTCGGGGTTTTTTCTATCGAAAGTACTCGCGTAGCTATAGCGATCAAGATTAACGTAAAAATTGGCCGGAATTCTCCTTTAAGTAGTTAATAGAAGTAGTAAGTACTAGTTGTGGTTAGTACTTACTAAGTAATAAGTTTTAGTTAACTTTTTGTACTTTTACATATAAACACTTTGAAAGCAGGACTATTGCTTTTACTGAATTAAAGGCTCTTATATAATTCTGCTATAATTATTGAATCATATTTCTTCATATCTGTATATCTGTATCAGTGTATCTGTGTCCCAACCAGCAGCGGCAGATGGCCGCCTACCAAGAGTCTGGGTCTGCCTGTTTAAAGGAAGTTTTTCCTCGCCACGGTCGCACAAAATGCTTGCTCTTGGGGGAAATTGTTGGGTCTTTGTAAATTATAGTGTGGTCTAGACCTACTCTATCTGTAAAGTGTTCTGAGATAACTCCTGTTATGATTTGACACTATAACTAAAATGAATTTGAAATTGAAAACGTCTTCCACCAATAGCTGTAAATCGTATGCTATAGTCTGCACACTTAGAGATGTCCGTAGGGCTCTCCATCACCATTATCCAAACACCCACTGAGGGAAAATCTTTTGTAAGATGCTTTTCATCGCTCCTCTGTGTCCCCAGAAAGGATGCATAGTATCCTGGATCCATGAAATAACTGGCCTTTAAAGACTAAAATCTGCCTGCTTTTATGGGAATTTGATATAGGGGTGTCTATACTTATGCCCCCTGTCTTTTAAGGAAGAACATTTATTTATTTACGATACATTATTCATTCACAAAGAAAATTGGTGTTCTCAGAGGTTGTTTTTTTTTTTTTCAATTAAGGCATTAAGATCAATTTCCAAAAGATGATTTTTTTATTCCTATTTTTAGTCAACTTTAGCAGGGGTTCCTATACTCATAAGCATCACTGTATGGCTTGAGATGTCATAAGGCTTTTGTGACTTATGGCCTTGTACCTTGCAGACATTTCATGCAGGTCAGAATTTCCTCTCAAAATTTTCTTTCAAAATCGGTTTTAGATATACCAATCTCTCCACCATTTTTTATCCATTTTCAGGCAACAATTAGATAGTTGTGAAGTTGAGAATGTGAATTTGAATGTGGCATGCTTTTGCAGTCTGTTTTCAGGAGTATAATAGGGGGTTCACATGGCAATATATTTCAAACCCTTTCATGGATTTTTTTTATTGAAGATATATCGTTTATCAAATGAGAAAACAAGTTTTTAGACTACAGTACTGCATTATCTTGAAAAGCACATGTTAAAATACTAAGCATTTAAAAAGATGCATGCACATCAACGTGTATTTCAAGACAATGGCACACAATTGGCCCCAGTGCTGGCTACTGTCCTCAGAGTGCCACAGTGATCCATGGCTCTACAGTTGCCCTGTTTCAGTTTGTCTAATGGGTTAATTGCTGTGGGTAAATAAACACTCAGCAGATGCTAGAGGTGATCAAGCTTGAACTTTCTCTGTGGAAACCAAGCAAATGGCTTCCAGATTGACTGGTGCTATTGGAGGGCAGGAGGGACCGACTGCTGAAAAAGGGACAGAGTGTCATCAAAGGGTCTGTTTTTAAAAACAAAACCCCTCGGCCCCCAGCTCAGCTGCACCAACAACGGCGACCTGTGTGGAACCTGGTTCCACTCATAAAGCAGGACACCATGGTGTTTTACCACACGCCACCAGCCAGCAACACGACCCCATTGCACTTTCTCTCCCCCAACACCACCACGCTTCAAAGTTTGGAACCATAAATACTTTAACCCCCCCAACCCCCTGCATCAACTTAAAGGAATGCCATTAAATGCCTGTTGAAGTGATTAAAATACTAATGAAGTGTGTGATGGGCGGGATGTGTGTCAGGAAAAATGTGAGAATGGTACTCAGTGAGAACTTCTTACCATAGTATAAGGTTTCACTAATTGTTTTTTGAAGCTAATACCAATATTATGTGATGAACCTGTCAACAAATAATATTTGTGCTGTTAGTCATCTTTCTAATAAAAGGAATATCATTCTCGTATTGTATTGTATTATTGTATGAGTATTGTGGCAATCTCAACATCCAAAGATAGAGTCTAAAAGTCCCAGTAGTGTCATGAAGACCACCTGTTTTAGGAATTAACAGTTGGAATAATAACTGTTAATTAATGTTAACCATGTCATTAAATTGTTTAGACAGTGATGGTTTAAAGCTGCAGTAATCACAATTGTTTATGTCAACAATGATAATGTGAAAGGTGACAGATGTAGTGACCTATAATTAACACCCAGCCCAGCTCTATGAAGATATTTAGCCACTTTTAGGTCAGTGTTTAGTTTTACAGCACATTTATCGTTTGCTCTCAGTCCTCACATCAACCAGACAAAGTGAGCAACTAGCTTCCTGGGTAGCTCACCTACGGAGCGTGTGCCCCATGTACAGAAGCCCAGTCCTCACCCCAGTGGTTGTGGGTTCGATTCCAACCAGCAGCCCGTTGCTGCATGTCATTTCCCCTCTCTATCCCCTTTCATGTCTAAGCTGTCCTATCAAATAAAGGCCTAAAATGCCTTAAAAAATTAAGCTACTAGCAGTTATTACAGTCGTTGGGTGGATGCAAACACAACAATTAAACGGTAATGTAGCTGTCTGCTGGATTAAAAGTAGGTACATGTTTGCAAACTTTATAACACACTAATATTTCAGGGGTTGTAGATGTCTTCTGCTCCAAGAGACTGGAAAAAGTCTATTGTTTTTCTTTTAAAGGCAGGGTTGGTAACTATTTCCAATCTACACTTTTTTATATATTGTTTGAAATGGTCTTTACACCCCAACAACAATAAATAACTTCCCACATCTGCAGCTGCTGTAATCCTTTAAAATCGCCCACCAAATCACTGCCTTGCAGTCCACTTGAAATAGCCATTACCAAATAACCAAAATAGCTTGTCGATTTTGAAATTGGTTTTATTCTCCCTTAAAGGAACAAGTGAGATAGCCTGGCTCCGCCCTCCTACGTACCACTCAATTTTCATTTTCCTTCAATACTCCGTCTGGGTTTGCGGTATATTCGCAGGTTTTCTCCAGCCAAATCCTCCAATCAGCGAACAGAGGGAGTGGCTGAGAATGATGACGTTGAGGTTCGGTAACCTTCAGTGAGTTCCGTACTAATGGCGGCGGAGAAAGTAATGTAATATCTTCAAGACCCTCCACATGTTGTGTAAAAATCACAATGCATTTTTGTGCACCAAGTACCATCAGAACGGCCATTTCGCAACTAGTTCCTTAAAAAAGAAAAGCACATTTTGGCATTAATAATTTGCAGGTTTTACACCTTGTCAACCATCATGTTACATACAAGTTGATATCTAAATTTTAATAAAAGACCAATACAAGCCAAGAGGTATTTCATTTTAACTACTACATATAGAAAAAAAGTACAAGAGAAAAATAAAAGTTTCCTAAAAAGATTCAGATACCAGACAAAGTAAAGACTTTAAGTAAGTAAAGGTTTTCCGACATCAGGCAGTATAGCCTATTCCCCTCTACAATATCCCCACTACACAGTATGGAGTGAGGCGACGATGAGCTTTTGGCCCGTCAGTGTTAGCTGTCTGCTGGGAAACACTGTGGTCAGATAACTTGACTCATCGACAGCTGCATAGAAGAGAAAAGAGCCTCCTCCTTACAGCCAGCCAGCTGCAGCCTGCTGCTTTTATGATTTATCTGTGGTGTGTGTGTGTGTGTATGTGTGTGTGTTGGTGCTTTATTAGATGGAGCACAGCAGAGACTGACAGGAGAGAGACACTTTTAATAGTTTATACTAAAGTTTCATGTCCATGAAAACAACCATCTACAGTATATTTATTAAGAGCTAATGTATATTTTAAAATAATTTCAAAACAATAACAGTAAGGGACTAAAAAGTCCCTTATTGTTGCACTAAACCTCCCTACGTTTTACCAGAAATCACCTGCTACAAAGGGCTGTGATGTCCTCAACTTTGTGTCTTCAACCATGTTAGATTACTCTGGTCATCACAACTACCCAGTCTGCCTCTTTAAACAAAACTGTATAGCCTATATGTGATGCATTTGTTTCCGCTGAACACAGTAAATAGAAATGCTCTTCTGTTATGAACTGATTTCAAAGAGTGGCAAAACATACAATTCTTTATCTAAAACACATTGGGAATGGCTGCTTTATTTGTCTGACAAAAAAAGAACAGCACTGTAAAACATACTGGAATTTGGTGAAACCTTTTGTCATTAACTTATTAACTTACTAATACACAGGTTTTATTAATTTTAAGTGACCTTATAAGTTCTATTGGGAGAAGCGGAAAGTGTCTCCCACTTTCCTTTGTATTGTATATACTGTATAATTGCAAAAAAGATATTCTGGTGTACTGAAAATGAAAAAGTGGAAAAGTGGAATAGCTGTTCAATTTTGTGTTTCAGTTTGTCTCAAAAGCCTGGAAACAATGGCAAGATGTATTATAGCAATCATTCTGATTTCTCCAGTATTGTACAGTACATGCATAATGAATGTTAATTTTGGCATTGGTCAAAATTTCATAATAACATTTCAGCATATTGTAATGGTCTGAGCGAAAACTAGCCTTCTGCACCTCCTCTTGGCACTGGTTTCAGACTTTAGAAAATCTAGCCCCAGTCAATCACAGGTCTTTTCAGAGAGAGAAAGTGTTCCTATTGGCTGTTCTGCAAATGCAGATGCGTGTGCACACGTCCCTTCAGTAAAATGTCTGCTAACCTTGGCCAAAGGCATAGGGCTGCTGCTAATTCAGTGCTAAACTATAAGATAAGATACTTTATTGTCATCCATACACTAATACACTAATAATGGAAAGTTACATAGGGGAATGAAACTGTAAAAAAAATAGTCCAGTTTATTACCTAGGCAGCAGACATTTGCAGTCTCGCATTGCCAGTCCTTCCTCCACAGCACTACGAAGGCAGGTCTGGCTAGTCCACACAACATTCTGGGATGGGAGAAAAATTGGCTCTGGTTTATTGTCATTTCTTTAAAACAAGCCTCCGGAAGGAACTTGTTTTGGTGGAACATATGTACGTTCAAAAGTTGTTATCGTGCAATATAAAACTCATATTGGACAGATAGTCTAGCTAGCTGTCTGGATTTACCCTGCACAGATCTGAGGAGCAGTTAACCATAGTCCTCACATAAATCCACCGGAGTTTAGAATGCCAACACAAAGAAAGCAGAAGGTAACGGACATCCAGCCTAAAAAGAGGGACATTCAGTGGAATTTCTGGCGGCACCTGAACAATCCTGGAAGTGGAACGCAGTTGACATAGACTAGATTAGCCTTTAGCCTAGCACAAACACTGGCTTGTTTGTTATGTTTAGATTTCTTCTAACACAGCCTCCGACATCTTCTCGTTTGGATGGCAGCATTAGCCTAGGACTACTGCCATCCCAATGAGCCAAATTAGGTAGTTCCTCCTGCTAATCCTGCTAACCACAGCTACGGCTAATGCAAGTTCATGTTTCTGTAGCTAACGTGAGCCTTGATTCACAGTATGTCAAAAGGCTTTACAAAGAAAACAGGAGAATCATTGTCATAGAATTGCCGCTATATAACGGCATCTGAAAGAAATGAATGATTAGTAATTGTACAGGTTATTGTATGAAGTCGCTGCATGCCTGTATTCACTTGATGGGAGGTGCTGGATGGAGAGGGGAGACGGAGAGGTTCAGAAGGAGGTCTCACTCTACTTCAAATTCTTCCTCCCGCAGCTTTTAGGTTTGAAATTGTCAAAGATTATTCAAAATGGTTTTCTTTGGTTTTCTTGGTTTTCTTTCTTTAGCATTCTTTGAAGATGTGTATTGCGGCATTCTAGATCTGGCTGATATGAATAAATCCATGTGGGCTAGGTATACTTGTAGGGGAAAGTGGGGTGAGTTGTGCCAGTTTTTACTCAAAGTGACTTTAAAGTGAAGCCATGACAGTAATACCTTCAACTTAAGGATGTACATAGATTTCAGGATGTGGTGCATCCCTGAGAACAATAACTTTGGATCTGAAATAAATTGTTTCAGAAATATAGCTTTTGGGAAAAAAGTGGTGTTGTGGCACTGATGCGGGGTAAGTTGTGCCTTTGGGGGAATACGTCGGGGTAAATTGTGCCAGTGATTTCTGAAGTAAAACAAAACATTTTAATGTTATGAACTGTAATGCTATATGAAAGCAAGACAAATGCAATAAAAAAATTACTCATTTAAGGTTTATTTAGATATTGTCACCCTATTAAACTGTTGGAATAAGTCATATTTTGTAGTTTGGGAAAACACAAAAAACTTAAATACACAATATGTGATATTTGTGAATCATTTCAGGCAAAAAGGCTTTGGCAATAGATGCCTGTTTACATACATAGAATGCTGTCTGTCAATTATGTAACATATAAGAATAAAGTGACTAGGCTAATTTCTAAACATCCTATTGTGACTTAGGCCACTTGAACTCTTTAATAACATAGTGCAAACTCAAAACTGAAATCATTTGGACAGAGCCAGACTAGCGGTTTCCAATTGCTGCCATTCTTTATGCTAAGCTAAGCTATTCAGCTGCTTGTCCTATCCATCTTCTCATCTAACTCTCAGACAGAAAGCAAATAACTGTTGTTGAACTATACCTTTACAGAAGCAAGGGCCAAGTGTTGTAGCCGTTTAGACCCTCAGTTAACCCAGAGAATGATTAATGATACATTCATCAGTGCAGACGTCTTCTGTGGTAAATGAGTTGGTGCTTCTCATGGGGAGCAAAGCTACTGTAACCCCCAGTATAGTAGCAACAGTATCTGCTTTCATTTGACCCTTGATGTGACCTCAAGATAAGACTCAGCCCTCATCTGCCATCCTCCTCCCATCCCACCACCGTCCTCCACCTTCTCCCCCGCTCCTTCACCTCCTGAAGACGCTGATTGTCTTTCACAGCTCTGAACAGTCTGAGATACCAAGACAGGTGGGGCGGTGTTTCATTCAAAGTTCAACAAATGTTCTCATCCACATCCGCCACATGTCCCACCCCTCGTTTTGAAGACTCAACTTGACAAATTCTTCATTTGAAGATGCCAACTTGTCTTTTCATATGAAATGACATCACTGCGAGACATTGGTCCCGAGTTCCAACTGTGAAATGTTTTATGGGTTGATGTTTCTTGCTTTACACTTTGAGCTGCTATTGGTAACACCAGAGTTAAAATAAACACCCTGAGGCTACTTTATGGGGCTGATATCTAAAAGACACAGGTGTTTCTTGATCCAGGGGCTGATGTACTAGTGTGTCATCATCTCCCATGGGATCCCCAAAGGCCCCCAAACAGACAGAACATTAAGTCAACCCCTGCGATACAGGAAGTCGACTCACACGCAATGATTCTTTTGGAGAAGCCCACCGCTGCCTTTAATGTCCACCAGGCTGGGCTTGGCGTTCCTCTGGCTCACGTCTGTAGCCTTCCTCCAGAGTCACCTGGGACTTCTAAACCAAGGCCTCCACAGGTCAACAGAGTTTATCGCACCAGAGAAATCTACAAGTTGGCTATAAAAGCTTGTCTGACATGATGTAACAGACGTGGCTTGAAGTCTGATAAAGGAGGCTATAAAAAGACTTGAGGTCATTCTCCCTGCTCTGGACATGGCAGTCATATCCTCCGTGTTGATTGGCAAGCAGTGTTGACCTGCAGTGGTGCTCTGCTCCTTTGTCTGTGGTGGAGGTTTTATGTTTGCCGACATGAACAGTAGAGCATGATTGCTTGTTTTTATGGCTATATCCTTTTTAGAGTCTGGCCATAGGGCATTAAGGGGTCAAATGAGCCACATTTGTCATTCTGTACTCCTACCGAAGGAATGCTCCGTGTTTATTTAAAGATATATTATGAAATATTTCTGCATTGAAATGTCTAAAAAATGACTATACCTATGTTATATATTTTGTTTAGTTGTTTTCCCAAATGTTTTCCTCAATGTTTCACCAAGACAAATCAGTAATTTTCATCAAAGTTACGGAGTGTGTTATTTGGTCGTCTGTCTATGGCATCATACCATTACCTCTCTAGTTGCTTTGACTTCCAGCAAAAACACGGGAAACACCCAGAAACACCAGATGATACATTAGAGGGTAATTGTAAATCATACAATGTCAAAGAAATATACTCAGTAACAGTTGTAATGGCAAAAACTTCCACAACACAGTAATACAACATAATTTTTTCATTTATACATGCCACTTTGCAACATAGTTATAGCTTAGAGACCTAATTTATTGATATGATATTTCAATATCGATCCAGCTTACTAGAGTGTGCTATGTTAGGTGACTGCTAATGCTTGGCAGCTAAATGTATGGTAATGTTATAAGGTTAGAACAACATTCAACCACTCACAAATTATTTACAGATACATTTTCATCAGCAATGGTTGTATTTTAACAATGAAGAAAACAACTCCCATATTCCCAAGCGACTTTCCAACGTTGTCTGTGTTTCGATTGAGAGACCCCTATGAAGACCCCTAGGAGCAGAGGTTTTTTTCATGTTGATCTGTCCATTATCTTTTATATTGTTTAGTCTTTACAATGTCCGAATATAGCAAAGAAAGCTCACTTCCCAGAGCCCATGGTGAAGTTTTCAAATTGGGTGTTTTACCTGAACAGTCCAAAGATATTCAATCTGCAGCAACATAAATCAATGAAAAACAGTGTATCTGACAAAAGTGAAGGCTAAATGCTAAATGACTTAAATAATAAACTGATGACGAGTTATGGAATACATTTCTGGCAATAGACTAATCCAATAGGCTAATTGACTAATTGTTTGTAATGTAAGTAATGTAATGTATGTATGTATCTACATTATATTATTATATTAAACAGAAATTGCTTCTTAGAGCTGCATTAATAGATGTTGTGGGCAGCAGAAACAGCTGTAAACACAACACTGACAAAGTTGTTACTTCTTACAGTGAAAACTGTGTGTGTGTGTGTGTGTGTGTGTGTGTGTGTGTGTGTGTGTGTGTGTGTGTGTCACTCTCTCGGTCTCTCTCTCTGTGTGCCTCACTGTGAGAAGTCAAGACAGCCAAAACCAACATGAACCTAGGTGTTTTATTCCGTGCCCAGTGTGGCCAGACAGATTGAATAACAGGAACTATGAATTAAAATTCAGTTATTACATTACGGTTACTAATCTAGTAGTCTCACATTGCCAGTCCTTTCTCCACAGCGCTGTGTAGGAAGGTCTGGTTAGTCCACTCAGCATTCAGGGATGTAAGAAAAACGTGCTCCGGTTTAATGGTATTTCTTTAAACCAATCACAATTGTCATGGAACTAAGCTCCAGATAGAGCAGTGTTGCCACTGCAAAATAGCCTCTGGAAGGAACTTGTTTTGGTGGATGTGTACGTTCAAAAGTTGTTTTAGTCGTGCAACAAAAACTCAGATTGGACAGATAGTCTAGCTAGCTGTCTGGATTTACCCTGCAGAGATCTGAGGAGCAGTTAATCGTAGTCCTCATAAATCGACCAGAGTTTAAAATTCCAACAAAAAGAAAGTGGAAGGTGACGGACATCCAGCATAAATGAAGGACATCCGGTGGAATTTCAGCAATCCCGGATGTGGAACGTCGTGGATATAGACTATTAATCTAGTAATGCTTTGTGGTCTGTTTTCTTGCTGTCTTACCGTGAGTTAGGTGAGACGGTTGATATCAGTTTTGTATCTGTGCATGGACATGAACACATTGACACATGGGCAGGTGTCAAGTAAATTGTGCTGGCTTGCTAATGCTGTTCACTGGTAAGCCAACATTCAGGGATCACTTGGTTTTCGTTCAGAGTTGTAGGGTGTGTGAATCCATGGTTTCGAGGTGCTGAGCTTTGTTGATGGTCAATAAACACCTCCAAACTGTAGTCTGGCTGCTTGGTAAAGCACAATGTCTTATTTTCTTTCACAAGTGTTAGATACTGCCAAACGTTGCATTTGTGTACTCTTGTGTAATTATTAACGTTACTGTCCGCCTCTTGATTTTATGAACACCCTTTGCATGAGACTGTTTTTTAGCTTTTTTTTTAGCGTCTTTTAGCACCTCTCATGTTTTCACACACCCACAAAGTGCCTTCCCAATGTGTTGCTCTCTCTGACCATGAATTTAAGGCAATTTGACTGTCCCTGTGGTCTTTACATCAATAATCATACAGATGTTTCTACAGGCAAACCTGCTCGGCCATTCTTCCTAGCTGACCATGCTGAAATAGAATGTGCAGCGCTTTGCAGTTACAAAAATTCAGAAGTGCACAACCATGTGCTGCGACAATTTGCAGAGCCTTTACAATGGACACAGAGACATGGTGACATCATTTTCTGGCTTGCGCACTTCCAGCTGGGAACACCACTGCGACCATAAACCTTTTTTTTTTTTAAATAAAGAAACGCCAAGTAAGAATGACTTAGTTATTCACTGTACCGTTTGAGAGAAACAGTGAACAGGTAAAAGAGCAAAGATACCAATATGTCCATGTAAGATGTCTGATGTTACATACACAGCTATAAAAAATGTAAAAACACTAGCTTTACTAACTGTGCACTTTCAAAAAGTAATATAGGTGGAAGCAATAAAAAACAACACTTTTATCAAATTCATTTTCTGAGGTCAAAGTCAGAAAAACACCCCCTGACCTCGGATTTCCGATCTCGGAACTCAGACAACCTCGCAGTACCCCGAGTTCAAAATCCAACATGGATGCCCCGTGCATCAACAGTTTTGAAAAAGCTGTAGTAACATACAGTTATTAGCACTTCTGGCTAATTTATGTGTCACTAAATCAGTCATATACACAGTCCTGTCCAACTTCTATCTGTGGCTACTCTGTATGCACAAAAACAATGTAATGCGTTGTTAACTACTGGTATTGCTAACAATGGCTAACTTGGCTAGAGCTAACCCCACAATGAAAATCTGACTTGTAAATGGAACGCATTCAACTCAGGTGTGACGTCATACCCACCTCCGGCTTCCGAGTTCCTTTAATGGAACGCACTATGAGACGGATCTGTAGCAATTCAATTGGAATTGCATTTCAAACCACCTCCAAATGTGGTTTAAATCGGATTTGGGCTGGCAGTCTCAACAAGGCCTATGACCAACCGCTTTCACGTTACACACATAATTTTATCCATTGCTGATAACAGACATATTGATTAGTGCAGCTTTAAGGATGTTTGTTACCCTTTTAATGAAACTCTTTCTCTCCTTCTTTAGCACCACTACAGTTTTACTATTTGCAACTAGCTGCAACACATGGAATAGAGTTGATCTTTTGGTTCACAAGGTATATTTTTATCTTTCCATCAGGCTGTGTGTGTGTGTGTGTGTGTGTGTGTGTGTGTGTGTGTGTGTGTGTACTGACATGAATATGTGTTTTGAACAGTGGCCATTTTGTCTAAAAATATCCATCTTCAGTCTGTGGTCTATTGAGACCCATACTTGCATTTCTCATGAGGGGTTGGTGGCTGGGGGCCACCGAGGGCTCAGGCCTGTCTGGTCTGGACTAGCAGCCCAGTTCTCATGACACCTGACCCAGAGCACATCCTGTGGTCAGGCTGCAGTGCAGTGCTATGAAGGGCCAGAATCTGCTCATAAGGAATCTCCTGGCAGAGTGGGAGGAGGGCAGCCTTTAGACTGGGTGCTGTTGACACACCTGCTGTGGATTTTCAGCTTTTGAATGTGGCTGTTTTGACGAACACAGTAATCCTCCTTTATGTGTAGTCCAGACTATTCCAGCACTGGGGAGGTCACATTTTGACTGTGTAGTGTTTGTATGGTTGCCCCCTCTGCTGGTCAGGGGAAGCAATGCAGACAGTCAACATAGTACCATAACATGCTAAGTTTACAGAGTTGTGAAGCACAAATAGCAGTGTACCATGCTACAAGTAGCTGCATCATTTTCTGTGATTAACAATATATCCAGAAAGCCAACAGAACAAACTTTATAGCATGTTATAGTGTTATTCACTGGTCTATTTCATGTGGTTTCTTAGTGACTGATGATCACCCAAATGCAAATACCTGATAAATGTGTGGTCATGTTATGTTTTGTAACTAGTTCATGAAATTAGCCTGAACACACTTTAAATAATTGATCATAATTTGGAAAAGGATGGCTGTACTATTAGGTCTAGAAATGCGAACGTTGGAGGATCCAGCCCCTGAGCTGGGACACACATTTTTTTCTTTTTAGAATAACAGGCCGATGTCTGTCCTAGTATGCACTGGGTGGAAGGAACACACATAACCGGGTCAGAGTTAATACAAATGGGTGGGTAAAACTCTGGGGGGGAAACACCTTAAAGAACTAATGCACATTGAAAAAGAGCCACCTTACTCACGGAAACAGTTTATATAACATTAAATATTGGATCTGTAATGATATGCTCGAATTCAAAATACAAGTTTTATATAAGTGCAATGCGCTGTCTGATTCATTGCAGCTCTGTTGTAGTGAACTAGGCTTTTGCTGTTCTCTCTGCATCTTAATACAAAATCATAATACAAAGTCACTCTTTCAAAATGACGACTTTGAATTAATTCAAACTAACATAATTCAACCCATATATATAGTGTAGGCTACTGCGTGAGTCTGAGATACAGTCACTGTCACATTGGTGGTCAGGGAAACTGTCTTACACCTCCCTTTATTTTTTCCCAGTGGTCTCATACAGCTAAACTGTGTGTCTTGGTAGGCAGTCAGACAAGGTTGTCCAGTTGATGTTGCTTTAGTCTCGCATTGCCAGACCTTCCCCCACAGCGCTGCGGAGGAGGGTCTGGCTAGTCCATATGAGGTTTCTGGATGAGAAAAAAACTCTGGTTTATCGGCATTTCTCTAAACCAATCACAATCATCTTGGGTGGCGCTGAGCACCGGACGCAATAACGCTGCCTCTGCAAAATAGCCTCGCGACGGAACTTGTTTTGGGGGAACATGTGTACGTTCAAAATTTGTTTTAGTCATGCAACATAAAACTCAGATTCGATAGATAGTCTAGCTAGCTGTCTGGATTTACCCTGCAGGGATCTGAGGAGCAGTTAACCATAGTCCTCATAAATCCACCATAGTTTAGAATGCCAACACAAAGAAAGCAGAAGGTGAGGGACATCTGGTGGATATTCTGGCAGCAACGGAGCAATCCCGTAAATGAATCATTGTCGATATAATCTAATGTAACGTTTCGCCTCACTTGGGTTGCAGAGCAGGTGAGTCCTCAGATTTGATGTTGTAGCGTAAGGCAGCTGCTTTGTATAAACATCACATATCTGGGTATCTTATTCCCTCCCTGGTTAAAAGACCTAGTTAATGTTTGGATCCATTGTGCACATATCTGTATAAATAGTAAAGTCAGCAGTATCTGTTCTATCCAAATGTAATGTTTCTTTCCAGATCCTGAGTGTTTTGTTGTTCTTTCAGTTTGGCTCACCCTATGCTTGGTGGCAGGTGGTAGGTGCCAATGAGGTGAGGCTGAGATAAAATGGCTTCAGGAGTAGGGGAGAGAAAGAAAGAACTTGGCAGCTTGCTGTGAGGTTGCCGTTTTAGGCTACATCCACACGTACCAAAACAATCTTTTTTTTCCCTGTCTTCCCTGGCATCGTTTCAAGAATGAATTCGTTGTGGGCATTAGGCCAGTTACACACTGGCTGCGTGGCGTGAGCGTGGCGTTTTTGTTGCGTGTCAGCTGCGTGGATTGTTCTGTCTTTACACACCAGAAACGTGTCTGATGCTGCTAGCTGCTAGCCTTGTATGTTTCCCATTGATAAAATGAAATACCATGTTAAACATAAATATATACTGATTTGATTACAGCAAAGACAATGTCGGCAGTATTGACGGCAAAATAGGCTACAGAATATTTCGTTCTGTATTGACAGGTGCAATATTACATTTCTTTTTTATTACATTTATATCTGCATTTATATCAAAACCAAGAGGCTTTCAAACATCAACATGTCATTTATTAATATGTATTGTGTCTAAATGACATATAAACATCTTTTCCTATTCTATTTTGCCTGGAAACGCTTCTGACATGCTTGCGTGTCGCATGAATCCATGCAGTGTGTAAGCTCTAACCTGGTAACATGGGAGCCGAAATATAAACGGACACGCCACGCAGCTGACACGCTCGCGCGATGCATCCAGCGTGTAACTGGCCTTAGGACAGATGCATGTTTATGCAGGTGTGTTGCTTCAGTACATAATTCACAACATAGTTTGGGCCTTAACTTGCCCAATAGTAATGTTCTGCTCTGCTTAATTCTAGGCCAAGCTGGACAGCCACAGAGGGGACCGACTAAAGAGGAAAGCTCAGGCTGACCCAGCAGAGGAGGATCTGAAAATCAAGAGGAGGATGTTGGAGTTGACTGAAAGGAGTCAGTAAGAAGCCACGCCAAGAACATGACGCAGATCAACACAAACATTGCAAATATAACCAGCACCATACAGGATGGCTTTTCCCTGATGAGGGAATTGCTGATCAAACCCCAGTTTGTATCCCCCCTACAGCAGCAGCGGACAATTCCATGGGTACCTGCCATCATATATTCATTCAACACAACACCCCACTACACCAGCCTTTCGGCACACAGCTACACCCAATCGGCTTGTATATCAACCTGGACAATACACACCTACACCAACACGCAGCTCAGAGAATGAAACGTTTTCATTCAGAAGAGCACTGCTGCAAGATCATGTGGAGTGACCTTTATGTTATATTTGCACATTTTAAAAACTTGGCTTTCTGAAAGATTTCTGAAAGTGATTGCAGTCATTTGTTTATTTTCACTAGACACACATCATTTACAACACTTTCAAAATGACAATCAGTAAACTATTCTGCCTAAATCAGGTTATGACCTACTGCTAGAAACGGTGAACAGTCGTTCAGAGGAGAGCATCAGGTAGGAACTGATGATATGTTTTATGGAAAGACTTAAAATATGTTTCTCACTGTATCTGGTACATTTCTCACTGTATCTGGTACATTGAAGGAGATTATTTGATACAAGTACTTACTACACTATATATATAATGTGGAGTCAATCATCTGAACAATCTGTCTTTTGTATTTTGTAGCGACAGTTAAGTGTGAACATCACCAGGGCCCTAACCCCTTCTAAGGTTTGAACATAGTGATGGTATCTCACTTTCCAGGTGATTATATGCATTCTGTTTGTTTAGGTGTCGTTAAGGAGCTTCTGAACATTTGGCTTAGAGGAGCTCTCAGATTATGTTTACCTGCTTCGATTGTTGACCAGATGTCTGACAGTTTAACAGGCTTGTGCAACTATATTCTGTTGGAATTTGCAAGAAAACCCAGAACATTGATTGACATTGACAGGTGGAAGGCAACGGAATTTAGGATGTTTTTGTTGTACATCGGACTCTGCCTTCATACTTGGACACAAATATCTACAAGAATTTTATGTTGCTGTTTTTTCAGCATTGCCATTTTAGTCAACCCAACCTTGTCCTCGATGCACTGGCACAGTATGCCGAAAGATTGCTCAATATGTTTGTGACGCATTTTGGCGAAATATATGGCAAGGAGACAATTGTGTACAATGTGCAAGATGTGCAAGATGTGAGACAGCATGGTTGTCTCGACAACGGCAAACTTTCCCATATGAGAACTACTTGCAGAAACTCAAGAAACTTGTCAGAAAACCCCGGAACCGATATTGTGGTCACGGTCAGATTATCCATAAATGTTCTCATGGGGTGCTGTCGTATGCCTGACTTGGTGAGTGGGCCTCTGCACTCCACCTCTGCTGACTTCACCTGCATATTAATCGCCAAGGCAAACAATATCACAGAAATAGTGCATCCAGTGATAATGCCCTTCTCAAGCCGATGAAATGCAGATGTTTCCGCTCCAGAGGTGACCCTCAAACTGAAAGAATTGTAATAGTCCAGTATGAGGTTCTTGATCTTGTGTGGAACATGGCGTTGGTAAATTGAGGTTTCCACCAGCCTATGTGGGATTGACCCGTAGGCATTAACGAGATCGAGCCAGAGGACTGACAGATCCCCTTTGCCTTCACGTGCCTCACGTAACAGCTTGGTGACAACTCTTGTATGTCTCGACGCATCCTGGTATCTTTGATCTTTGGGACTCCCCCTTTCTGCACAGAGGTGTCGATGTACGTGTTCCTCAGAAGGAACTCCATCAGGCGTCAGGCAAGAATACTAAAGAATATTTTGCTCTTGACACTGAACTGCTCGATGGTGCTTGAGCTCTCCTCCTTCGGAATCCAGACCCCCTCTGCGTGTCGCTACTGCTGTGCCACCTTCCCCCTCCTCCAGATGACCTTGATGAGTTTCCATAACCTATTCAAGAGTCTGGGGCACCTCTTATAGACGACGTGCAGCACTCCACTCATGCCTGGTTCTAGCAGCCTTGACAACTTCTTCAACTTCCTTTTAAGTTGGCTCCTTGGTGTTAAATGCCGAGGTGGGTTCCGGCGGAGTTATGAAAGTTTTGCATGGCCCAAGAGCTTTGTCTGTTGCACTGTCACTGTAGGTGGTGCTGAGGTACTTGTTAACCTCTTCTTCAGTGCACGCAAGATGGCCACTTCTTTTCTGCCCAAGGATCTCCTTCGTAAATCCAAATGGATTAGAAATTAAGGTGGCACGTTTCCTGGCTCTCTCCTTGCCCCTCCTCATATGCCATTCAGCTCGCCCGAGGGTTGTTAGTCTTTTCCTCAGAGTGTGGCGGAGTTCTGCCGGACTAAGTTGGCAGCAGGGCCACTTGACCCGGCGGTGTTCAGAATGTCTGACATGGGGTGGGGTGTGAGGGTTCTGGCCGCTGTGGGGTGACTCTGAGCCTGGCGCCTCCTGCGTCTCACCAGGTACTGGACCTGTGCATTGCACCACCTGCTTCCCCGTCAAGCATTTCATTTTGGCCTGGTGGATCTTCAGGCCATGCCAGTTCTTGCAGACTTTGACACATATGCAAGCTGCACTCGTTGTCATTTCTCCATTTGCATTGGTTGTTGCCTGTGTGTCCATCCTGTTGGGGTGCTCATTCTCCCCCCTCTCGTGCACCCCTGGGGGTATGGTTCATTAGGGTTTTTTGTAGATTGTTTATGGGTGCATCCTCACGGAAGGTGCAGTCTGGGTTGCTGGCCCTCGCTGCCCCAGTTACTGTCTTCCCAGTTGCCAGCTGAAACATGCTAAACTGAAATACTATCTTTTCTGACAATAATGCTATAACGCCAGTATTTTTTCCTTTTGAAATTTCCGTTCCGTGACGGAATGTCTGTTTGTGTTTTGGCCTGTGTGTTGGTATCAACTGCCCATTTTCACAGCCAGGCTGGGTTGCCAGATGGTCTGTAAAAACACAAACCTAGGGCATTACAGCTGTAGTACAGCCATGGAAGCAGCAAACAAACTAACGGAATCAACGGAGATAGATCTAGCAACATTGTTGGTTGCTGCGCTCTCAACCTGGCAACTTCGTGAACTTTGAGTCTGGGGAGGAGGGGAAGACGACTCTCTCCAGTATTTTGAATTTGAACTGCAGTAACTAACGCTAGTTGTCAGTATTACATATTTCACCTTTAACCTCTTCAAACATTTACAACAACATACCCTGAAAGTTATAAGGAGGCTGAAAAAAACATGAAGCATATAAAAAGTTGACTTGCTTTTCCATGTAGGCTTAAGAAGATTAAAAATTCTTCACAAACATGTGTTTGCATTTCTGAAGAATGTCAGGTTGTTGTATTAATGAGGTCATTTTTTTATGAACATTGTTGTGAGCAAGCCTAAATAGTTGAATATCTAGTGGAAGTTGCTGTGGAAAAACTCATGGCCTACATTATAAATATTTGTTCAAATAATTATTTATTCATAGTATTTCTCTAAAATACTGTACTATTGTTTACACTTATTAGCACAGACATATTTATTCAATTTTACTCATAATTGCTTTTGTAATTTATTTGGTTTTAATTGCTGGTATGTGTCATGTACATATTATTATGGTCCCACTTTGTCAAAAAAATTAATTATAACTATCTCGTGGCCTCAAGATACTATCTCGTGGCCTCAAGATACTATCTTGTGGCATCAAGATAGTAAAGTGTCTGACACATGGACCTTTTGTTATTAAACTGGACCCTGTAGTGTAGTGCAATACTTCACATTCTGTGCAATATTCTCTGTTTTAATATTCAGTGTGCAATATAGTTTGCTGCAGTTCTGCTTCTGTTTATTTACTAGTACTGTTCATCACAATTCTGTTAATACAGTAATGTAAATCTTGTAGGCTGCATATTCATAGTCCTTTATAATTCTTCTTCATATTTTATAGCCTATATTTATACTTTTTACATGTACAGTACAGGCCAAAAGTTTGGACACACCTTCTCATTCAATGTGTTTCTTTATTTTCATGACTATTTACATTGTAGATTATCACTAAAGGCATCAAATCTATGAATGAACACATATGGAATTATGTACTTAACAAAAAAGTGTGAAATAACTTAAAACATGTCTTATATTTTATTTTTTTGGCCTGTACTGTATATATGTCACAAAGTGGAGCCAGGCAGCCAGAGTGTTCTTATGTTGTATATAGTGTGGTGTTTTGGGTGTTTTATTTTGTATATAGTGTGGTGTTTTGGTTTGCCTGGCACAGAACTGAAGACTCCTCCCAGCGCACCTGAGGCAGATCTCATCAGGAGAGACGCTGGAGGAACATGGAACACGCTCTAACACACCGGGCCTCAGGTACGCTGGGAGGAGTCATATATACATGTAAAAAGTATAAATATAGGCTATAAAATATGGAGAAGAATTATCTCGTGGCCACGAGATAGTTATAATTAATTTTTTTTGACAAAGTGGGACCAGGGTAGCCTCGTGAGACCGTCCTGATCTCGCGAGCTCCAGTTTTCCACTCGCAGATCAGTCTGGCATCTTGAGGCAGAGAAAATTTGGAGCCGTTAGCCAAATGGCCAATCAGCGTTGGTTTTGAGGTGGGTTAGGTGGTGATAGACAGATGGTTTATCCAATCAGCTAACCAGTATTTTCAGACAGCGGTAGCCGCTCGCTAATGCTTTTTTTCTCTTGGATCCTTCTTTTGGAATATGGTCCGTAAACCTGAAATGGTGCCTTTTATTCCTAAATTCTCGTTACACAAACGGCAAATATCCTTTACCGACATGTTTGCATGCTGAGCTAACGAGCTATGCTTTGCCTGCAGCAGCAGGGGCGGGCTTGTGGTTGTATTTTCCTACGCTTCGTGGATCTGATTGGTTGATTTGGCCCGTCTATCACCAACATAGGTGATAGACAGATGGTTCATCCAATCAGCTAACCAGTATTTCCGCCCCTTCCCAAAAGTTCTCCAACGGAAAGTTCCCAGATGGATATGCCGAGCAAATGCGAAGCAATCCATCTGGCGGAGTCAGGTTAGGACCAGGGGGGCTCCGTAGTCATGTAATTTGCCATTAATTGTAATTGATCTTTTTTGTAAAAGACCATTATTTATGAAAAATTACATACCCATTTAAGAAATTATCAGTATCTGTATAAATGAAATTGTAATAATTATTGTATTGTGTCGAATTGAAAAAGTTTGGGATCGCAAATCCCTTGTGGCGAGGAAGAGTAGGTCATCCATTCATCACAAATTTGGTTGTCTGATCCCTGGCTCCTCCTGTCCACATGACAAAGGGTCCTTGCAAATCCCGACATATCTCTCCTTCACTTGCAGCTCTGTGGCCATCAGTGTGTGTGAATAGGTGAATGTGAGGCAAATTGTAAAGTGCTTTGTCCATTATGATAGAATAGCACTATTAAGTGAATTCCATTTACCATTTCTTTATTTCTTTCATGTCTTCAACCATTTTTTATTAGCTTTTCTAATAGGCCAAAAGTGCATGAAATAGGTCAACAGAGAATTTTAAGAGCAGTCTCTTCTGGGCCGCAAGGTAAAGTACTTCAAATGGTCTGTTGCGCCTATAGACTGTAAATTGAAAAATATAATCATCCCAAAATATAAAATATTTCCCGTGAGAGTTTGGATTTTAAATAAATATAAAGTCATTGCTTGTGGAGACAATTTGGACAGAAAAAGAACTGCTAGAAGTAAGGCTGACTAGTTGAATATTTAAATGTAATGTGTTCAAATTTATGTTTGTATAAATAAATGTGTTTCATCTTTGCATGTATCCAAGCATGAGGGAGGGCGTTTTAGTAATTATTAATTTTCATCAGTTTTATTGTCATCACCAAATTGATCAGACAGAGAAATAGTGTCAGAATATATATTGGCTTTTGTTTTCAACAAATCCAATACATGGCTTCTAATAAATCCATGTTAAATTCACAAATACATCAACCAATAATAAATAAATAATCTTCAAAATGGGCAAATAAATAGTTAAATTAATAAATACACAAATACATTTTTTTAACAAATAACATATGTGTGAGGTAAAATGTGTCATATAAAATAATACTAAATTATTGCAATTCAATTGATAAAAAACAATATAAAAATTGTACATTTGTGATTAACACTGAGATTTTTATGAATTTCATACATGATTCCTGAATAATTTCAAGTGAGGTTATTGCTTATATCAAAAGGCAGGATTATGATGCATGCATGTGACAAGCCTGAGAAGTGGCAAGCTTCTTTTCACTTTGTTGTAGGAACTATTACAAAGTATATAAATAGAAATGAAAAAGATAAATATATCCCAATCAGTCCTCAGAGCTGCTGTCGTCCTCTGGTTGGTGCCCTTTGAAGCAGGCCGACTCGTAGTGCTTGTTCAGGTATGACTTGAGTGCAAAGCTTTTGTGGCAGCGTTTGCAGGAGTAGTGCTTGAAGGCCGAGTGCGTCTGCATGTGGGCGCGCAGGTTGGAGCGATCGGCGAAGGCTTTGCCACAGTGGGCACAGGCGAACGGTTTCTCCCCAGTGTGGGACCTCATGTGGCCCTGTAGGAGCCAGGGTCGACTGAAGGCTTTGCCGCATACCGTGCACTCGTGCTTCAGGTCATGGGTCAGCATGTGCATGGCCAGTGCTGGCATGGACACGTACACCTTGTGGCAGGTGGGACACTTCCTTGCCTGTTGGCTGTCCAGACTGCGGTGCGTCTGTTTGTGTCTGCTCAGATTGGAAGACGTGGCGTAAGACTTGCCACATTCGCCGCACATGTGGCGCCCTTTGGATTTCCCTTTGGTGGGGCTGCAGTCTGCCGAGCCGATACCCTCACTGCTGTCCGATTGGCTGCCTCCCTTGCGCGGACACCTCTGGTTCAGCCTACGGCGGGAGCGGCCATCAGAGATGAGGAAGGTGTTGATGTCGCACGCCTCCAACTCAGGGCTGCTACTGTCTGACTCAACTGTGCCACTAGAAACGGGACTGTCCGGATGCTCCATGTCATGGTCGGAGAACTCTTCCCCGCCACTGTCACCTGGGGAGTACAGGGGCATTGAGGAGAGTCCGTCCTGCTCATGACCTGGCTCCTTTGTGCTCTGCAACACTGAGGGGATAATGTAATCGTGGATGTAGCCTGGGAAAGGAAAAAGACAATTAATAATAGGATAAAAAAAAAATGTTTTATTGGAATACATGGAACACCTTCATAATCTCAATAACCTCTGATGAAAAGTGCCCTCTTACCCAAACCTCTAATCAATAGGAAACCTATACAGGAAGCTATTTGTAAGTGCAAGGTTCAGCAAGCTTTGGGAATGAAATATTAATGAGTGGTGCACAGTTCTGCCCCAATCAATAGCCTACCTTTACTGGCTCCAACAAGTGCTATCATTGGGGGCGGGGGGTGAAAGTCACATTGTGGCTGAATACGAGTTATACACAATGTGCTGACATTGACAAAACAGTCAGTAGAGCAATAGTTTGGCTCCTGATCGATCCACCTGTCGCTGCCTCGCAACAGCAGCACATTTAAATCTGTGAGAGGAGCGGGGGTGATCAAAACAGAGCGTCTCAGCAGGGAAATCCCCTCAATCACTAAATCATTTTAATCAGATCATTCCCCATCTGTGGTGTTTTGAGAGTGTTCATGAGTATGGTAGGGGGGAGATTGAGTGACAGGTGGGGGCTGCAATTTGGTAAAGAGGGAAGGGAGGGCTTTGGGGCACGGGGGTCTGATCTTGACAGCAGTCAATGGTATATTGAGCCTACTTCCCCAACACACACACACACACACACACACACACACACACACACACACACACACACACACACACCCACACACTGGAACACAAAGGGAAGCAGACAGCTGGCATCCTAAATCTGGGGGACAAATGATTCAACTTGAATACAAGATCTGTGAGGCTGGTGAAGGGGGGAGTGTGGGGGGGGGCTGAATCCACTCAAAGCACACATTTCTTTGGATGTTTCTCAAAGGCAAACACATACACACACACACCATATTGTTTGTATTGCAGGGTTGTTCTCACATCCAGTCTCTGTAGAAATCCCTTGGATGAAAATCTACTGTCTGCCAATGTACTGCTCATGTTGCACTTTATTGAATTACCTGCAGCACTCTCTATTTTCCAGTCAATACCCATCTTCTAAAAACCCTGTTCCATCACCTCTCCCTGCTCCACATATGGATTGTGTTGCTGCAATCCTACTCCCTGTGGCTATCTAACATCCTGCAGGATCAGATGGAGAGAGATGGAGAGATGAACGAGGGGGGGTGGATGATGAGAGGAGAGACTCAAGGGCAACTGCACCATCTAAGGACAACACAGTCCCATGTGGCTATCTGCTTTCTCCCCAGTATTTTTTCCTTCTTTCTAGTTGGACCTGACAAAGGCTTGCATCAAATTGTGTGCCTAATGCGCATGTATGCGTATATCTCATCATTCATGTAGTATTAAAGCCAAAGGCTGCTGTGTGATCTGGTTTGAGTATTAAGCAGATTGAGCCAGCGTGACCTGAATACTATTTAGCATCCGCAGAGTTGGAAAACAAAAGTCCTGAGGCATACGGAAGGGGGGCGAGTGATGCCTGTGGGTTGTTTTGGGATTTTCAAGAGCGATTAGGTAGCAAAGACAACAACATAAACCCCGTCCATGAATCTCTGTCTGCTATTTGAGATATGTTTTCTCCATTTTTGTGCGACAGACCATATGGATCATCTCCAAATAAAGAAATTAATAGCTACTGCAGCAGAAATACACAAAAAGTTGAAAACACAACTCAGAGAGAAACTTACCATTTTCACTCAAACGCACCGCCAAGTTGGTCGCCGACTCTGTGATGGCATGTGTCACAGTGTAAGAGTCCTCCCAGTGCTGCTGCTGCTGATGGTAGTAGTTAGAAGATGAGAAATCGTGAACCTTCGGCTGCTTCACCAAAAAGGAACGTGGCATCTTCTTTCCGTGATTAAAAAAAAACTGATGCTAGAGCCTCATAGAAAAATGTGAACAGGCTGGTGATAAAAAAAAAAGAAAAAAGCAGAAATATACTGAGTTTCCAGGCGGCCTTCTTGAACAGGCCAAACAGCAAGTGAATTGAAGAAAAAAAAAGGTTTAAAGCCAGAGGGAAAGAGAAAGAGAATGTAGTGAAAGCAGCAGAGACAGAAATCAGAGGACAGGGAGGATGGAAAGGAAGACAGAAACAGAGGCAGAGAGAGAGAGAGAGAGAGAGAGAGAGAGAGAGAGAGAGAGACGGCTGGACTAGCTGAGCTCAGCACTACTGCAGCCTTTTATATGTGGGGCACAAGCCCCAAAGATCAGGTGGTGCTTTGGAAGAGGGAGCTGCTTAGCATTAATCCATCAAACATCCCCAGGGACACACATCAAATTACCACGAGCCGTCTGTGCTTCTCCCCGCTCGCACACACACACATGTACGTACACACAGAGCAGTCAACTAACCCTCCTCCTCCCACATTCTCCTCCTCCTCCTTTCACCCCTTCATCTCCCCTCTCCCAGGGAAGGAGAGCAGACAATAGTGGTGCAGAAGCACGTGGGTGACACTACACACAACATCTTGTCCTCCATTGTCTTTCAATGAAGTAGCTAACACAATTTATGCTGCCCCAAACACACACACCCTTACTCCCTACTAACAGCACCACCACCTCTGATATTTCTTCATCATCACCCATCATCATCATCATCATCATCATCATCATCATCATCATCATCATCATCATCATCATCCAAATAATCTGCTTATTATAGAAACATGAACCTGCAGAAACAGTGTCTTAGTGTGTAAATTAGATTATGGATTGGGTTGTGTGCATTTTCATCACATTTAGGTCATAGTCACCATAATTTAAAGGTAAAGGTACTTTATTTGTCACATACACGTACATGTAGCGAAATTCATTCTCTGCATTTAACCCATCCCTCAAGGGAGCAGTGGGCAGCCAATGACAGCACCCGGGGACCAACTCCAGATCTGAGCCAGTGCCTTGATCAAGGGCACTGCCTGGAGAACCTAGTAGATGTTTTTCATTGTGGTGGAAACTGGAGTACCCAGAGGAAACCCATGCAAACATGGGGAGAACATGCAAACTCCCACAGAAAGGCCCCGGATTTGAACACAGAACCTTCTTGCTGTGAGGCCACAGTGCTAACTATTGGGCCATACAATTTACATACAAGTATCTGCATTTAGGTCCCTTAACGTGTTGCTTATTTTATGGAATCTCAGTACTTTTAATAATAACTGTGTCTGTACTATCAGAAAATGGCAAGTACTAAATAATATTTAATAAAATAAAATAAATATAATGAAATTATATTTGTGAATGTATGTACTGACCTCGTAACAGTTAACCCTACCATGTCCATGTCCCATTTATTCATTTAATTTATCGTTTTTTATTGTAATTTATCAAGTTGGCATAATCATATAAATATACAAATAATACATGCAAACAGAAAGGGAGACATGCCCTTGCCCACTCTGCCTCCCACCCCCCCCTCCCCATCCTTATTGCCATTTCACAAATATTACAGATAATATTGTTTATTTGCAATCTTAGGAGTTTATCTATTCACATGTGCACAAAGCCCTTCCACATTTCAAAATATATACACATACACACGTAGATACGAAAACAATATTTATATTTGATTTTCAAATGCGAGACTCTCCACACATACCCCCATTCAAAAAAAAATTTCAACATTTAATTATAAAAAAGAGTTTGTTCAACAAAAAAAAAAAAAAAGCCTCCTGTGTAATACCATATACTGCGCATGACACAGGACTTGTGTTACAGATATGTAAGACATACCCAAAACATTCAAATGAAGATACGTTAGGGGGATATGTAATTCAAATAAAACTTGTATTCAGTTAGCTCCACATTTCTGTGACATCAGCCTGCAGGTTTAACATGTCTATTTGTCACTCCCACAGTCCCTGGCAGTTTTATGTCTCTCGGAAGAGCCCTCAGCCCTCCCTATAACGATATAACCCTCATCTGGATAAAAAGGCCCCCACAGTGACTTCTGGTCTGGTGTGTCTATGACAGGCTGACCCCTGGGTGCCTGCCAGGTCACTAGGTCAAATTCTGGTTGGCCAGAGAGACGGCAGCAGCCTAAACGCAACCTGGACAGCTCACCCACAGATGGCTCTGCAAGGTACACTTCAGTATGACTGGATCATAAAAATGTAATATATTCTCACAGACAGAAGGGGGGGATTTTCATTTAGTACCTCATACAGTAAGATAATTGATCCCTAGCCTGGTCTACTGTAAAACTAACTCACAGGTGCTGACCAAAATGGTATTATGTTTTTAAATCTTCGTCTTAATGAATGAAACAGGCAATATTAGTTATTTTTCTTATTGTCAACAAAAAGTATTGTGTGTGTCACAGTCTGATTTTGCTTCTTCCTCCGTGCCGTAAAAACTCATCAGTGAGCCACACTGTTGCACTGGCTGGCATGTTCCTTCATCACCACGAACACACCCTGTAGTTTATTTTGACTCAATCCCACACACACCATCCTACTGCCACAAATACTCGCTAGGGCACCAAATGTGTGTTATGATAACTGTATACTAATTGCTAGTCGCAGAATGCAGTTACATTGCTATTTTATTCCCTGGAAAAAAGAGCGGGGACGTTGGGGATGGATGTTTTTTTGTGTGTGATGATGTCATTATTTTATTTTTGTGCACCTTTGTTATTTTTTTTTATACAAATGAGTTTGGCTAACCGGAGTTCTTTTAAAAACCATGTAACAGACTTGGTAGAGTAGCCAAAAAGTATTGAGATTTTGAGATTTGTAATAATATATAACAATCTGAATAATACAAAATAACTCCAGCCTCGCCTTTTAAAAGCAACTTTACTTAGAATTGTGTCATTTTGTGCACCATGAGGTCTTAGAAATTGTATTTTCATAAAACAAACAAACAAACAAAACAAACAAACAAACAAAACAAAAATCTGCTAGAGGGGGAAAATATCTCTTTCCAGTGTTTTCTACACACGTGCTTTAATCCTACATACTGTACAAGGTTGAATTTGTGCCTTGATGTCATCGATGAGCAAATTGAGCAGAGCAGAGAGATTTCCCAGTATAATATCAAACAAAGCACAAACTGGAAATGGACATGGAAAACACAAAACTGACTCCATCATTTTATATATTTATTTTAAGAATGATCCCCTTAAAGTCGCAAAGGGGAGATACACAGCCAGAAATGGAGGGTTTTTGCTAGAGAAATCTGGTCATTGCTGTCCTTGTGTATGTGATACTGACTGCTGAGTCTGATTAAATACATGTTAAGCAGTGTTGCAGAGAATGCAGATTATCTGAGCCTGTTGAGCTGTGATAAGTGAGATAATTTGTGTTAATCACATCCAGCCATTAGAGAGCCATCTGAAAAACAAACGCAGGTCCTTTTCACTGAGGCATCTTTTCAGCACCTCCACAAAAATCTCCCACTCTGCCATCTGACAATAAGGCAGCTGCACGCCAGTGAATGAGAGTGATTGTCTCTTTTCTTTTAATCAGTAGTTAGTGAGTGAGAAAAGGAGAATTCCCCCTCTTCACTCTGCATGTTTTTTCAAGGGTTGATTGTGGTTAGCTGCGGAGAGTGACTTGTGATTTATGGTCCAACATATTTCATACTTTTTTTTTTTTTTTTTTTTTTTTTTTACCAACCAGCTTTGTGCAAATGGTGTTAGAAATGCTCCACTGAGATTTGTATGGTACACTTCTCTGCAGAACCAAATAACAAAACACCTCAAGTCAATTTGGAAGTGACTGGTTAAAGTCTCGCACAATCTGCCACGTCCGCACCATGTCACCTTGAGTAGGGAGGTGGGATGAGAGGTCAGTGGGGAAGCTGAGGAAAAAACTGCCAGTCGTCAGGTGAGGTGACTGACTGGGATAGAGTGTGGAGGCTGAGGAGGCCAACAGGGATGCCAAAAAAGGGGGGAGGAGGCATTGTACAACTGCATTTTAATCTAGTCAGACCTCAATCCTGATAAAAGGAATCTGTCCATTTCTCTCCTTTCCATTCTGGGGGTCATCAATCACACAAGTCACTGGCCTCTTCTCCGGTGGAAGTCAGAGTCTCGGGGGAGCATCCGGGCCAGAGCTGCAGATGCTGTCCAAAATGGAAAAACCACAGTGATGAAGGCAAAATATGGTGAATAAAGATGATGGTGACATGCCTGATGGCAGATGAAGCTATGAGATAGATAGTGAAACAACAGGTGCATTATTATTTACTACACATTTTCTAAATTATAAAAACTAATAATAGTTTAACATTTTAGGAAATACTCTGTTTGCTTATGAGAGTGAGATGAGCAGATTAATACCACTCTCATGTCTGTACGTTAAAGATACAATCTCAAAGATTTCCTTTTCATTCTCTAAGGTGATAAACCGTAATTGTGATTTTGGATCTCACTTTCACTTGTTTTTAATGTTTCACTGTCTGTAGTCATCACTCTTTATATATATATATATATATATATATATATATATAAGGGCTGTCAAAATTAACGCGTTCATTTTTGCGTTAATTTTTTAATATTTAACTCGTTAAAAAAAAAAATTTACGAAATTAACGCAGCTGTGTTTGATTACTTCATGTGGCGGCTGAGAAACGTAATACGTCTCTATAACAACAGGCGGCGCTACTCTGTACTGTTGCCCAAGTAATGAAAACCGGCAGCTGATTGGACGAACGCGTCACATGGGTTTGTTTTCTCCGGATATTGAGAGCCAGACTGTCATGGCGGCCGTTCAGAATACGATCTCATATTGTACTAAGAACCTTTCCTTGTTTGTTTTTTTCTTCATATTTGCAAAGTTAAATGATTTAGCATTTAAATATCCATTATTATAAGCTTCAGTCTCAATTTAAAAAAGCGATTAATCGCGATTAATTACAGCAAGTTGTGCAATTAATTAGTTAATTTTTTTTAATCGATTGACAGCCCTAATATATATACACACACTTCCGGTCAAAAGTTTTAGAACACCCAGGTGAAATTCATGCAGTTCAATGTCTTATTGTACTCTGAAATGAAAGAATAGAACAAATGAACAATTTAAGTTAAAAAAGAAATTGGAATCAATTTATAAACCAAAATGTATTCTACATTTGTGACTCATCAAAGTAGCCCCCTTTGGCAGATATAACAGCTGAACACACTTGTGGCATTCTTTCTACAATAGAAATCAAATATTCTTCAGAAAGTTCCCAACTCTGTTGCAGAAGTTCCCATAAATGTGTAGCACTTGTAGGTTGCTTTGCTTTCACTTTTCTGCTCAGTTCATCCCAAACCAGCTCAATGGGGTTTACGTCTGGTGACTGTGCTGGCCACTCCATGTTTTTAAGCTTACCATCTTGTTCTTTTTTGCTAAGGTAGTTCTGGCATAGCTTGGACTTATGTTTTGAGTCATTATCTTGATGTAGGATGAACCCCTGACCAACTAGGTGCATACAGTACCCTCTGTATGCACCTAGCTGCATGGCACTGCAAAATGCTGTGGTAGCCGTTTTGGTTCAGGGTGCCTTTCACTCTGTACAAATCACCGACCCTGGAAAACAGCCCCAGACCATCACGCTTCCTCTTCCATGTTTGACAGTTGATGTCACACACTGAGGAACCATCCTTTCAACTATTCAACGGTGTACAAAAGGATGCGTGATGAACCGAAGATTTCACCTTTCACCTTCTTCCAGTCTTCAGTAGTCCACTGGCAGTGTTTCTTGGCCCAGGCAAGCCTCTTTTTCTTATTCTGACCTCTTAGCAATGGCTTTTCTAGCTGCAACTCGACCTATCAAACCTGCAGCTCAAAGTCTTTCTTTACAGTTGAAACTGAGACTTGCTTATTACGACCATTATTAAGCTGTGCTTGAAGCTGTTGTCCTGTGAGTCGCCTATCACGCAAGCTGTTGACTCTCAAAAACTTGTCTTCTGATTCTGTTGTGGCTTTGGGTCTACCAGACCTCCTACTGTCAGAGTTTCCCCCAGTTTCTAAGTGCCTTTTGATGGTGAAGAATACTGTACTCACTGACACCTTGACTTTCTTCGCAATTTTTCTGTAGGAAAGACCAACATTCTTAAGTGTTATGATGGTCTGTCTCTCTTCCATTGTTAATTGCTTTTTTCCTGCCATTTTTATGGCAACACACTACTTTCTGCAGTACAATACTGTTCAAATAATGCTCACGAGGGTATGGTACCACAGTGTGTTCCAACAATACTTTTATACAAACAGAGGTGTTTGTAAGTAATCCAGACAAGTTGGAACACCTGTGGGAATTGGTAGCACCAACTTTCAAAGCTTGATCAACCTCCATTGCTGCAGAACAGCTTTACGTTGTTTACCCATTTCTTGATCCCTGAAAAAGGCCTTTTTGTAGAATTCTGAAATGTACATTATTTTTCAGTTTTGGGTAACCTTACTTTTTTTTTTTACCTCAGGCAGTTAACCACTTACCTTTGTACCATTTCAAGCTATTCATTGGACTTGAACTGCTAAAATTTCAATAAAAAACAAAAGAAATTGGAGTGTTCTAAAACTTTTGACCGGTATATATATATAGTAAACATTAACTCGCAACACTAGCTGGGTGATAGAAAACTATCACTAACTGTGCACCATGTGTGATTTTTCCCGCCAATCGGCCATCCAGGTCATAATGCTGCAAATGCAAGGGCTTTCATCAGTGGGTCGTAGACTCAGTCACTATTATGTTACCTCATTCTGCAATAGATAGGGACTAAACGGACATTTATTTAAATGCAAATCTTTCAGAAGTGTGACAACTTAATCTGCCTTGTATAATTCTGATATAGTCAGTGACTTCATACATCTAATGTCTTTAACTACCAGACAAAATGGCTGAACTTAAATTTTAAACATGAACAGTAGCTATTCAACTCCAATGTAGGAGCTGAAAATATGAGCTGTCAGTTACCTGTAATAATACCAAAAACAGTTTGGGGACAATGACTGCTTTCATGTTAACAAAACCAACATCAAAGGTACTACATTTATGAAATATAATGGCAGCAGATTCTAAGCTCACTGAGCTGTGAGAAAAACATCATCAAACAACTAGTCTTGCATTGCCAGACATTCACAGCTCTGCAGAGGAGGGTCTGGCTAGTCCACACAGCAGCTCTGGTTTATTGGCATTTCCAATCACAATCGTCATGGACGGTGCTAGGTGCCAGATGGAGCCATGATGCAAGGTGGCAAGGTTGTTTTAGTCGTGCGTGAGAAAACTCAGATTGCACAGATAGTCTAGCTAGCTGTCTGGATTCATCCTGCAGAGATCTGAGGAGTTAACCATAGTCCTCATAAATCCACCGGAGTTTAGAACGCCAACACAAAGAAAGCAGAAGGTAACGGACATCTGACCGAAAAGAACGGCATCCGGCAGAATTCATAACAATCCCAGAAGTGGAACGCTGTGGATATAGACTATCAAACAACAAACTGGAGATGGAATGTCAACAGCTGTATTTTTATTTTTTTATATTTATGTATTTTATGTTCCAACACCAAAGTAAATTAATCTAATTGGCAGTTTAATAGATCAATGTTTCCCTTTCGTTTTAAAATAATGGCAAATATCTATTCCAGTGTTTCCCCTATTCACTCTCAGCAGAGCACCGCTGTGACTCCATGCACACGGCAACTGTCTGTGGTTAGTTTACGTCTGTAATAACAGTACAGTATTTCTGTATTCTGCTGCAGCCTGTAAACAATGATCACCAGCACACCTTAGTGAAATAAGGGAGTATAATGCCTTACAGTCCAAGTCCATGCCCTGCTGTCCTTGGCCCCTGTATTGACAGAGCCTGCCTGTTTTTCCCCGGACACTCGCCTTGGACTTCACCCTGCCAATAATGCTGCATATTTCTGGACTGGGGCCGACATGGCTCCTCCATTTCTGTTCAATACACAATCAACTGATGGTGTCAGTGGGGGTGACATTGTCTCTACAAGTGTCATTCGCCGGCCTTGAGAGCACTTACACTAAATGGCTCTTTGCCAAATAGCCCTTCAGCGCTGGCCAGTTCAATTGCACTGTCAAAGGAAGAATTACCTGCCGTGGGTCCCCAAATGGGAGCTCTCGCCTGATAAAGGACACCAGGAATCATTTAAGCTAATGTCTCCGCATTAAAGGAGCTCATTTCGCTATAAGTGACAAATAGAGGCTAAATTGCCACATCTGCATGAACAAGGGACCAAGTAAGCGCTGTCGTTTTGTCTTAATTGAGAGGCACGTGGCAAACGTGTGTGAGCATTAAGGTTGGGGTGGGGGGTAGAAAAAGAACTTTCAGTGGGTTCCAGCCGTAACGCTACAGCAACAGACTGCCTGCTTCTTGTTGGACAAGGTGGGAAGGGAGTGTTGGGGTGGTAGGGGCCTCTCACCCCCTCACACACCCTTTGTCTCCTGGCCATCTGCTGGGGTTTCATAATGTGTGTGTGTGTGTGTGTGTGTGTGTGTGTGTGTGTGTGTGTGTGTGTGTGTGTGTGCGTGTGCGTGTGTGTGTGTGAAAGGAAGGTGGAGGGTTTTTGCACTGAGTAAGGGTAGGGGGCGGGTATACATTCCGTCACCTTACAACCATCCACACTGCAGAGCCATGCCGGGCCAGGCCATTGGAGGCTGCAGGCTCTGTCACACTGGGAGAGAAATTTACAGCCCCAGTGACCCCACTCAGAAGACTCTCCATTTCCCAAACACTCACTCTGGTTTATTGCTCATTTTGCTAAGAGGTGGAAGGCTGTGGAAGGTTACACTAATAAGCAAATTTAAAATTAACAGATGTACAGATTTTTAAGAACAAAACAAATTCCTGCGAAATGTGCTTTTAGTATTTTCTCCAGCAGATTCTCAGAACTTGCGAATGTGATAATGCACCTGCTAATCATTTTGGGCTGGCAAGCTAAAAATGTGATTTATATATTTTTACGTAAATGATCTTGTCAAATGCATTTTGGAGAAAACACAATTACTGGTTCGTAGAGTTTAGATTCTCTGCCCGAGCCCGAACTCGAACTTGACCGATCCCAACCCACGGGCCGGGTCGGGCCGATATTTCCCATCACTATCCTTGGGCCGGGCCAGGCCCTTGATCAAGCATTTGTGTTTTTTTAATCATTAATTAATTAGCCTAATTGGGTGGGGAGAAAGCTATGCCGTAATCATGTGAGCGCATCACACCGGGCCTGCTGTGCTGTATTGTGTAGCTTAAGTGCAACATGGAGCTTGAAAAATAAAAACAGGACAATTAACTTTGAGCAAGTTTTGAGGAAAGTCAGAGGTATGGAACCAGTTATCAGACTACTAAACTCAACTAAACACCACTAAACTGAGCTTTACTATGCAAATGTGCAAAACATCACATGGTTGTATGGACAAATATTCTGCTGGAAATTATTTATTCTGTTTTTTATATATATTCATAGAGCTCTATTTATTACCCTGTTTTTAATGTTTTGTTTTTTTAAAGACTATTTTTTGGGGCATTTTTAGGCCTTTATTTTTCAAAGGACAGATGAAGACATGAAAGGGGAGAGAGAGCGGGATTGACCTGCAGCAGAGGGCCTCAGGTTGGAGTTGAACCCGCGGCTGCTGCGTTGAGGAGTAAACCTCTACATTTGTGCGCCTGCTCTCCCAACTGAGCCATCCCGGCCACTATCTTTGTTTTTAAAAGAAGCCACGCTTTACATTTCTGTGTTTTGCTGAATGAAAATAAAAGTAATTTTGAATCCTAACTTTTACTATTATTGTTTCTGTTACTGTTTTGTTTGGTTGTATGGTGCTTGATTGCTACTTGCTTTGAAAGGCACCTGTAAAAAAACATGCATTATTCTAAAATATTATTATTAGTTTCCATTTGTGTATGTTGTTGGAAAACAAATGACATGTTGACAGTGAATGTTTTGCAGATTTTTTCAATATCAATATTTTTGCAACTATGCAGTGAGTTTCACTAAAACCACGTTCACACATGTAAATATTTGTTCAATCTAAGGGTCAATCTAAAGCTGAATTTCTGCATGTTGTCACTCTCTATGTCCATGAGACATAATTAATACATGTTTAAACTTCCACAAATTAATCAGGTCATCCAAAGCTTGGGATTCCAAGATGTATTGAGAAAGCTCTAGCAAAATGAAAGTTGCATTTTTTGATCATTTCATATTTGATGAAGTGGTGACATTATACTGTACATCAAAGTATTTTGGGGGGCTATAGATTTTATGATATCAAGTAAATTTGCAGAAACTTACATTAACATTGTTAAAATCTGTCTTTTAATCAGGCTATCAGATATGCCACAGTAATCACATATTATGGAAAATAAATGCACATTAAACTAAAGACTAAAGTCTATTTAAAGACTATGTATTTATTTCAACAGCTAGTCATAGATTGTATTGTTACATTACTTGTATAAATGTGGCATTTGAATCAATGCAATTTTATTGTACTGCAATGTAATGTAGTATTGCTGCAAACTGACAAGAAATATTGCTGTTTCTCATTATAACGACGTATACAGTATTGAATTATTCCGTTTTAACAAGACACTTTTTATTTTTGTTATAAGAAATACTTCCTGTTTTAACAACATACAGCATTCTATGTTTAATGGTGGGTGGCTTTAGAGTTTTTTCCGATTGCTAAACAATAGTGGGCACAACTGGAGTCACATGCAAACGTGCAAAACTCAAACTACAGTCTGCACTACCAACAGTCACCTGAGCTAAACAGTTCACATCACCTGCAAAACAGGCTCAGTGCAGCCAAACACTATGCACAAGCCTCACTGAGATAACACACACTGTCACTCAGAACACACTGAGGGTAAAAACACTAGCATCAAACACCAAACAAAACTTTTTCATCTTTACAGTTTGAACAATTTGAGTGACTTTACACTACTCAATAGTTTCTTTAAGGAAAAAATATAGATTGTATAACATACCAATTTTTACATAAGGTAAACAAGAAGGAATGGAAATCAGCAGTTTTCTTCAATATAGTATTTTGTCTCTAGTAATTTATGTAATTATTGGGGAAAAAAACTAAAGGTACATAACAGTACCAAAGAATAGTGTGACTAATCCTGCCTCTCTCCAGCATCATGTGGCAAGTTTTCTTTATCACATTGGATGTCTGCATCATCTCTAAATAAAAATGAATGTGGTGTTTCTATTGCTTTCACCTCCATTACTTTCTGAAAAACAGTAAGAACGCAGCTTTACTATTGTAAAGATATAGTGTTTTTCACTTTTTTTTATAGCTGTGTACATAACCTCAGACATCTTTCCTGGACATGTTGGTATCTTTGCTCTTTTACCTGTTTCTCTCAAACGGTACAGTGTATATAATATTGTTTCATTCTTAGTTGGTGTTTGTATACAAAAAAAGGCTTTTTGATCTTTCTCTGTATAAATACCGTATATGTTCACTAACTAGTCTAAAATAAGACACCTGCTTAGGTTCTGTTTTGAATGTGTGGTTAACAGTTTTGACAGCGGTGTGTTAGCATTTGAACAAAGTGCTGTAAATCTACAGTGTTGTGCACGTTGTGATTAAAGTCATGGGATAAGTGTGTAGAGTTTTGAAAACTGTTGAAGCAATGAAAAACGAACTAGTGTTTGGTTCACATGAACTGCTGCTGTGCAGACTGTAGTTAGCGTTTTGCACATGTGACTCCAGTTGTGCCCACTGTTGTTTAGCAATTGAAAAAAACTGTAAGTTCCTCTGACTGCAGTTCCTGTAACTCTTTCAGCTCCTACTTCAGGGCAGGGTCTTTTCCCTTTTCCCTTTTCCTTAGTGACCTAGCAACATCTGAAACTTTATATTTAGACCTGCAGGGGCTGAAATAACAACTGATCAATGCTCCTGTCAGTTTTGTAATAGTATGACTTAGTCGCAGCTAGTACAATACAAAGAAATGTTTTGCTGTAACACATAAGGGTGACAAAGAGATATTTTGCTTACATTTTTTTGATGAGTTAGATATGAAGATCAGTACTACTCTCATGTCTCTGCATTGAAGCCAGGAAGCAAGGAGCAGGGGGAACAGTACATATTCTTCTGTTGCAATTCGCCTACATATGCTAACTCATAAGACAAACATTTCACATTCAACCAGCTAATTGTTAATGCTAGTTAAACTTAACTCAATTGCTAAAACACTAAACGCTATTGTCTGAACCAAATGCTCAGTTGCCTGAACCCACTGATTGAATCAGTCACTCTTTTGGCAAAATCATAAGCACTTTTCACTTGTTTAGACACAACTTGCCAACACATTTTCATTGTGATGCACCTGTGCTGCATAATGGTGAGCACAGGTGGCAAAAGTCAAACACAATTAAAGCACAGTTGTCACCACTTGAACACAACAACTCAAAATTGATCACACTTGTGGCTAATGATGTGAGGGAACATATAAGCCAGTTCAGAGAGCACTGGTTTGTGAGGACCTACAATGGAAAGAAATCTGAGAGGAAGAGTTTGTGTGAGACGAGGTCGAGGTGGTTGAGGTGGTCAGCAAAGACAAAGAACAGTAATATCTGATGAAATCAGAGCTACTGTGATTGACCATGTTCTTGTCCATGGTATGAGCATGAGGGAGGCTGGACAAAGGGTACAACCAAACATCAGTAGATTCACTGTGTCCACCATAATCCGAAGATTTAGAGAAGAGAACAGGTAATTACCTTTTTTTGACATTATAGTACAGTATGTAAATGTTGACAGCAATTACTGTATGACATACTATATACTGTACCACAGTATACTGTAAGTAAATATATGTTTCAGTACATCACTGTACCAATGTACTGTAGTATTGTAATGGAAGGTTGGTCTAACTGTTTGTAGGCCTAGTATTCCATGTATATTTTTTTTCTCTTTTTGTAGAATTGAAAGACTGCCACATGGGGATTGGGAGGACAGGTATGTTCTCCCCACACTAAGAGACCCTAATTGTTGATATGGTCCATGAGAACAATGCCATTAAACTGAGTGAAATTCAGCAGAAGATCATTGAGGACCATGTAAATTTTGAGGGTATCAACAGTGTTAGCCTCTCTACTGTTGATCGTGTCCTCAAGAGCAACAGACTGCGCATGAAACAGCTATACAGAGTGCCCTTTGATCGCAACTCAGACAGAGTCAAAGAGCAAATATTCCAGTATGTACAGGTTAGCATATATCCAGACACATTCAATGTTGATTACTCTAAGTAGTGATTTACTGTAGTGGCCTAAATCACTTTTTCCGTATCACTTCCAAAACTATATCTATTTCTACAGAGGGTTTTTCAACTGGATGCATGGAAAGACCCCATGAATACATCTACATGGATGAAGCTGGGTTTAATCTCACCAAAAGGAGAAGGAGACGCCGTAATGTGATTGGCCATCGGGCCATTGTTGGTGTTCCTGGGCAGCAATGTCACATTATGTGTTGCCATCAGCAATCATGGGGTTGTCCACCATCATGCCAACCTGGGGCCCTACAACACTCCCCAGCTCCTCATTTTCCTCAATCACATGCGAGATGCTCTGTTAGGGCAGCAGGATGAGCATCCCATCTATGTTGTTGTTTGGGACAATGTGAGTTTTCACAGAGCCCTCCAGGTTAGAGAGTGGTTCAATATGAACCAAGGTTGTATCAATCTTTGCCTTCCACCGTACTCCCCTTTCCTAAACCCCATTGAGGAATTCTTCTCCTCATGGCGGTGGAAGGTATATGAACGCCAACCTTACACCAGGGTAAATCTCCTGCAAGCCATGGGACTTGCCTGTGGTGACATAGGTGTGGAGGCATGCCAAGCCTGGATACGGCATGCCAGGGGGGTTTTTCTCCCGTTGCCTGGCCAGACAAAATGTGGCCTGTGATGTGGATGAAGTCCTGTGGCCTGACCCAGTATGGAGACATGATGCTGTGGCTGAGTAATGCACTTTATTATTATTTGTATATTTTTGTACTTTATTTTTACAGTTTTTTCCAACTGCTTACACACGTTTTCAAAACTGTCTCCTTTTTTCAAAACTCTACAGACAATTCCTAAAACTGCTCACACAAAATGCAAAATGCCTCACATCTCCTTCAAAATGAAACACTGCATTCAAAATACCATAAACTCATCTCAAAATGAAGCATTTGCATCAAATGGCAAACACTTTTTTCATAATAGTACATTTTTGGATCTACCATGTACACACTGTTGTTCTAAATCTAAAGCTCTTTTGTCTTTCATAGGCTTATAGCTACATTTACAATGTTCTAGAGGGAAAGTAATCTGCTGAAAGTGGTTGAAAAGTGCACCTGTAAAAAACAATCTAATGTTACAATGAAACAGAAAATATTGATTGGGCAAAACATTACGTTTGTAAGAGTAGCACCGTGTTGTTTACAGTAGCATGAAACAAGAAAACAATAGTACAAACATATGTAAACCAAAGGTATCATTTTTAGAAGTGTGTGTGTGTGTGTGTGTGTGTGTGTGTGTGTGTGTGTGTGTGTGTGTGTGTGTGGCCGGCCGAGGGGGAGTGTGTGTGGGGGGGGTTGGACAGAATTGTATGCACTTTGTGCAAAACAAAGTCTGATTGATTTGTAATGCTGAAATAGTCATTAGATAGTTGCAGTATGGACGCCACTATAAAGCTACTCAAGATGGGCTTCTCTCCCTGATCTCATCAGAGATGGCTCTCCTTCTTACTCTTCTTCCCTCCTCCTCGTTGTTATCCCCTGTCTCTTCCTCCTCCTCCCCTTGCTCTCTGTCTATTGTTGGCATCCATTTTTCAAAACTGGTAATCTGACCTTTGACCTATGTATAGGTATAATACTAAAGCAATGATTGGTTAGTGTTCAGTTATGACATAATGTGTTTGCAAATGTGAGAAGTGTGTGTGTGCCCTGGTAAATAAGTGTAGCATTTTGATTGGTTGTGTTTAGAAATGGATAGCAAGTCACTTCCTGTTAGATTTTTGTGTCTTAGGTAGAGAATTGTGTGTAATGTTTTGAAAAAAGGGTTTTATGCAATTGAAAACTGAGTGAAAGGCTGAGAAATAGCTTATGGTTTTGGAGATTTGCTGGGTAGTTTTGTACTTTGAGTGAGAGGTTTCAAAAATCGTGTGACATGAAAAGATTTTGTGTGTAAGCAGTTGGAAAAAACTTTAAATGGGCTTACTGTACACAAGTGGCAAACGCATAAGATTTCTGTTTGTTTTTACAAGTGCTACGTGTAAATGCACAAGATATCTGTTTTGTCTTTTTGTACAAGTGCTAAATGCACAGTTTTTTTTTGTTTTGCAACATGCATTTAGCCTACAGTGAACAATAAACATTTATTTCTCCAGCTTCATGTCCTGAGCATTGTGTTTTCTATTTTTCTACGTAGTGTTTAGTGACTGTTCAGTAGTGTTTTTAATTTTGATTGACTCAGGGCACGATTTGACAACATAGTTCAGTTTTGAGCACAGATTGAACTGTTTTGAGGTGAAAGTTTGGTTTTGCAAGAAGAGTCTGAGGTTTTGTGAATGTAGTTTGAAAATTGGGTTTTGTGTTCACAGTTTAGAGAAAAGGAGAGCAGCTTTCAAGAAATGTGTCTTAGCAACCGAGAAAAACTGTAATTAGGATCATATTACATTGGAGCCTTTGTCTTCTGTGTTTCTTTGTTAAGTACTCCAGCCTAGTCTTTAAACGCCGCCGTTCGAACTCCGTTATGAGGATCCCGGCAAGGCACAACAGGAACATTCCGATGGCCTCCTCCATGCTGGTTTGTTGTTGTATGTAGCTCTAGTGACGACGCTATAAAGTCCGTTGCCGTGCTTGCGTCACTCCCTTACCCTTCCTACTAGTTCCTATGGCCACTTGGCCAGTGCGAATGCAAATGTGAAAACCGGTTTTGGGGGAGAATAGTTAGTAGAACTGTTTAGAAGTGGACTGTTCCTATAACTATGTTCCTGTAACTACTTGGTTGGAAAGAGGCTAATGATCTTCAACAGCAGAGAGGAAATAGTTAACTCTTCTCTGAAAACAGTACGCAACAAACTCAGCTGAGCTGGTCAGACTGGGAGAGCAGCCTGTCACTTCCACTGAGAGTTACAGTTAAAGCAGTGTCACTGGAGGACACACCTAAACCAGTGTCATAGACACTGGTGCACATGTGCAGTTACAGTTTTTTCCAACTGCTTACACACAAAAACTTTTCATGTCACACAATTTTTGAAACCTCTCACTCAAAGTGCAAAACTACACAGCAAATCTCCAAAACCAGAAGCTATTTCTCAGCCTTTCACTCAGTTTTCAAATGCATAAAACACTTTTTTCAAAACATTACACACAATTCTCTACCTAAGACACAACAATCTAACAAGAAGTGACTTGCTATCCATTTCTAAACACAACCAATCAAAATGCTACACTTATCTACCAGGGCACACACACACCTCACATGTGCAAACACATTATGTAATAACTGAACACTAACCAATCATTTCTTTAGTATAGGCCTATACATAGGTCAAAGGTCAGATTACCTGTTTTGAACAATGGATGCCAACAATAGACAGAGAGCAAGGGGAGTAGGAGGGAGAGACAGGGGATAACAACGAGGAGGAGGAGGAGGGAAGAAGAGTAAGAAGGAGCGCCATCTCTGATGAGATCAGCGCCACACTTATTCATCATGTGATCAACCACAGATTGACCAATGAGAGAAGCCCATCTTGAGTAGCTTTACAGTGGCGTCCATACTGCATGCAACTATCTAATGACTATTTCTAATGACTTTGTTTTGCACAGAGTGCATACAATTCCCCCCCCCCACACCCCAACACACAAGCACGCACAAATACACACACACACACACACATACACTAAAAATCTAAAAAGGATACCTTTGGTTTACATATGTTTGTACTTTTGTTTTCTTGTTTCATGCTACTGTATACAACACTGTGCTACTCTTACAAACGTAACGTTTTGCCCAATCAATATTTTCTGTTTTACTGTAACATTACATTGTTTTTTACAGTGCACTTTTCAACCACTTTCAGCAGATGACTTTCACTCTACAACATTGTAAATGTAGATATAAACCTATGAAAGACAAAAGAGTTTTAGATTTAGAAAAACAGTGTGTACATGGTATATCCAAAAACGTACTATTATGAAAAAAGTGTTTGCCATTTGATACAAATGCTTCATTTTGAGATGTGTTTATGGTATTTTGAATGCAGTGTTTCATTTTGAAGGAGATGTGAGGCATTTAGCATTTTGTGTGGGCAGTTTTGGAAATTGTGTGTAGAGTTTTGAACAAAGGAGATGCTTACAGTTTTTTTGGATAGCTTACACACTAAAATTAAAAGTAGTACACTATTAGCAAAACCTTACACTCAAGAAGCAAAACATCAGCCCATATTTGCACAACTATAAGCACATTGTCAACCTCACACTTGTTGCAAAACTCTACACACAGTGATTTGCAAAACACTAAACACACTTAACATACATTACACACAAAAATCTATCATGAAGTCACTTCCTTGCAATACCAAAGCACTGACTGTCAAATTACTGCACCATCCAACCAATTGGTTCAACACAGTCATCAGGTGTGCAAACACTTGTTTGCTTAATTGTAGACACACCAATCAGGTGTGTAAGCACTATAAAAAGCAGCAGGTGAGTTCATCAGTTTTCAAGCGGCATGGAAAGAGTCAGAGAAAGAGTAAGACGGGGAGGAGAACAAGGAGGATGACAAGGAGGAGGAAGAAGGGGAGGAAGAAGGGGAGGAAGAGGAATCAACAGAGGAGGAATCAACAGAGGAAGAGATTGAGGCCATGCTGGAGGTAGAGGTAGAGGAAGAGGAAGAGGAAGAGGAAGAGGAAGAGAAGAAGGTGCTCAAAGAGGACCGAATCTGACAAATGAGATCCGCACAACACTGGCTGACCACGTTGTCAACCATGGCCTGACGCTGAGGGAGGCTGGACTGCGAGTACAGCCAAATCTAAGCCGATACACAGTGGCAAGTGTGATAAGAACATTTCGACTGGAAAATAGGTATTGTAAAAATATCATCATATCAAACACATCTGCACGGTTTCAGTAACTGCTTACAGGACTGTATTCTATGCACTATCAGCACTTCTGTTACCTTTTCCTGTGAAATTACTGTATTATTGTATACTGTTTTTTTTTTTTTTTTTTTTTTTTCTACATAGGATTGAGGGTCAGGAACGACAAGGGGGAAGGCCTCCTATGTTCACAGAACAGCAAGAGAGGGAGATAGTAAACATGGTTTTGGCCAACAATGCTATAACACTCAATCAGCTCCGAACTAACCTTGTCAATGACCACGCCAGTTTCAACGATATCCATCAGGTCTCAACATCAACACTGGCACGCATCCTAAAAAAAAAACTTATTCAAATGAAGCAAATTTATCGAGTGCCTTTCGAGCGCAATTCCGAAAGGGTGAAACGACTGCGGCATGATTATGCAGAGGTATGTATTCACTTTAGCAGTGTGATCTTGCATACTGTCTCATAATCTTTTACTGTACTGTAATATGTATACTACATCTACACTGAACTACACAATTTTGCCTGACACTGTTCTTCAGAGAGTTTTACGAATGGATGGAGAGGAGATCCAGCATGAGTTCATTTACGTAGATGAGGCTGGGTTCAACCACGCACGGAGGGGAAGAAACCTCATTGGCCACGGGGCTATAGTCAATGTCACAGGGCAACGTGGGGGTAATATAACACTCTGTGCAGCCATTACACAGAATGGGGTCCTCCACCACCATGCCCATATGGGCCCTTACAACACCGCACTCATACTTACATTCTTGGACCAATTGCACAACATAACCGCAGCAAATCAAATCGATCATATGCAATACATTGTTGTCTGGGACAGTGTCTTTCCACCGCTCTGCTCTGGTTCAGAACTGGTTTCAGCAACATCCACATTTCACCGTCCTATATCTTCCACCATACTCTCCATTCCTCAACCCTATAGAAGAGTTTTTCTCGGCATGGAAGGTATATGATCTCCGTCTCCAGGCTGAGGTACCCCTCATCCAAGCCATGGAGGAGGCCTGTGACCAGATGGGGGTAGCGGCAATGCAAGGATGGATTTGTCATTCAAGACGTTTCTTTCCAAGGTGTCTTGCTAATGACAACATTGCCTGCGATGTTGATGAAATTCTCTGGCCAGATCCAGCTAGGCGAAGAGGCAATGTCTAGTTTTGTTGTTTTTTTTTGTTTTTTTTACAGTAAACTTACAGTACAATACGTAAAGTGACATTTTGTTACAGTATTATGAATCTCCATGTCAACATTTTGGGCGTGTTGAGAAATAAATGAGTTTCTTCAGTCTGCAACATTGGTCTTGTGTAGTGTTTGGTGAATTTACATTATATTTGTATTTTGTTGATGGTAGCCTACTCTAATCATAGGGAAGTAGAGGTGCTAAAATTGTTTTAGGTTTATCACAGAAGAGTGTAACTCGTGCAAACAGAGTATAGTAATGTGAAATGTGTGTTTCATATGGTAACAAAGTGGTTTTTAAACAAGTGTATAGTTTTTACAAGAGTGTTGAATTATGCAAAGGATCTGTAGTGTTTTGCTAATTGGGTGTGTGGTTGTGCTAATAGAGTGTAGTGTTTTGAAAACACGGGCCCTGTTTTGAAAATCGTGCTTAAGCAATCCCAAAAAACTGTAATTTGATATGAAAAATAAATAAATACATGCCATATTATGTATATACTGTATTACACTGAGTAACATAAATAAAAGCATAAAGAGAAATTATTTCAGATCAGCGTGTATAAAAACAATGTGCTCACCATTAAAAATGCAAATCAACACTGAGAAAAATCTGTCTCATTTAGCTAATTGGCAAACTCAGTGTTGGAGAAAGTGGTATTGACCCCACGAGAAGATGGGCTCCTCCACACTAAATGTCCCCAACATAATTTCTGCTATTGCTGTTTATTGCTGTATGTATTGCTGCTTTTAGTAAGTTAATCGTTGTGTGGTTGTGGTGTATATTTCCATGTGATGTCTTCCTGCTGCATACAAATTGCCCTTCTGGGACAAAGAATAAACTGAACTGAACTGAACACTGCTCTGCTCAGTCCTGAACACACTCTGGATCGTGCAGGAGAATGGATGTGGGAGTGTGTGTCAGCGACCATCTGACACATCCCACAACTGCAACACATCTCACTAATAAGTAAGATTTTGAATGCAGGATTTTTACTCATAACAGAGTATTTCTAGTGTTATTACTTTTACTGAAGTAAAAGATGTGAGTACTTCTGAATTTGAATGTGATAATCGGGGATGCATACAGGTATGATTACTTTTACATAGAGTTTTGTATATTCCCTAATAATTACAACTGAATAATATTGAGTGTAAAGGTCACACCTTGAGAGGGATTTAAATGATCTTTTACAGTTTCCCTTAACCTTTCTTGTCTACTTCTGTTTCACTGACTTGATTCCATAAATGATTCTCTAAGCTTCAACAAAATGGATCTGCTCTTGATGTTCACAGTCAAGGGTGGAGCTTTTTAAATGAAACCTGTCTTGTGCTTGCATTGCATTCTAGTCTAGTGGAAACACTGGTATCTCCCCCTTTCAAATATGGGCTTCTCTCTGACTTATGATTGAACTGTTGAATGCTGGTGCAAATTCGTGGCTCAGAAAAGCTTGCCTTGTCTATTATCCAGATATCCATGATATCAAGTAGAAGATACACAGCCAATATGTAATAGTGGACCAGAAATGTAAAATACATCACCAGTAAATTTTTACAGTGCCACTTAGTTCCTAAAATATGGTATTTAACATGTTATGTTGACTTGTGGAAACAAAAACTGTAGTTTTTATCTCTGTTTGTGATGCTAATAGCCTATGCACACTGAGTCCTCCAAACCATACGACGATATAAGTCATTTGTTACCCTCTAATATGACCCTCAGGAGGGTTTTGTTCTCATCTAAACCCGAGAAAGTCGGTCACCTTTTTTTTATTTGTTAAAGTTGCCGTTTTTAACAGAACTTTACCTTTGTCACAGTTTGGTTATGTTTAGGCACCCACATTATTTAGTTACATTACTCATTTTCAGGAAATGAACCCCTGTCTCCTGGGTGAAACACTTTACTTGAAGGTATTGACATAATTGTCTATGACATGACACTGTCATGAATGTGTCATAAACGTTATAAACAAGTCATAAACATTTATGACTTCTGTCATTAAGTGTCATTCGGTTTCTGTCATGACAAGTTGACATTGTTTTTGTTGTCTTGATTATGACAACTTGATATTAATCAAAGTGACATTACCAGAAGTTGTCTTGGTCATGACAAGTTGACATTTGTTTGGGATGTCTTTGTAATGACAATGTTGTGGTTGTTGACATTTCCGTTGCTGTTTTGTATTTTTATTCTGTATTTCTGTTCCCTGTTGTGTATACTTCTGTTCCTTATTCCCCTGTTCATTGTGTGTTTGTTTATCCTGTTTTAACTGGGCATTTGTATTGTGCATTCCTGTTCCTTGGTGATTATTTCTGGTTCCGGTTTTATTTTGATAGTCTGGTTTTGTGTCTTGTCTCGTCCAATTTACTTCCTGTGTTTTCCCTTCTTTGTGATTGTCCTGCCCTGCCCTGATGTGCTTCACCTGTTGTCTCACCTGTTTCTGATTTACCCATCACCTCATGTATTTAAGGCCTCTGTGTTCCCCTTGTCGTGTGTCAGATCGTTTTGTATCCATGCCCTCGTGTTTCCGCCCTGTGTTTGTTCCTGCATATGCCCGTTTGCTCCTGCCTATGTTTTGCCTGTCGGTTTTGTTTGCTGGTGCTACCTCGTTCTCAATGGCAAAGCACTGCTACAACACACACAAGTTCACCATAATCTACAAAAGAACTACTTACACGTGCGCCCTCGTTTAGAAGTCTCCTAGCTAATCCTGCCTTGTAACTGACCGAAGTTGGAGACACAATCTTTCTTTTACTGTCTATGACATGATCTACGATCTGAGCTACTGCGCATGTGCGAGTGCAATCAAAGATAGTACAGAAGAAAAGAGGTCTCACTCTGTAGCTAAAACAAAGACAAGGTGAAAAGAGGAACTGCAGCAGTGAGAGAGCTGTGCAGTACAACAAAAATATGGTGTTTTTTGAAAATTAAACCATGTAAACCTATTCTGGTACAACCTTAAAATACAATTATGAACCTGAAAATGAGCACAATATGGGCGCTTTAAAGTTATTATTTCGGTCTTATTGCCAGGGAAGCTGGATTGCTTTGTTGTTTATTGATATTTTTAAAACTATAACGCTGCATCAATCACTATTTATTTAGATGTTATCATGGTATTCATTTATTTATTTTAATAATATTATTTTGGTCTTATTACCGGTGAAATATTGTATGATGTACACTACACTACGATGTGGGCCGAGCTGGGCGCATTCAAAGCCGATATCCCACAATGCAATGCGGGCATTCATATGAGAGAATCTGACAGTGATCAGCGGGTCTTTAACGACAGTATCGCTTCAATACATACATTTTTAATCAGTGGTTTTGTCACCAGCAACAACACGTTGCTCAGTTTTGTTCCAGTAAGTTATGCACCGTAATAATGTATAAATCAGCGGAATACTCCGGAAGTGACGTAGTAATTACCGCTCCGTGTCTGTGAAGGATTGCTGCATGTTGTACATGAGAATTTATACAATAAAAATACCAATAATGAAAAAAAGTGTTTTATGCTAAGCACTTTGATTTCCCTTGTCACAGAAAAATACTAGGGCTATATGAAAAACCTACAGTTCAGTGTTTAGAGATACAGCCTAATGGCTTGTTTGCCAAATGTGCATTTGTCTTGTACTGTTGTGAAAAACAATAAATAAACTATATACAAAGAGAAGCATTTATAGGGCCCGAGCACCGACAGCAGCGAAGGCCCTATTGAAACTGAAGGAATTATTATTATTAGGGCCCAAGCGCCGACAGCGGCGAAGGCCCTATTGAAACTGAAGGAATTCTTCCTTTCCTTTCCTTTCCTTTCCTTTCCTTTCCTTTCCTTTCTTTTCCTTTCTTCCAGCAAATGAATCACCTTTTTGAGGTGCTTAACATACTCAAAAACTCACCAAAATTGGCAGTCGCATCAAGTCTGGTTAAAGGTTTTGGGAATAGGCGCACAAAAATGGCTCGCTAGCGCCCCCTACAAATTTAAAAGGAGCCCCTGCAGTACTATTAACGTAGACTCACGAAACTTGGTACACATATGAAGCACGTACAAAAAAGCTCATTGGAGCCATACCCTAAACCCAACAGGAAGTCTGCCATTTTGAATTGAATGTTCAAAATTAATGCAATTTTGGCCATTTCTACATGGTATCATCTGATCAACTTCAAATTTGGTCTGTGCCATCCAGTGTTGCCACAGTTACTTTGAAAAAGTAACTTAGTTACTTTACAGATTACTCGATTTTAAAAGTAGTTTAGTTACCTTACAGATTACTTGATTTTAAAAGTAACGAAGTTAGATTACAAGTTACTTTATTAGTTACATGTTACACGACAACACCCCCACAGCCTCAACATAAAAATGACGACCGGTTTACTGTGAGGCAGCTCGGCATTGCCAGTAGTAGGATCTGGTTTATTATGGCACGAAAGCGAGCGAGTCAGCCGTGTTTAAGGGCAGCATTTCCGCTACAACATAGGTCTACTGCCCGACCAACTTCTTCAACTCTCCCCCACTTACTGGTTTTGCACCAAAGTCCAGCTTTTGTTGTTTGGGTGGTGGGGGACCTCCTCTCTGCTTTGCATTACCTGCTGGGACTTGCTCTGTAAGTGTGACTGCAGTGCTGCGACTCCAAATGGTTCTTCAAATTTGACGTAGTGTTTTTGTAGCTAGATAGCACTTTGTCGCCACCAGCACAGAGTGTACAACAGACCTTAATACTGCCGTCTTTAGCTGACACAAACTCTAAATAGTGACTGTATTTCCAGCTAGAAAACGTGCATCTCTCTCCTCCCTCCATTGTTGTTTATTTGTGTCGCTGCGTGGTAGCCTACACGTGAACTGTCCACATGCTGAAAACGTGACTTGTCGAATACGTGACTTCACTCCCTGAGACGCAAGAAGAAAGCAAAAATATATTTTTACTAAGGAAAATGACAAATAGTAACGCACAGTGACTTGGATAAGTAACTTTAATCTGATTACTGGTTTGGAAATAGTAACGCGTTAGATTACTCGTTACTGAAAAAACGCATTACGTGGCATCACTGGTGCCATCTTAAGAATTCAAGATGAAAAGTTATTAAAAGAAAAACTTTTTCTCATAGGGCATGGCCATTACGAGGCAGCCATTTTGTGTGTTTCGCCATTGAAACAGGAAGTGGGTGTAACTTCTAAACATTTCAGGATTCATAAGAGTCCAATCCTGACAACATCTACCGGCCGATATTGGCTCAAAGTCATAGCGCCCACTAGTGGCAACAGGAAGTAGACCTAAAAGTCAAGGTGCTATACTTTAACGAACACCTCCTAGAGATTTCTTCCGATGGACTTCAAATTTGGTCACCTTAAAGATGAAAAGTTATTAAAAGAAAAGCTTTTCGTCAATTGGTGTAGGCGTGGCATGGCGGCCATTTTGAGTGTTTAGCGATGAACAAGAAAGTGGCTGTAACTACAGTGTACATGATCTGCTTGAAATTTCCCACAATCAACAAGAGTCCAGGCCTGAGGACATATACAAGCCAATAGTGACTTTTGGTCATAGCGCCCCCCGCTGGCAACAGGAAATCAGCCTTATATGACAAACATCATCCAATTTCCAACTAGGGATGTTAACCGATGACCGTTTGACCGGTGGTTGACCGTTTCAACATTAACCGGTCAAAATTATTGTTAGTCGGTTAAAAAAAAAAAGTGATCTCTAATTTAAGCAATTATAGATAGTGGAATAAACGCTACTACAGTTAGCCATCTCATTCCAATATTTTTCTTTCTGTGAAGTGAAATAATCCCTCACGCAAAATTTTTTATAAGGCATAAAAAAAAAAAAAATGGTTTGGTTCCGGTTTGTTGTCTGTTGAGTTCATGGGTCGATAGGGAATTTATTTAATTTTTTTCCCAGTGGCAGCAAGGGATAAGTAGGATTTTTTTTTTTGCCTTTACAGTAGCAATGGATACTCAATATTTTCATAACATAGCCTACCTGTTACTACATGTACAGTTGTCGCTTAATAAATTGAAAACATGTACTGTAATTCACGTGCATATTAAGTAGCCACGTGTATTTGTTTTGGTCTTATAATACAGCCACAGGTTTACCGCTCCAGCGGAGAGGATGGTTCGTTTAGACAGCAGCTACGTTTACAAGAGTTTGTCCAAAAAAATCAAGATTCGTTGCAAACTAAGAAACAGACTACAAACTGACATCTTTCATTTTAGCTTGTTTGTAAAGTCGCTATTTGCAGAGTAGAGCTTTGTTTGCACAGCGCGGTGAACAAGAGTGGACAGCGCATGAAGAGCAGACTGAAATATCGGTTTCTACATGTTTAAATTTGCCTGTAGAACAGGTAGGTGTTTATTGATAAATATTGACTCTTTAATCATGGAGGGTTTATTGTAGGCTTCTTACAGTTAACAAGTGTACCGTTAGTTCATCTGCGCCAGCGGAAGTAAATAATGTATAAGCTGTAGCTATCGTTTCCAGCCAGTTACATGTGCTGAGTGAAGTAACGCAGACACCTCGGCTCTGCTGTGTGTGTGTGTGTGTGTGTGTGTGTGTGTGTGTGTGTGTGTGCGTGTGTGTGTGTGTGTGTGTGTGCGCGTGCGTGCATCGCTGTTCAGAATCCCGTCTATCTTCCATAATGTAACGCTTGTAGCCAAATGAATTGTGTTGTGAAGTTGTCATTAGCTTCACTGCTGTTAGCCACCTCCAATGAGCCCCAGGGACTTGCTGTAACGTTAGAGCACTCTAAAGGGTGTTTACCTTTCATTTGATCGTGTTTGCTTGCTACGTTGCCATCCTCTTGAACGACATTAAACACAACATATAGTTCATGAGTGGTTTCATCTGCCCTGTCTGACGTGTTGAAGCTCCCCGGCGGCGCAGTAGCGCTGTAGCTGGCCGCCGTGGCCGGTGAGGGCTGGTTGAAGGCGCCGTCCTCACGCTGCTGCTGCCGTAAAACTGGACACGGCAAAGTTAAGTGCCGCTGCGGTGACATCGGGTCCTCTTCCAGCATTGCTGGAGGAAAACGGGCATCTTGCATCACAAGAGTGCTGTACAAAAATGTAATTATAGTTCGCCTTAAACTTTTTATATGTGTATTTATTTAATTAGTATCATTTCTTCCCCAAGCTCATAAAATAAATTTGGGTCGCACATTAATTGACAGGGTCGGTCGGAAACCGGAACCAAACAATTAATTTTGTTAGGCCTAATCGCCTGTTTTAGCATTCTGAAGGTGGCTGTTTTATCCATTGGTTGTATCCTGTTGCAGTCTTTTAGGCAATATTCTGCATAAAATGGGCTTATATTTGGAAACACATTACATCTGCATTTCAGTGGTAACAGATAAGGTGATGATAATCATCATCTTTCTTTATTATTGTTAGCACTACACTCAAACTAAAGCGGCGTCTCTTCGGAGCTGTCATTTTCTCAAATGAGCCGCGGCAATGTTTCTAATGAGCTTCTAACGCTAGACAAACGACTTTATTTTAAACGCGATCACCTGGCTTATACCCAAACTATTTCGAAAGTAAGGAGCCATTTGTCCTCCGATTACATACAAGCTCCTCTGCGCCGCATTTGCGGGACATGTTTCGCGATGTAGGGGATTTAAAAAACGTGACGTGAGTGGAAGGGCGGTGCCGGGGCAGTGAGTGAGTGAGTGTGTGTGTGTGTGTGTGTGTGTGTGTGTGTGTGTGTGTGTGTGTGTGTGTGTGTGTGTGTGTGTGTGTGTGTGTGAGAGAGAGAGATGCGACAGAGTTGAGAAATTGCAGGCGCGGCTCAAAATGGCCCACCACCTGTGGGAGGAACCGCTGGGGTCGGGTGCGCTGCCACATGGGTGGCAGTGAAGGTCAGGGGCCTCGACGGACCAGACCCGGGCAGCAGACGCTGGCTCTGGGGACGTGGAACGTCACCTCTGTGTGGGGGAAGGAGCCGGAACTGGTGCGGGAGGTGGAGCGCTACCGGTTAGATCTGGTGGGGCTTACCTCTACACAGTCTCGGTTCTGGAACCGTACTCCTGGATAGGGGTTGGACTCTTTTCTTCTCTGGAGTTGCCCAGGGTGTGAGGCGCCGGGCGGGTGTGGGGATACTCACAAGCCCCCGGCTGAGCGCCGCTACGTTGGAGTTTACCCCGGTGGACGAGAGGGTCGCCTCCCTACGCCTGCGGGTTGTGGGGGGAAAACTCTGACTGTTGTTTGTGCATATGCACCAAACAGGAGTTCGGAGTATTCGGCCTTCTTGGAGACCTTGACTGGAGTCCTGCATGGGGCTCCAGTGGGGGACTCCATTGTTCTGCTGGGGGACTTCAACGCGCACGTGGGCAATGATGGAGACACCTGGAGAGGCGTGATTGGGAGGAACGGCCTCCCTGATCTAAACCAGAGTGGTTGTTTGTTGTTGGACTTCTGTGCTAGTCATGGATTGTCTATAACGAACACCATGTTCGAACATAGGGATGCTCATAAGTGTACCTGGTACCAGAGCACCCTAGGCCGAAGGTCAATGATCGATTTTATAATCATTTCATCTGATCTGAGGCCGTATGTTTTGGACACTCGGGTGAAGAGAGGGGCAGAGCTGTCAACCGATCACCATCTGGTGGTGAGTTGGGTCAGGGGGTGGGGGAAGACTCTGGACAGACCTGGTAAGCCCAAACGTGTAGTGCGGGTAAATTGGGAACGTCTGGAGGAGGCCCCTGTCCGACAGACTTTCAACTCACACCTCCGGCGGAGCTTTTCGTGCATCCCTGTGGAGGCTGGGGGCATTGAACCCGAGTGGACAATGTTCAAAGTTTCCATTGCTGAAGCTGCGGTGAGGAGCTGTGGTCTTAGGGTCTTAGGTGCCTCAAGGGGCACCGGTGGTCAGGGAAGCCGTCCGACTGAAGAAGGAGTCTTTCCGGGATATGTTATCCCAGAGGACTCCGGAAGCAGTTGCAGGGTACCGAAGGGCCCAAAGGGCTACAGCCTCTGCCGTGAAAGAGGCAAAGCAGCGGGTGTGGGAGAAGTGTGGAGAAGACATGGAGAAGGACTTTCGGTCGGCACCAAAGTGCTTCTGGAAAACTGTTCGCCACCTCAGGAGGGGGAAGCGGGGAACCATCCAAGCTGTATACAGTAAGGATGGGACACTGTTGACCTCAACTGAGGAGGTAATAGGGTGGTGGAAGGAGCACTTTGAGGAACTCCTGAATCCGACTAATACGCCATCTATGTTAGAGGCAGAGCTGGAGGATAACGGGGGATTGTCGTTGATTTCCCAGGCGGAAGTCACTGATGTAGTCAAACAACTCCACAGTGGCAAAGCCCTGGGGATTGATGAGAGCCGTCCAGAAATGCTCAAGGCTCTGGGTGTGGAGGGGCTGTCCTGGTTGACACGACTCTTCAACATTGCGTGGAAGTCTGGAACAGTGCCAAAGGAGTGGCAGACTGGGGTGGTGGTTCCCCTTTTTAAAAAGGGGGACCAGAGGGTGTGTGCCAATTACAGGGGTATCACACTTCTCAGCCTCCCTGGTAAAGTCTACTCCAAGGTGCTGGAAAGGAGGTTCGGCCGATAGTCGAACCTCGGGTTGAGGAGGAACAATGCGGATTCCGTCCTGGTCGTGGAACAACAGACCAGCTCTTCACTCTCGCAAGGATCCTGGAGGGAGCCTGGGAGTATGCCCAACCGGTCTACATGTGTTTTGTGGATTTGGAGAAGGCGTATGACCGGGTCCCCCGGGAGATACTGTGGGAGGTGCTGCGGGAGTATGGGGTGAGGGGGTCTCTACTCAGGGCCATCCAATCTCTGTACGACCAAAGTGAGAGCTGTGTCCGGGTTCTCGGCAGTAAGTCGGACTTGTTTCAGGTGAGGGTTGGCCTCCGCCAGGGCTGCGCTTTGTCACCAATCCTGTTTGTAATATTTATGGACAGGATATCGAGGCGTAGTCGGGGTGGGGAGGGGTTGCAGTTCGGTGGGCTGGGGATCTCATCGCTGCTCTTTGCAGATGATGTGGTCCTGATGGCATCATCGACCTGTGACCTTCAGCACTCACTGGATCGGTTCGCAGCCAAGTGTGAAGCGGTTGGGATGAGGATCAGCACCTCTAAATCGGAGGCCATGGTTCTCTGCAGGAAACCGATGGAATGCCTTCTCCAGGTAGGGAATGAGTCCTTACCCCAAGTGAAGGAGTTCAAGTACCTTGGGGTTTTGTTCGCGAGTGAGGGGACAATGGAGCGGGAGATTGGTCGGAGAATCGGCGCAGCGGGTGCGGTATTACATTCAATCTATCGCACCGTTGTGACAAAAAGAGAGCTGAGCCAGAAGGCAAAGCTCTCGATCTACCGGTCAGTTTTCATTCCTACCCTCACCTATGGTCATGAAGGCTGGGTCATGACCGAAAGAAAGAGATCCAGGGTACAAGCGGCCGAAATGGGTTTCCTCAGGAGGGTGGCTGGCGTCTCCCTTAGATATAGGGTGAGAAGCTCAGTCATCCGTGAGGAGCTCGGAGTAGAGCCGCTGCTCCTTTGCGTCGAAAGGAGCCAGTTGAGGTGGTTCGGGCATCTGGTAAGGATGCCCCCTGGGCGCCTCCCTAGGGAGGTGTTCCAGGCACGTCCAGCTGGGAGGAGGCCTCGGGGAAGACCCAGGACTAGGTGGAGGGATTATATCTCCAACCTGGCCTGGGAACACCTCGGGATCCCCCAGTCGGAGCTGGTTAATGTTGCTCGGGAAAGGGAAGTTTGGGGTCCCCTGCTGGAGCTGCTCCCCCCGCGACCCGACACCGGATAAGCGGACGAAGATGGATGGATGGATGGATTGCTCAAAATGGCTGTTATTTCAAATAGCGTAGCATATTTTAAACTAAACGGTTAACCGGTTAATGAGGCTCGGTAACCGGTCAAGAAAATTTTTAGTTTTCGCCATCCCTATTTCCAACATGAAACTTAGAATGTGTGGTCTACTTGTGATACTGAGCCGGCCCCTATACTTTAACCACGCCCATGTACTCAGGCCACGCCCCATTTTATGGCTTTTGAACCATTTAAGGTAGAGTCTTGTGTGAGGTATCACTGAACTCAGCAGAGAGTTCCTATGTGATTGGTAATGGTTTGACCCACCCCCTATGCGTTAGCCACGCCCCCCTTCATAACTAATGACCCATTTCTTGCACACTATTGTGTGGGGTATCATTGAACTTTCACAGCTAATTAACTGTATGACATAGAGTCTTGTGTGAGGTATCATTGAACTCAGCAGGGAGTTCCCTTTTCATTTGTGACAATTTGCAGTGTCACAAGGAGCAGGGTCCGCCAGTAACCCCGATGCCCACAGAGGAGCAAGGTCCCGTCCAACGCTGCTTGCAGTTTTAATTTATTTTATTTTCCATGAATCATTATTTAAAAACACAATTTTCAAATTTTGCGGTTGATGAATGTTTATAGCAAAGACTAAAGGGAAAATATATATATTTATGTGTGGGAATTTGTTTGATTTAACATCACACTGCATTATTAGTTGTTTTAAATAAATTATTTTTTTGAAATATCAATTTATGGTAGGCCTAACATATTAATTATTATATTCAGAAGATGATCCTCATATCAATCACCGTGATTATAGCTTGTAGCCATCCTAACCGTTATAGAATTTACTGAGACTATCTTTTCAAAATTAAGAAGGGACTAGTTTTAGGAAGCATTTTCAGGAAATTAAAAGGGTAAGCAGATTGTTGCCAAGGTCTTTGTTCACAGAGTAAAATGTACATGTATATAGCTTTGTATTGATATGTGTACATATACAACGTGTTTTGGCACACTTCTACCTCAGCCTATACTGCACACAGACACAAGTACTTTTGCATATTGTGCTTAAATAGAGACCTGTGTGCAGTGGTGCCATGCCAACAATCTTATTCAACCATTTCACAAACTGAGGAAAGGGTCGTGACATGGGTCATAGGGTATCAGAGTTCACAAATGATGAACCAATCAATTGGCTCTGCTCCTATAGGCACCTTGGTGTTCATATGGACAACACTTTTGGCTGGAAGGCCCATGTTGAAAGTGTGTTATCATTTAGAGCAGACACTCACGGTGAATTAGAGGGTTTGTGTTATACAAGGCTGCATTACAGAGTACAGTATGTTAATATGTCAGAAAGCAATATCTAAAAACATCTAATTTAAAGCTTGCTTGTCAGGTGACTGCCATGAAGGTTGTGTAGAAGAATATAAACCAGTCTCTCCAGGCAAGCACAGAGAATATGGTCTGATCCGTGTTTATTCTCCATACCAAGTATGAGATCTTATCCTCTGGCAGAAGAAATAGGGTAACAATAAAAATAGGGTAACAATAAATTGTTGGGCAGGGTCATCCCTTTTTTCCCATGTCATTTTGGAGGAGTTCAAGTACCTTGGGGTTTTGTTCGCAAGTGAGGGGACAATGGAGCGGGAGATTGGTCGGAGAATCGGCGCAGCGGGTGCAGTATTACGTTCAATCTATCGCACCGTTGTGACGAAAAGAGAGCTGAGCCAGAAGGCAAAGCTCTCAATCTACCGGTCAGTTTTCGTTCCTACCCTCACCTATGGTCATGAAGGCTGGGTCATGACCAAAAGAACGAGATCCAGGGTACAAACGGACAAAATGGGTTTCCTCAGGAGGGTGGCTGGCGTCTCCCTTAGAGATAGGGTGAGAAGCTCAGTCATCCGTGAGGAGCTCGGAGTAGAGCCGCTGCTCCTTCATGCGAAAGGAGCCAGTTGAGGTGGTTCGGGCATCTGGTAAGGATGCCCCCTGGGCGCCTCCCTAGGGAGGTGTTCCAAGCACGTCCAGCTGGGAGGAGGCCTCGGGGAAGACCCAGGACTAGGTGGAGGGATTATATCTCCAACCTGGCCTGGGAAGCCTCGGGATCCCCCAGTTGGAGCTGGTTAATGTGGCTCGGGAAAGGGAAGTTTGGGGTCCCCTGCTGGAGCTGCTCCCCCCGCGACCCGACACCGGATAAGCAGACGAAGATGGATGGATGGATTTTGGAGGAATTAGTTAGGTTATTTGTGAACTCCTGGGTTAAAAAAGGCCCAGGACCAACTAATTTCTGGGTTATTTCAACCCAGAAAATGGGGTTGTTCTTTTGACCCAGAAGTTGGGTTATATTAACTACAAAGTTGGGTTATTTTAACCAAACATTTGGGTCAGGTATTTAACCCAGCAGTCGGGTTATATTAACTACACTGTTGGGTTATTTTAACCCAACATATGGGTCAAGTATTTAACTCAGAAGTTGGGTCAAAAAGAGTAAGTCATTTTCTGGGTTGAAATAACCATAGTTATCTTTATTAAAGTGAATTAGGTTTAAATCGTCGATATAGGCCACATTTTATAAGGCAATGTGAACAGCCAAACAAAAAATCAGATCTGAGCAAAAAATCAGAATCAAGCATTAAGACTTGCGGTGTGAACATAGCTAAAAAGCTGGCCAAAGCCAAGGGGGTAAGCTTTGCTTCAGAACTCGAACCTCCGATGGCGCCATTTTGTTGCTATAAAGGTATCACCTCCTGTTAGCATTCCACTGACCGCCATTTTTTTTTTTCGTCACTTGACTGTGAATAACTTTACATCTGAAGCGTTTAAAGATTCTATTTGTCCGTTGTTTATTTCTAAAGAAACACGACAATGTATAAAAGGCTCCATTACCTTGTACCTCACGTTATGGCTCCATAGCAGACGTTTTTGTAAAAATAGGCTTGTGTCATAACCAAGTGCCTTACTGTCGCACAGTAGAGGAATTACCGTATAGTACAGGAGAAGCTCGCAGGCAGTTTTGACTTACATTAGCTGTTTAGGTTTAATTACTAATGTTAACTAGCATGTTAGTTAGCAATAATTAGCCTGTGTTTATGTTATCTCCTTACATATACCTACACTCTCCGTCTCTGTAAGATTGGAAATGATTGAGATTTCTCTTGGCACAGCTACCAAAAGACTTACAACTTTCAGACACGTTGCTTACGTCACATTTACGTTGTCTCTGTCAGTTGGAGGCTGCGCAGTAAAGCAAGAGATCACCGGAAAAGTGCTTCTAATAGCCTTCACTGGTCTCCGTCCAGAGCAACGGGGTCTATTGGTCCATTATATATATGTCAATGGCCAAAGCCCATCTTTATGCAAATTAATTTGTTGAACGCGACGCGACTATCCAATAGAAGTAGAGCACAGGGGAGACTTACAAAAGTGTTAGCCATGATGCTCATGGCTAACACTTTTGTAACTTTATTTTTTGACAAATCATTTCAGCTCTGCTTTCTAACATAATGTCATTGTGTTAACCGAGCACCGTTAGCCTTTACAACAGAGCTGCTTCACTACACTTGTTAGATAATGTTTAAGGCTGCATTTGAGCATTAAATCTTTGAATATTATTAAAATAATGGCATAGCAACCTGTGCTTTAAAAAAAAGAAATTTAAAAATCAAGAATTGAATCGATCCTTGACCTTAGAATCAAAAATGTAATCAAATCGAGGATTTGGAGAATTGTGACACCCCTACTCGTGACACAGTGACACAGTGACAGTGATGACCAGTTTAGCTCATGATACATCTAAAGTAGGCTAAGTTATGTTAGTATGCAACACTTGAAATGCAACGATGCATCTGTAACATATTCTCTTATTGTAAATGAATGATTTTCTGTCGAGCAAAATATTAATCGCAATTATATTACCTCCCTGTAACATTAACTCAGTACTATACAGTGGACAATACAGCATCGTAAAGAAAAGACCTTTACAACAGCAGGTGTGGTAAAAACACTTCTACTTTTGTCCAAAGCGGCAGCTAGAATCAACACAAACTGAAGATTCATATAGCCACTTTAAAGTTAAACAAGATTAGGTCAAAACCTAGCACATGGCTGAACAGTGTATGGTCATGTGCAAAATGTGGTCAAAATGTTTACACAGTTAGTCAGTGGTAGTGTCAATGTGAATTTCTGGATATCAAATGTACATCTGCAATGTTCTGTAAGTGGTTTTATTTGTTCTTTAATGTGTACTGCAGTAGTTTATCATGACACCGTTATGGCACGCTTGAGTCCTAAAATGTTAGAAATGTGGTTACAAGAACAAAAATTTCCAGTCATTAAGATGTTTGATCTGAAAACTTATAATGAAGCAAATGACATCCAGTAATAGTAAATGGTAGAGTTTATTAATTAGTCAGTATATTATAATTTATACAAGGTGAAACATGGTATACAAGAGATGATCATTACATACAGCTCAGGGTGCTAACTTAAACATTAGTTTCATATGTATGTATTTATTTATATCCCATTCATGAATTACCACCATTTGCTTAGCTTTAATAAATCAACTTATTTCTTCGATCCCAGTGTCAGATGTGTGAATGGCGATTGTCCTCAATACAATTATGCTGATTAAGTTGCACACCATGTTGTCTCCTCTTTCACTCTTTGTTACAGTTAGGCTGATAGAGAGCTTGTCCATCACAGCAAATATGATTAAAGTGATTGAGGGCTTGTCCACTTGTTTGTTTATCTACACACAATAAATAAGCTGTCTAGCTGACATAAGGGCTGTTAAAAGGGTTTGATGTGGAATTTTGACAAGGATCACTTTTAGGATGGTTCCAGTCAGCAAATATGTCACATTAATCAGACATAACAAATAGTATGTTTTGAGATATTTGTCATTAAAATCCACATAATCACCTTGTTTTATAATTGATTGTGTGATTGTGTGTGTGTGAGATTATGCTGTGTTCGTGGTACTGTACATGCACTGATGCTCTACACAAATGAAGTTCCTAACGGATAAATAAAGTTCTTTGAATTGAATTGAATTGAATAAAGCACCATATATTGTCAGAAGAATGAATGATGATTTTTTTTCCTAACTGAAAAAGTTAGAAGTTAAGTTGTTAACAGCATTGCATACCTGATTGTTTCTCCCTGGAAATCCATAAAGCTTCTGTATATGGTATATAAGAGAGTGAAGGGCACCCAGCTGTATCACCAATCTTTCTTTCCCAAGCTTAGGTCATGTGCCACTCTTTGTCCTGTCTCCCTACAACTGGAGAATAGGGTGTTGCGTCCGGTTTGGCTTAAAGAAGCATCTCACTGTCAGCCCAGTAAGATGGACAAGAAGTGTTGTATTGTCACATTGGCTTCTAGCTAAACTCCCCAGCTTACTTTCACCAGTGATGCCTCTCTACATGAGAGGATGAGACTGTATTATTCTGCTGAATGCTCTAGTCTCACACTTAAGCTTGTAACATGGATGTGCAAAATGCAGCTCAGAAACCAATGAAAGAAATGCTGGCTTAATATAGAAACTTTTCTGCCATGACAGAATTGTCAGTCTGGGTATAGAAGCTGAGTTTCCCATTTGAGAAATGTAAACACTTTCTGATATGGTTTGGGTTTCCCAACACATTGTCTGCGTATGTAGAATTACACAGTATGTAAGCATTGTGGGCACTAAGGTTGTTCTGTGTTAGTTCATTCATCATTCTGTATATAAAATGTTAAATGACAGTTTCCCATATCTACTTAGCATTGGTGTTTTTTTGAGCAACAAATACTTGCTTCACACATACATGTCAATGTACAGTTAAAAGCTTTACCTTTTTTTTTTTTTATTTCTTACTATCGTCTTATTTGTAATTCATGTGCTGTCTTTGTGATATCTTAGAAAATCACTCAGAATTGAAAGTCAGCATTCCAAACTGGGAGCGCAGTTTGAGAGACTTCGGAGTCTAATAGATGCTATTGGTTGCATTATTTTATATTGACTGATGGAAATAAAAGTCAGGAAATCATGGCCTGCGGTTTCAATTTTGACAATTTTCTAAGTCAGGAGCCCATATATATATATATGACTGTTTGAATGATTGTTTTAAGATAGACTTGAAAAGTTTTGAACCTATGATTTACAAGGTGAGCTACTTATGTTAGCTTATAACTACATTGACGTACTTGGTCATGAGCAACCACTATTGTTTCCAGCAGAAGTTGAATACCTGTACCACTGGAATGCAGTGTACTGAAACAGAATCATGACACACACGTGCAAAAGTAATAACGTTTAATTCAAATAAAACCATGCAACAGGTCACCATCACCCTGATTAGATTCAATGTATGAGAGAAGAGACAGCATGGAGTATACACAGGTCAGCCCAGAGACTGAAGAAACAAAAATAGCAAACAAAAAAAATCACAGATCCTCCTGCTCAGCACAGGCCACAGTACAGTGTTGTTTCTAAAAAGGTGCCAAGCGCACTATGTTCTCTGAAGAGAGAAAGCACAAGGACCTGGAGCCCCCCACCCCCATCCCAAGCACTGGCTGCTAATAATCAATCACCATCACAAAGCGCTATCACCCATATGGCACACAGAAGACAAGTCTGAACATGAGTGATGAGCCGTCAGTGCCCTGTTGATACATACATTGCGAATGTCTAGTAGCAGTTTATTCCCGTGTACCGGACATGCACTTGTTTAAGGAAGGCCCGTGAAATTCACATCATCAGGATTGCGTAAGCTGGGGAATTTGAGACTAACGGGACCTGGGAGACCAAGCAAAGCATTGTTTGGGGGCACATTTTCTTCTCTATGAGGGGAATCATACTGCAAGACATTATGGTTTGTTGTTTAAAAAAACAACCCAGAGTAATCCAAACATTTACCTTTTGGTTCGTGGTTACAGAAGCAGATTTATTTTGCGGAATAATGGGTGGATTCAAATGCATCACCACAATACCCATATAACAGGGACTATTTGTCACCACCTGTGAAGAATCGGGCACATAATTGGTACACTCAGGTCAGCAGGTGTTATTTTACAATCTGGATGTAGAACACAAAAGATATTTAAAAAAATAACATGAGTAAGATGTACAGTATTTTTGTTTTGCATGTCTGGTCTGCACTGTGAACTTTAATGGATGACTGGGCGCACATCCCTCTCTCTGTCCAATGATAGGCTCCTGAGGGAGGAAGTGGGAGTCCAGAGTCTTGGATAACATGATGGTTGTGTAGATTGAAAGTGGTAGAGTTGCATGTGTTTGTGTGTGAAGGACAGGGAGGGATAGCAGCAGGTGCCTCAGTTGCTGTACACCTGGCCTTCAGGCGGCTGGGAAAGCCTGTTGTTTTCTTTCATCATCATGTGCTGTCTTAGCTCCTGCAGCACCATCCGGATGTTGTAGGAGTTTTTCCACCTGCACAGCGCTGTCAGTGTCTTTATGTCCACCTGAAGGAGGAGGAGGAGAGGGGGGGATATATATGGCCTCAATTGTGCACCCTGGCATTAAGGTTAAATATATGGAATGCTAGGCTAAAGCAGTGTGTTGGCACAAACAGCTTCTTGCGGCGTGTAAAGCTTGTTTCCATCAGAGTGCAATTTAAGTTTTTTGAGTAGGGCTATCAGCATTAACGCGTTAATTGCAATGCGATTAAGGGCCGAGCATAACGCGTCATTTTTATTTATTTTTTTAAAATCGCATGCCGCCATTTATTAATTTATTTTCACTTCGCTCAGCTTTGCGTCGTGCCCAACAGGCTACTATTTTGACCCTTTGCCGCACTTTGCCATACTTCCTCGCATCCTGCTGCTGCAGGAATAGCAACGCAGATTTCGGTGCCTCATTCCGGTGACACGGATATGCCTGCGCTTCTTTGATGCTCTGAAACAGACGTTACAGGCAACAGAAACATCGCTGCACTGACAGCTAAAGCTAAACGGTGTAAAGTTTGTCTGTATTTCACTGTAGAGGATTCCGACACCGGGATGTAACAATCTGCAGCTGCCGTTGTCGGAAAAACACAGTTCAATGAAACTGGTAAGCTACAGCCTCGTGGTGCATTCAAAGTTATTGTTAAATGCCCTTTTGCCATCTGGTGGTTGTTTTTATAGTTCAATAGCTTTTTACTAGTGAAATAAGTTATTACATTATTATTAAATCATTTAATTTTGACCATATGGCCTTAACAATAAACAAGCCAACTGTTGTTTAGTACCCTTCTTTTTTTTTTTTTTTTTTTTTACTTTCAGTTCAGGCACCGGTACCGTTTTAAAAGTACCGCTTCAGCACCGGTATCCAAACCAAACAATACCCAACCCTAAAATGTGTGACTAGATTCACACATTTTTCTTTTGTTTACAGTAAATAAATAATAAACCGATACAAATCTTAAAATCAAGTTCATAAAGTCACTTTTTTTGCATTTATTTGATTCCCAATCAAGATACACTGGTAAGAATTGCTTTCCATTGTTAATATGTACTTAAACAGTTCTGAAATGCAAAATATTTTGTAACATTTTAATCATGTGATAAAACATGCGATTGATCGCGATTAACTATAGCAATCCTGCGATTAATCGCGATTTAAAAATGTATAGTTTGACAACAGAGCTGAACAGTCCGACCAGTGTAATTAGTTATGTTATTAATTTGTTTACAATATTTTCAGGCTTCAACCAGTGAGTAGGAGAGGACAGCATCCAACAGCGAGTCCTCCTCAGTTTGATTGTATGAAAATAAGTATTCCCCCCTAGTCTGACACGGGGCGACCGACCGTAAATTATGTGCATATTGCATACAACTAATAATAAACACTTTAAGTTAAACTTATAATGTAGATCAAATAGGAAAGAGTGGTAGATAGTGAAATTTGGATACTCACCACACCATTTGAATTGTGAACGCCGCTCAGGTTGATCTTGTTCACAAAGCGGACATGAGGAGGATACTCTGGGTATCTGGATCCACATTCTATTTTCAGACTATATATCCTGCCTTCATAGACAGTCTGCAATTAAAGAAAAGATGACAGGTTAGCTAAGTTGGGCAGTATCAATATATTATTACAGTATACAGTGGAATTCAGAAATCCCAAAGGTATTATTTTCAATACCGTCAAATATACAGAGGTGGAATAATCATTCGGATAGAGAAGTACATTTTTTTCGGTGCCATAAAAGTATCGACGTTCAGTACTAGGGCTGCAACTAACGATTATTTTAATAATCGATTAATCTGTCGATTATTTTTTCGATTAATCGATGAATCTGATAAAAAAAAACAAAAAAGCATTGATTTACATCAACTCAATACATACATACTTGTTGTTTTAGTTAATAGTTGTGTAAGTAAGTAACCCAAATAGCAGATACAGACAAGACAGACACACACTTATTCATAAAATTATTACCATCATTGTAGTAAGTGCAAGTTAAGTTCATTTATACACCACACACTAATATATTTGTCAACAATAACTGATATGGGACAAAGCACATAATATATACATGACAACAGATTGAAAAATAAATGGGCCAAAAAAGGCGAGTGAATAAAACCATGTCTTTAGTCTTGCAAACTGTACCACCCCTGCTTTATTACTGTTATTACCGAGCTAACGCTAGCTTGTCATGCTAGTCAGCTGGATAACGAGTAAACACCAGCACCAGAAGAGCTACTGGAGGGACGTTATGTTCCTCACTTCAGAACGGAACAGAAGTAGGATAGTGTAGTGACTTTACCCTGCTGTTGAACTCCCTTCCTCCTCATCAAGGACTCCAACATGTTTACGTTTTAGGTGCTGACTCATCACCGTGGTGCGCCCGTGCCATGCCGTGTCGCTTTTGCTTATCTTGCAATTAACACGTTTTTGATTTATTTAGTGTGAAATGCTCCCACACCTTGGATGACTTAGATTGTACTGATTTCTCTGCCTCCGCCGTGTGTTTCAGAACAACGTTATGGTCTCTCTCCGTATTTCCTCTCCCCCCCCTTCTATTTTTTCTTTACTTTCGCTCCGCACTGCTCCGCGCTCAACTAAATTTTTTTTTTTTTATCTCCGCGACTAGGTGGCGTAATAGTTGCGCGACACAACGAATCGATAATTAAATTCGTTGCCAACTTTTTTAGTAATCGAATTTTATCGATTTTATCGATTTGTTGTTGCAGCCCTATTCAGTACCCAGCCCTACTCTCTCCTCCTCAATAACTACAGACACAGAAATGGCACATACTAAGGAAAGCTCATTGTGGGACTGGCTCTAGTGGCTGCAATTCTGCACCAAGGCTGAATTTCGGGAAAGAGACTTCACATACATTATGAGGCGACCACTAAGGTCTATATAAAAGCATCCGAAGAGCACCATGTCATGGGACCTTTAAATAAACTTGTATGAATTCACAACACAAATGATCAGCGTGGCATTTGAAATAGGGATGCACCAATTGAAAAAATTTTCAGCCGATACCGATGTGTAGAATTTTCATTTGGTCGTTGTCGATACCAAGGCCGATGTGAATAAGCAGAAATTCAATCAAATGTATGAAGAGTTTGAGTTTCTGAAAAGATGTCTCACTCTGTAGATAAAACAGAGACCTGAACACAAGGTGAAAAGAGGAGCTGCAGCAGTTAGAGAGAGCTGTGCAGTAAAACAAAAATATGGTGTTTTTTGAAAATTAAACCATGTAAACCAATTCTGGTACAACCTTAAAATACAATTATTAACCTGAAAATGAGCAGTGAGTGTGGTTAGCCATATCCCAGTATTCGCGGTCTTCCTGGCTGGGAGTGAAGCATGGTGGAGTTAGTACATGATACTTGTTTCTTATCCGATTACTCGACTAATCAATGGAATAATCTGTAGAATACTCATTACTAAAATAATTGATAGCTGGCAGCCCTAGTCAACAGCCTTTACAACAAGCACATCCTGTTTCTTAAAAAGGTTTCCTAAATTAACATTAACTTAAATCCCATCTGTGTAGTGTTTTCAACTCATTTAGAGAATCATGAGGGCATGTGAAACAGTGTAGACATCATCTTATTATTACAGGCAGTTAAAAAGAGATTTGAGAATGAGATTGCTCTCCTAAAATATGTTGCTTGAGCTAGTTTTAAGCCTGCTATTGGCCAACTGAAGAGCAGTATGATGTATTAGTGTTGTAGACTGTGATGGTGGCTCACCTTTGAAGGGCCAATGATCATGCCATTCCAGTGAGTTAGTGTCATGTCGTCATCATCTTCGAGTCCCCAGCTCACTGTACCGTCTCCACCTCCTTTCTGACCTTCCTCCAGTTCCTCCAGCAGCCGAAAGCTGCGGGGAACTACGATGCCTACACACACACACACACACACACACACACACACACACACACACACACACACACACACACACACACACACACACACACACACACACACACACACACACACACACACTTTAGGTCAAACTTTTTTTCTGAAAAATAATGGAATTGGAATAATTTTTATAAGAGGACTTGAAAAGCTCTACTGGGAAATAATCACTCTCAAATTACTGGAGTGATTATGTAGGAAGAGCATCTGAATAGAAAGTAAAAATGAACAAAATAAAACTATCAAAATCTGTATGGTTCATCTTTCCACTGTTCCAACAATCACCACTGTGGTATGGTTTAAATGAACACACAATTTACCAGTTTACATATGGTAATATGCTGGATCTATACACACTAAAAGTATTGTTTATTTAGTCTGGTGGGTTTAACGACAGCGATGTTGGAGCCGTTTCTAGTTAAACAAAAAGGATCTTACTCTTTAACATAAAGGTGGTGTTGAAAGCAGGGACTTTCTCTCATTTGGCCCTAGCCATGCGCGACAGACACTAGCCGGGAAGTCCTGATACTATGCCACAATACTGTAGCCTATCAGACAAGGTATTCACATCAAGTAACATCTCAAAACCAATGATGATAATTGGTGTTGTGTTTATTAGCCATTTGCTATTGGTACCATCTTCACAACTAAACACTCTCTGTAGAGACAGGCTTTTGCGGAGGGTGGTAAGCAAAAACTTTTTCCAGGCTGTGACTATCTGACTTGGGCACGGTGAAATATTGTGATGTAGAGCATCCTGGGACATCATGGCACTTCCCTTCACTCTCCCTGTCATCTTTTGTGCTGCAACTATCTTCAACCTGAATAAACCAATGATTTTAAAGATAGGTTATTAGCTATTGATATATGTGTTGCTTTGTGTTAAAGAATCAGCATTGAATAACCTATTTAATATTTTGTCAATGTCATATTACACTTTTGATTCATATTAAGGCCTTATGTTGAAAACGGAGAAGACAAACAAAAAGAAATTCAAAGTCCACTCCCACATATTTATGTGGATAGTTATATGATCCAAAATGTCAAAGAAGTTAAATACCTGGGAGTGATCTTGGATCCTGTACTAGATTTTAAAAACCATGTTAAAAAGGTTTGTCGTGTTTTGAAATTTAATATTGCTAACTTCAGGCACATTAGAAGCTCTTTGTCATTGGAAGCAGCAAAATCTTATTTTAATGCAATGATTTTATCGCATATATTGTATTGTATGTCATCATGGTCTCAAGCCAAACAAACAGTTTTAAATCCTCTTAGATCTTGACATAATCAAGCTTTGAAAATCCTAGACAAAAAACCTAGACGGCACCACCACTGTAGTATACTGGAGAAGTACAGTATTTTAAGCTTTGATAATTTGATCAGGAATTTGGTAATTTGATATCCGTTTGGTTCACAAAATTCTTAATGATGCCGCTCCACCCCCTTTAAAAACATATGTACAGCTACGCTCTAAACTGACAAACAGAGCCTTGAGGTCTGTATCCAGGGGTGATTGCAATGTTCCCAAAAGAAAATCTGTTTTTTCTCAATCAGCCTTTTCCTATAAAGCAGTCAAAGAATGGAATGGGCTTCCTGATATTTTAAAGAATATCTCAAATTTTAAAAGCTTCTAGCGGGCAGTTAAATACTTCCTTTTAGACCATCAGACCTGCTCTCACTAACGCTTTTTATTCCATTGTTGTGTATATCTGTGTATTGCACCTTCGGTGTAAATAGTCTATTTACATTGTCTTAACTGTCTTTGTTGTATAAACATGTTATGTTTATTGTTTTTGTCATGTACTCAACTCTACAGATGGAAAGTAGCATAATGCTAAATCTGGTGCAGCTATCTTTTTAATGTAACTGCACATTGTCCTGCTAAATAAACTAAAGGCTGTGAAATTATGAAAATGACTAGGTCAGTTTTGTCTGTGAAGCTTTCACAAACAACCACCAGGGGCCTATTGCACAAAAGTAGAATAAAGAAATCCAGGATAAATGAAAAAGCACAGCTTGACTTAGTGTGATCCACTCATCGCGGCTTAATCGGTTGCACGTTTGCCGAGCCAGGATAAGTAGGTGAAGCTATGTCAAGCCAGGAGTAGATAGCTGGGATAAGTGCACGTTCACGGCTTTCTTAAATAGACCACGGTATCGATCACAGATTTACTGATGCAGAAATGGAAAAGACGTGTGCAGCATATGTTTCACCCGCTAAGCAGCAGCTTCTAATGGAAATTTACAAGGAGGTGAAACATAATATGCAAAAAAGGGAAATACGGCTGTTTTCAAACGGAAAAAAAGCCCGACAGACAATAGCGGACTGACTGAATACGTATGGATTTAAAAAAAATCTACTTAGTCACTCCACGTTTTAATTGCTTTAATATGCTTGTTTTATGTGTTGGTTTTATTGCTGTATCCGTTTTATGTGCTAAATGTGCTGTTTTTAGTGTAAAGTGTCTTTGAGTAGCCTGTAAAGCACTAGCCTATATAAATAAAATGTATTATTTAGTCTACTTCGCCTTAAAAGTGAGCAAAGGGAATTCTTGTTCCTGGGAAATTTATAAGGACTAGGCTTAATTTCAAAGATAATGCAAGAATATGTTTTACAACCATATGCACAAATCTCCATAAGCTATGTCTAATTCTAAATATCTTTCTACAATTAATGTTCATACAGAACAAGCATGACTGGACAAAAACTAGAAAAAGAAGTAATTTCAATACACAATGTAAGCATATCTGTAAAACGATGTAGCCTGTTATTATTCATGTTTTTTTTTTCTCACTCCCAAGCTCGAAGATGACAAGTGACAGCACCAAAATAAAAAGATTAAGAAGCTTTGTGGCATTCCAACTCATTCTCACTCCCATTTGGTAAAAAAGGACGTTTGATTGATGCAAAAAGTCCCCTTTTAGAGTCCGCTGCACGGTGTGGGAGGATCCCCTTGCCTCCCCGCGTTGCACGGGGCACATTTCACGGGGACAGTAGCGGAGGAAAAGCCCATTTCCTCCGTATCGTCCCACTTTTTACCATTAGGCCTACCATCTCAACAACTGCAGTAGTAGGATTTAAATCAAACTCGTGACAGGAATAGTGACAAGTAATGCATGTTAATAAAATGAAGCAGAACACATTCAGAAGACAACGGAATAACTGTTAAACACGTTTATTTCGGATCAGAGCGGCAGCTGATTTAACACGTAAGACTCCAGGATTAATCTTAGCCTGCTCTGGACCAGGCTAGCTGCAAAGAATAAATCGCCATGGTTACTTGGCTGGGTTTAATTCGACCTGCTTTTGTGCAACCAAGTCAAAGCTAAATTCATCCAGGATAACCTGAATATCCCGGCTTAATCCCTTATCTTGGTTTTGTGCAACAGGCCCCAGGTCTTTGCCAGTTCCACAATAGTAAACAGTAAATATGAAAGACAAGGAAAAACTCCACTGATGGAAGACAGACAGAAAGTGCAAGCTAGGATTTTTTGGTTAAATTATTTAGCCCCTTTCCCTGTTTGTTAGCACGTTTAGAGTGGTACCAATGCATGCCTGATGTTTTCCCGTTTAATTCAATACCATAGTTTTCATCCTAGCAGCAAAAGTGAGCTCAATACAACCTCTCATATACAACAAAGTGAAATCACGGTCAACCCGTGATTCATTTCTAACGCGTTTAATGTTTCAAATTAACCTAACAGAAATTATAATTATATATAATTATATATACTTTTCATAATCATGATGCACACCCATGTTGATAGCAAACTATGCAATTCGCTAGGTTTGGGATAAAGGTAGCCTATTATAATGTGCCCTGCTCCTGGCACTCCGTACCTCTTGTTGATGTGAAATTAACTCTGCTGTCTGTCCCTCATCATAACTAGGCTGTGGATTGGTGATAGCCAGACTAGTAGGCCTACTTTTCTTCCTCAGTTTCTTTTACACGTAGCATATACAGTAAGTGATCGTATTAGCGCCCCCTGCTGTTGGCTGTTAATATCGCTTTATTAGACTTTTTTTTGTGCCGACGGCCGTCGGTTGGACATTGGACGTTCTGGACTTTTCCAGAACGCACAGATTGTTCGTCCCTGGTTGAACGTCAAAAAGTAACATTCCCTGAAAACAGAGTGTAGTTTCTTTTAAGCATCTCACATCACACTTTCAGTCACTATGACCACTACTACGGTCAGAAACTTGCCAAAATATGAACAATAATGTCACTGTCAACGGGCTTATCTGCTAATGTTTAGGGCTGCAACAACGAATCGATAAAATTCGATTACTAAAAAAAGTTGGCAACGAATTTCATTATCGATTCGTTGTGTTGCGCAACCATTACGCCACTCAGTCGCGGAGATAAAAGAATTGAGTTGAGCGCAGAGAGGAGCAGAGGAGCATCGCAGAGCATCGCAGAGCATCGCAGAGCGGAGCATCGCAGAGCGAAAGAAAAGAAAAAAGAGCAGAGCGGGGGTAGAGGAAATACGGAGAGAGACCGGAGAGACCCGTAACGTTGTTCTGAAGCACACGGCGGAGGCAGAGAAATCAGTACGACCTAAGTCATTCAAGGTGTGGGAGCATTTCACACTAAATAAATTAAAAACGTGTTAATTGCAAAATAAGCAAAAGCGACACGGCATGGAACGGGCGCACCACGGTGATGAGTCAGCACCTAAAACGTAAACATGTTGGAGTCCTTGAGGAGGAAGGGAGTTCAACAGCAGGGTAAAGTCACTACACTATCTTACTTCTGTTCCGCTCTGAAGTGAGGAACGTAACGTCCCTCCAGTAGCTCTTCTGGTGCTGCTGTTTACTCGTTATCCAGCTGACTAGCATGACAAGCTAGCGTTAGCTCATTAATAACAGTAATAAAGCAGGGTTGGTATAGTTTGCAAGACTAAAGACACGGTTTTATTCACCCGCCTTTTTTGGCCCATTAATTTTTCAATCTGTTGTCATGTATATATTATGTGCTTTGTCCCATATCAGTTATTGTTGACAAATATATTAGTTTGTGGTGTATAAATGAACTTAACTTGCACTTACTACTGTCTGTGTGTGTGTGTGTCTTGTCTGTATCTGCTATTTGGGTTACTTACCTTTACACAACTATTAACTAAAACAACAAGTATGTATGTATTGAGTTGATGTAAATTAATGCTTTTGTTTTTTTTATCTGATTCATCGATTAATCAAAAAAATAATCGACAAATTAATCGATTATTAGAATAATCTTTAGTTGCAGTCCTACTAATGTTAGCTACCGACCGTTACCTTGAAACCATCCAGCAAATAGACGGTACCATAGGGTGCCATTACCTGAAACCGGTGATTTAACGTCCCCGTTCATTTTACACAGAAAAAAACGCTAGCTACGTTTTTCATGTTGGTTTTGAGCGGTATGCACCTTCACTAACCTGTAAAACGGTTTTAAAACTAACATTAATACAGCGTGTCGGAGGAATACAGCATCTCCTGCAGCAGGGAGTCAAATCAAAGGCAGCAAATTCATGAAATTCAGTGTCCACAATGCTATTTTCCATTAAACTGTAGCTGTCATATTTCACGGGACCCGCGTAAGTGTGGATTTCGTGACATGGGTATTGTCGCCGTTTGTCACTTTGCCTAAGATTGAAGTTAAAAGTTAAAACTCAAATACAACTAAATAAAATGCCACATTACTTCACGTTATGTACCACTCATTACGTCTATGTTACCTGAAACGGAGGGGTGTGACCTCCTACGATTTAACTGGTTGAGGCGGCAGATATGGACTTGACACCGGTCAAAGAATCAGGCTCCAGAGGAAGCGTTTCACGGTCTCTAAATGTAAATGGACTGTTCTTATATAGCGCTTTTCTGAAACGAGCAGAGAGCTCTTTTCATCCACACAAAGCACACTGCCACGAGTGACAGCTTTATTCGGCTCGTTTTCTGTGAATGATGTGGCAACGGGGTAACATTAAGGCGGAGTTAGCAAGCTAACGTTAGCTAACTGACAACGACTACTCAAAGCGCTTTAACATTGTACAGGAACCATTCACCATTCACACATTCATACACATTCATACACTGTGGCCGAGGCTGCCGTACAAGGTGCCACCTGCTCAGCAGATAATCATTCACACACATTTACACTCCGATGCGCAACCAAGTGTCCTTGGTTCAGTGCCCAAGGACACTTCGACATGGGACTGCAGGGCCAAGGATCGAACCAACAACCTTCCGATTGGCAGGCAACCGCTCTACCACTGAGCCACAGCCGCCTCTACCGGGGAGAAAGTGAAATTGTAGAAGAAAAAAAACACTAACACCAACATTTAGTGGCAAAATCCATTGTTATGTCTACAAAATTATTTTAGATATAGTATAAGTTCAAGTAACCACTACCTCTGGTGATACACTGCACACCGGTGTGAAACGTATTACTTTGTATTATGGAGTCTGGAGATCCTTTTTTGTGTTTGGATGGTTTCAACGGTTTCTGCATTAGCAAAACACACATTATAAAATGATAAATCTTTACTCGGACAAGTGAAACGTAAATGTACTTGTCCAAAGGACAAGTGCCTCAAATATAGAGACCTTTTAGTTAAAGAGTAAGATACTTTTAGTTTAACATGAAATAGCCCCAAAATCCCCATCACCAAATAATCAGTGGTTTTATCATCGGAAAACACACTTCATTCAATGTGGACAGAAACAAAATAAAACTTCCAAAAAGCAGTCTTTGTTCATCTTTCCACTGTTTCAACAATCACCACTCTGGTTTGGTTGAAATAAACCCTTAATTCACCCATTTATATGTGGAATTTCATGCTGGCTCTATATACGCTGAAATTCCTGATTATTTACATGAAGTCTGGTGGGGTTTGGTTTCATGTTAAACAAAAAGGATCTCTGTACGGATCAATTCCAATCAGTGTGGTGTGTCTGTGCTGGTCAGCTGGACCAGATAAAGGTCCTTTCTTCTAATTGCAGCCACCCAAGAAATCCGACATCTCCTGGTCACATCACAATGGTTCTCATCAACAAATTCAAGCCGTCAGATATAAATGAACTCCCATTTTTATGGCATCTGCTCGCAGGGCTAGCCATCTGTTCAATATTTGTGTGTGTGTGTATATATATGGGAAATAAGTATTTGACCCCTTGCTGATTTTGCAGGTTTGCCCACTTACAAAGAATGCAAAAATCTACAATTGTAATCATATGTACATTCTAACAGTGAAAGACAGAATCCCAAAGAAAATTCCAGAAAATCACATATGAATTTATTAAAATTGATAACCATCGGATGAGGAAAAACAAGTATTTGACCCCCTGGACAAACAGCATGTTAATATTTTGTAGAAAAGCCATTATTGGCCAGGACAGATGTCAAATGGTTTTTATAGTTGGTGACAAGGTTTGTGCACATTTCGGCAGGGATGTTGGCCCACTCCTCCCTGCAGACAGCCTCCAAATCATTCAGGTTCGAGGTTGTCGCCTGGCAACTCAATTTTAAGCTCCCTCCAAAGATTTTCAATCGGATTCAGGTCTGGAGACTGGCTAGGCCACTCCAGAACCTTGATGTGCTTCTTCTTCAACCACTCTTTTGTTGCTTTGGCGGTGTGCTTAGGGTCGTTGTCGTGCTGAAACACCCATCCTCGACCCATCTTCAGCTCTCTCACTGAGGGAAGGAGATGTCGGTCCAGAATTCCACGATAAATGGCCCGTCCATCCTCCCCTCAATACGATGGAGTTGTCCCGTCCCCTTGGCTGAAAAGCACCCCAAAGCATGATGTTGCCACCACCATGCTTGACGGTGGGGATGGTGTTCTTTGGGTTGTACTCGGTGTTCTTTGCCCTCCAAACACGACGAGTTGAGTTGAGGCCAAAAAGTTCTATTTTGGTCTCATCTGACCACATCACCTTCTTCCAGGCCTCTTCTGAGTCGTCCAGGTGGTGAATGGCGAACTTGATGCGGGCCTGTACATGTTTCTTCTTGAGCAGGGGGACCTTGCGTGCGCTGCAGGATTTCAATCCATGACGGCGTAGTGTGTTACCAACCGTTTTTTTGTAACTGTGGTCCCAGCTGCCTTCAGTTGATTCATCAGTTCCCCCCTTGTGGTTTTGGGATGATTCCTCACCGTTCGCATGATCAGGGACACCCCACGAGGCAAGATCTTGTGTGGAGGCCCAGACCGAGGAGGTTGGCGGTGGTGTGGTGCTTCTTCCATTTCCTGATAACTGCACCGACAGTTGATCTTTTTCTCCAAGTTGCTTTCCGATTCTCTTGTAGCCCATCCCAGCCTTGTGCAGATCAACAATCTTGTCCCTGATGTCCGTAGAAAGCTCTTTGGTCTTGCCCATGGTGGTGATGTTGGATGCTGGTTGTTTGGGTGTTGACAGGTGTCTTTTATACAGGTAACGAGGTGAGGTAAGTGTATTTGATGTAGATAATTGGTTCGGATTGGGGCTGTGTCTTAAAGAAAGACTAACTGGCTTGTAGGAGCCAGAATACTTGCTGTTTGTCCAGGGGGGTCAAATACTTGTTTTTCCTCATCAGATGGTTATCAATTTTAATAAATTCATATGATGTGATTTTCTGGAATTTTCTTTGGGATTCTGTCTTTCACTGTTAGAATGTACATATGATTAAAATTGTAGATTTTTGCATTCTTTGTAAGTGGGCAAACCTGCAAAATCAGCAAGGGGTCAAATACTTATTTCCCCCACTGTACATATATATATACACACACACACACACACACAATTGTCTGCCACTGCATCGATGCAGAATCATCCATGTCTGCATCACGATGCAATGATTCATTTCAACACCCCTAATATCTGTATCAGTATCTGTGTGCCAAGCGGCAGCGGCAGATGGCCGCCCACCAAGAGCCTGAGTCTGCCCGACGTTTCTGCCTAAAAGTAGGGCTGGGTGATAAATCGATTCTATCCATTAACTCGAATGTGTAGTAGGGCTGCTCGATTATGGAAAAAATAATAATCACGATTATTTTGGTCAATATTGAAATCACGATTATTTAATGCGATTACTCATTAACATTTGGATATAATGGATAGTGTCCAGGGTATAACCTGTTAGTGTCCTTTATCTCACAGAAAGAGTCTTTGGATCAGAATAAAATCTGTTTTACTACTGCAGTAGTAAAACATGTGAGTCGGTTCAGCTTTACAGATATCACACATAACGTTACACAGCTAATGAACAGTTCCACAGACATAACACACTGTGCATCTCACATCACGTTCACTCACTATGACTATGACTACTACTGTCATTACTAAACATTGTGCCAAAATATCAACAAAAATGTCGCCGTCGGTGGGCTTATTTATATATATGTCAATGGCTTACTTGCTAGCTGACCTTAGGAAAAATCCAGCATATAGACGGTACCGTAGAGTAACGTTACGTGAAACAGGTCATTTAACGTCCCTGGAACATTATGTTTTTGTTACATCATGTTGGTTTTGAGCAGTATGCCTATGCACCCCCACTAAGCTGGAAAAAGTTTTAAGAGCAATGTGCAGGTTTGAATTCATAACTGAATTAATACTTAATGTTGTCTGAAGAGGTCTTTTAAAAACACATAAGTAGAAATTGCTATGTTACACAAACCCTAAAGCAGAAATTTCGATGAAAGGGTGCCCATTTTTAAGCTAGGCTCTGAAATAGCCTTTCCCGCTAGCAACGCGTCATGACGTAGGCAGAGGTAAACAATAGGTTTCTTCTCACTCTACAGTGGTGAGAGAGAGAGAGAGCTATAGAGAAAGTTTATGTAAGTCATAATGGTAAATTATTGTGTTTGTGCTGGTTGCACAAAGTCCAGCCTGTCAGGAAATCGTGTACATAATTTTCCTTGTAGGAAAAGCAAGGTTTTTCGTTTTTGGGTGCGTTTTGTGCAGGTGAAGTGAGCAGACTTCACTGCCGCGTCTGTCACCACACACTCGGTCGTTTGTGGCGCTCTTTTCACTCCGGAGAGTTATAGACCTGGAGATTTGTTGGAGTCTCAGATGGGATTTTGGAGTAAGGACCATGTTAGGCTGATTACCGATGCTGTTCCCTCGGTGCACTCGATGGAATCAAGTCCACCACCATCAAGGCTTTCACCTGAATCTGGCGTGGGCAAGATTGGAGAACCAAGTGCTAGCACTTGCAGAAATTCCATGCACTGAAAAAGAGCTCCTAGCAGAGTAAGTCTTACTTTTAATTCTTGTAACTCTTAATTTGGCTGATTTCGTAATGTTTTAGTCTAATAATTTCAGAATAAATAAGTGATTTGAGTGTGTATGTATTTGGCAATCCACCATCTAACTAGTAACATACATGTTAGCTTGGCTATTGTATTAGCAAACATTTGGTAGCTGATGATTTGATGACAGGAGTAGCTAAAATTGCGTCTGAAATCATTCATCCATTCTGGATTAAAAATGCGCTGACTGCAAATTCCTAGCATCAGGGCTTCAGTATACAGAGAGAGAGAGCTTTAGAACAGGTTTTCGTAATTGTCTGCCTTGAAATCAATGCAGTCTGCATTAAGCTAGCTATGAGCTGTTGACAGGCAGCTAGCTAGCACAAACATCCCTGTTTCCCCCGCATTTTATTAAGCTAGCTATGAGCTGTTGGCAGGCAGCTAGCTATCACAAAACTCCAGTTTCCCCTGCATTTCAATTCAGACCGTTCTCCCGCACAATTTTGTATCCCAGAAGGCTACTCTCTGGTAATTTACAAAGTCCAAATTGATAGATTAATCAATATGCTGAAATCTCCTAGATTTTGCCACTAGAGGTTTTGACACGTCAGAGCTGCTTTGGTTTTATTTCTCTTTTTTATTATTACTGATCCAGTTGGTAACTAAGCTTGTATCCCATTTTTGTGAGTGATTTTGAACCTCCGTGTTTTTCAGATTTTGGTAGAGCGTGCAGCCAGTAATGAAGGGATAGATGCACCTGACAGAGGGCTTCTCTCTACAGGATCCTGGGCCATTATTGCTTCGTTGTGGGTCACAGTGCAACATCAGATGTCTGCAAAGCTCATCAGGTAGTGTAACTTGCATCTATCATTCGCTGTATATGACACAAACATTTACAAATTACTTCTAATGGTAGGAAGAAGACATTTTATACTGGACTGTATTAGGTTGTTACGTTGTATGTGTTGTGACCACTGACTATGTGATGTTGTGCAACTCTTTTTATTTTATTTTCGCCTAGCAGTTTTCCTTGGACTTGGGTGGCCCCTAAATCATGGCTGCAGCTGTCGCCGTGGTTCTGCTACGCCGTGCAGTTCCCTGCTATGTCCTGTAACGCCCTGCTACACCATGAACTACTGCAACTACTATTTATAGTCGTAGTTCAATTAGCTTTATTGTGACTATTATTGCCACTGTTAATCACACCCCCAACCAGCACCGTCAGACACCGCCTACCAAGAGCCTGGGTCTGTCCCAGGTTTCTTCCTGAGAGGGAGGTTTTCCTCGCCACTGTCACACTGAATGCTTGCTCTTGGGGGAATTACTAGAATTGTTGGGTCCCTGTAAATTATAGTGTAACATCTCCAAATTATAGTGTAAATTATACCTACTCTATTTGTAAAGTGTCTTGAGAGAACTCTTGTTATGATGTATTAAAGTTGATAAAGATGAGACTTTACTGATCTGGTGGTTAAATTCACAAGCTAGCCTGCCAAGTCAACTAAAGTAATGCAAAAGTAGTGTAAAGCATTACAATTCAGAGACTGTAATATAACTAATTACTCTGAAATGACAATAACTAGTAATCTATAATGAACTACATTTTGGAAGTAACTTGCCCAACACTCATAGTTACTATCAATGAAAATATGAATGCATTTTATACAACAAGACACTTTGTGATTGTGTTCATTTTGTGAAAACAAAATATATTTATTGATTGCCTCCCTTCCTCTGGAAACTGCCTCCTTATTGCGGCCACAACACAAGCTGGTATCGCCTTCCTGATCTCCCTGCCCAGAAACCCATATGTCTATCGGACCACCTGCTTGTAGGCTGTGTATCGGAATTGCCTAGAGAATGATAGGGGTGCAATGTTGATATTGAGTGATAGACTTATTTGATGTAACATTTTCAGTTATTCTATTCCATAAAAGGTATGTATGCACATCAGAGTTTACAAATCTGCTAATCCCTCAGCATCAATAATGCACATTAGATTAGACTTTGTCATTGTGCAGAGTACAAGTACAAAGACAACAAAATGCAGTTTGTGTCCAACCAGAAGTGAAACAAAATCAAATATGTATAAGTAAGTAAGTAAGTAATGAACAACATGTACAGATATGTGCAATGTAGTAGGAGTAACATATTAGTAAGAATATAGATATATTTGCAGGGTATTAACAGAATATATTATAAGAAAAACAGAATAAATATGGATATTCAGTATGAACCATATAGACAGATATGTGCAGTGTGGTAAAAGTACCATTGTAGTGCAGAAACGGTAACTTAAGAATAAGTGTACTGTATGTGCAAGAGGAATAGTATAAAGAGCAGTAGAATATGGCTATATATAAGTAGTTACAGTATGTACATTATTTTGATACAGTTTATTTGTGTAGAAAACTGACGACTATAGTGTATAATATAATAGTGTTATAAATTACTCTCATCTAAACATACTGTGGTCTGTTGGCTTGGAGAGGGCCATACTCCTGCCTGAAGTTGAGGTATGCTACCTGCAGCGAGAACGGGTTGAGGCAGCAGGCATCAAAGCCGGGATGGAGCGTCAGGCAGGTAATGTCCGTGGCCGGGACTAAACCCTCAACTAGTGCCCAGTAGGCATCCACCTCTCGACAACATAGGCTGTCCACCGCTGACGCCATAGCCTCACAATGTCCGCACAAGCACCTAGCCAACAAAACGATTCTGTGCTAGTGCTAACCTGCTTCTCTTAATACATCCATGGCTTGGATGGACTCCACAGCTGTCTGAGCGTTAAAATCTTAGGTTATAGAACATCACAAGACAAAACGTTGCTGGCTTAAATTAAGACAATCTACATGTATGTTTAATCTAAAACAAGGTTGAAAGTATGTTTGCTAAAGCAGATTTATTGTATAACATCAATGTACTAGCCTAGATGAACCAGAGTTAGCCACCATACTACACAGTAACTCACCAAGTCACTTGCCCTATTCGCCACTGGTTCGCAACTCTACTTCTCTTTTCTGCCCATTGTTCCTCCCCCTGATCTCCCCCCTAACCTACCCCTGACCTCTATCTCGCCTAGGAGGCTCATAATTATAGGCCTGTGGGCCGTCATAGGCATGCTCGCCAACTTTGGAGAGTTCGGTTTCTTCATCCACGTCCATTGTAATTTGAGCATGAACTTGACCAGACTCCCTCGCATTACGTCACTTCTGGTCAGTGATAGATAGATGCGGAAGTTATTTTATTACAATTTTATCTCAAAATATCGTTTATGGCGGTTATATATTCCTCCAGTTTTGAAAATGTAGTTGTTTATCGTTAATATACACTATGCTGTATAGGGGTGTCCAACCTGCACATTGCTCTTTAAACAGTAAGTGAATACAGAGTGTCGGGGGAATACAACTACGGCGGGGGGGCAAAGGCAGAGGGACTGTAGGGTTAGCTAACGTTAGCTGTTCCCAGACAACTGAATTGGTTTTGCCTTTTTTGCTCACCAAACGCTGCTGCCATCTTTACTCGCTTTACTTCGAGTTTTCAAAATTCCAGCGGATGATATGCACACGACTTGCCTCCCTGACTGGCTTCGGGAGGGGTGGATGTGCGCATGCGCGTCATTCAGAACACAAGACCACATTTTTAAGTATTCTTGCAAAACAGAACATGGCAAAATAATCGTTTCTTGATTATGCTATTTTGGTGATCGTTGGGAGCCGAAATCGAAATTCAATTAATTGCACAGCCCTAATGTGTAGTCAACGTGGATTTGTTTAAATGAAAAATCAATTTTCTCCTTAACATCCGCCCACGCTCCCCTCTGGCTCCCGTAGCTCCGAACGGGCTCAGCCCTCCCCCCACACGCTTGCCATAGAGACACAAACAACATGGCAGCGACAGGGACTCACATTAATGATTTTCTTAACCAGTTGTTTCATTACTTAGCTACTTATCCGTAATCTCAGCCGAAATGACCGGCAGCTCGCGGTGCTGTGTCCCCGGTTGAGAGTCCTATTCTTGGAGAACTGAACCACCAGGTACCGCTGACGTGACGGAGCACCATGCGGGGCACCGGAGCCCGTGTTGAGGAACTCCTTTGCGGCTCAACACATCTACTAAATGCCGCTGATACGACCGAGCTGTGACGGAGGTCTGTAACGGCTTAAACAACTAGCAATCACCGCTCTGTAGCATGGAGCTCCGCTTCGATGTTTGTTTTTATCGCTACGGAGGAGCTTTTATTGCTACAGGTGTGCTACATTCAAGAGACCATCATGGGATGTTAACGTACGTTACTTAGCAACAGGTGGAAAATAGGGGCAAGGTTGCACAATGACGTTAAAATGATTTGAACTTTTAACGAGGAACGAGAAGTGAATTACCTGTATGTGTGAAAACAGCTTTATCTCACGCATCTGTTTCGTTGTTGTTGAATATATAGCCCCCCCCCAAAACAATTTATATTTCCACAAAATTGGCATGAATAATCATAATGGTATACATGCCCCATGTGTGTGTATGAGTCAAAACAAAACTTGTTTTGAACAATTTCATTGTCATCTGCAGATTGATTTTAAGTAGGGGGAGAAAACAATTGATTTAAATCTTAAATCTGATTTTTTTTTTGAAAAAATCTGGGATTTTATTTTTAGGCCATATCGCCCAGCCCTACCTAAAAGGATGTTTTTCCTCGCCACTGTTGCACTAAATGCTTGCTCTTGGGGGAATTGTGTGAATCTTTGTAAATTATAGTGTGGGGTCTAGACCTACTCTATCTGTAAAGTGTCTTGAGATAACTTGTTGTAATTTGATACTATAAATATAATTGAATTGTTCTAGGGGACACATGTTTAGAAGGCTAATACTGAGTGAGGACAAAGAATGAAGCATGCAGACATCACCAGCATGGTCCGAAGACATCACTCACGTGCATATTAAGGGACCGTCCACACGGAAACGTTTTTTTGTGTTTCCGTTTTGCATCGTTTGGGCCGACCGTCCAGACGAATCCCGCAAACGCACTGCCTGAAAACGCACTTTTTTGAAAATAAACCACGCCTTATTGTAGAAAGGCTAGTGCAAGAAAAACTTATAGATTATTAAAAAGACATCATTCATGGATCATTTATGTTTGTTTGACTCTGCCGATGTTAGAGCTAGCGCGCTGCAATCATGCAAAATAAAAAGCAATCCAACAGCACATTATACAACGTAAACAAAGACATTTTCTTGCGGTGGCCTTTATAAAATGAGCAGTGGTGAAAGTTATTATAGTCCACGGACGTATTAAGAGAAAATTATAATCTAGCTAGTCATGTCATGATGGGAAGTGGAAGTGACCATGCTCTTCTTCTCCGTTTTTTGGTGAATTTCTGTAGCAGAAACAGCGCCACCTATAGGCCTGGCATATGAAGTAGCATATTGAGTCATCAAAACGGGTAAAAAAAAAGATCGTTTTTTTACCCGTCTTCCCTGGCTTCGTTTCAAGAATAGTTGCGTCCAAACGAATCCATATGTAAATGACTCAACGCGCTACTTCATACTCCAGGCCTATAGGCGGCGCTGGTTGCTACAGAAATTCACCCAAAAACGGAGAAGAAAGGAAGTTGCACGCTGTATACAGAGGAAGAGGAAGTGGCGCGCTGTATACAAAACAGACAATTAGAAGAGGAGACCATAACAAGACGAAGACGACGAAAATGGCTAGTTCAAGGAAACCAGAATCCTTTGTGTGGACCGATAGTGAAGTCAAACTGCTGCTGCGACTCACACTCAACTACAAGGCGAGCAAATTACAAGAAAATGTTGACTGGGAGTCGTGCCAGTCAAAATATATGGATTTGACCAACGCATTTCGGGCACAGTGTCCGGCGGAGGCAACCGAGGACTTCCCTCACGAGGCCACTGCACTCTCGAAAGCACAGGTGACCACAAAGTTAAAGAATATTCGTGGAAAATACAGACAAGCCGTGGACACAGGACGTTGAAGTGGCCAAGGATGGGTGGTAATGATATTTTACGAACTTTGCCAGGAGATCTGGGGTGGGTCACCCGCTACACGCTCTATCGCCTCAAGCATCGAGACGGGTGACCTGGTGGAGTTGTTGTCAGAGTCATCAACAACGACAGAGGAGATGCCTGCATCCCCAAAGTCAACAGAGTCACCCGACTGTCTTCCTCCTGTAGTGTTGAAACAGTGCCGGGATTTGCTCCAGGTATGCTCATGATTTCAAGCTTAGCTAGCTATGCTACAGTGCCGTGTCGTTGTGTTTATGAAGGTGTGTTAGCATCAGTATTCACAATATAGTTTTATATTAACTTGCAAATACTAATGCTATGCTTTGCTTATTTCTAGGCCAAGCTGGACAGCCACAGAAGGGATCGATTAACGAGGAAAGCACACACTGACCCAGCAGAGGAGGATCTTAAAATAAAGAGGAGGATGTTGGAGCTGTCTGAGGAGTCGGCAAGAAGTCACGCTGAAAACATGGCTCAAATAAACACAAACATTGCAAATATAACGAGCACAATACAGGATGGCTTTTCCCTGATGAGGGAATTGCTTATCAGACCCCAGTTTGTACCCCCCCACAGCAGCAGCGGACAATACCATGGCTACCCTCCATCATATATTCATTCCACACCACACCCAGTCTTTCGGCAGACAGCTACACCCAATCAACCTGGACAATACACACCCACACCAAGACACAGCCCGGAGAATGAGCGGTATTCATTCAGAAGAGCACTGCTGCAAGACCATGTGGAGTGACTTGACTTGGAGTGATTTATAGTTGCACATTTTTAAAACTGTACTTTTTAATAAAAAAGATTTCTGGAAGTGATTGCAGTCATTTGTTTATTTTCACTAGACACACATTAGTCACAATACTTTTCAAAATGACAATCAGTACACTATACTGCCAGAATCATGTTATGACCTACTGGAGTTTAGAAACATTGAGCAGCAGGTAGGAACTGATGACATTTTTGTGGGAAGACTCAAAATATGTTTCTCACTATCTGGTAACAATTTGTATTTTGTAGCGACAATTAAGTGAGCAACATAGGTCAAACACAGCGTTCATGGTAAACATGAACGACATGGTCTTCATAATCTTTTTAAATACACAGTCTGTACACTTATGCATGTCTCAATGCTTCGATTTACATGTAGGCACCCTCATTATGCTACCATTGAAGTTAGTACATTATGTTAATAACCCCTAGGTTCATGTTGCGTTATAAGACCAAGAGCTAACTTATATTTAAGTAGCAAGATTAAACTTTAGTCTTTTGTTAAGGGTCAAGGTACTTTGTGAGTACTCTTCTCACTCTCTTTCCTTCCCCCTCGTTACAGTCTGTGATGTAGTTGTTGCGTTGTAGTGGTGGCTGCAGGTCGCTATCACATTGTATTGTTCCCGACACAGAATGATCAGCCACAGTCTCCTTACTGTCCTCACAAAAGTTATGGAGAACAAAGCAAGCGTAAATTACATGGGGCAGGTTCTGCAAATTGATATCCATAGGCCTTCTCAGTGCAGCAAATCTGGCTTTAAGGCGACCAAAAGCACACTCGATAACCATGCGTGCCCTACACAAACATAGGCCAAAGTATTGTTCTTGTGGTGTGGAGCCACCACTGGAATATTCCTTCATCAAGTAAGGAAGCAGAGGGTAGGCTGGGTCACCCAGAAGGAAAATGGGTATGGCCTCCTTATCGTCCACAATCTGCTTTTCCAGAGCAGGGATCTTGCCAGTCTTAAAATAGGAGTTGAGCTTTGAATTAGCAAAAACTCGCTCATCATGTACACTCCCAGGCCACTTTATCACGACGTCCATGAATTTAAACTTGTAGTCACAGACAGCCTGTACATTAAGGGAATTCTTGCCTTTCCTGTTGATGTAGTCCATGGAGTTGGTAGATGGCTGCTTTATTTTGATGTGGGTACCGTCGACCGCTCCCAAACACTGTGGCATGCCATGAGCGCGATGGAAACCCAAAACCAAATCCTCAGCCTCCGTAAAAGGCAGCTTTACATATTTTGGACCAAGGTGGATAGCGATCACTTTGCAGGTCTGCCTGACAACGACGGACACAGCCTGTCGCGACACGCCAAAGGCGTTAGCAGTCTTTTGTAGCCGTCCTTCGTCGCTCAAATAGTAGAGCGTCAACGCAACCTTTTTCACCAGTTCAATTAGGGCACGCATGGCTGTTGTTTGCCCATCGATGTATGGACGGACGCTCAGGACGAGGAGAGATGTCCTGGACATGCGGAAGTTCTCCCTCCATTCTTCGTCCACAGCAATGCCATTAACGACGTTGTCCCACCAACTGCTGGTTCTACCTGGTCTAACCCAAAATCTTCTCCTGGCTGCCCTCCTAGTAGCCCTTCGCGGTGGATTTAAAATGATGTGGCGTATGCGGTTGTCCATAAGATGTTTTTGCTCAGCGTGGTGGCACAGGAGCATAATATTTTGCCCTAGTAATCCTAATAGGGTCAATATCTTCTCCAATAGAAACACAAGCATGTAGTCCGCCATTGTTGTTATGAGGAGGGGGGAGCCAAGGTCGAAGGCTATGAGGTTAAGGGGTGTGGCGATGACATCATCGATACAGGGTCGTATCCGTATTCACCATCCATACGAAACCAAACGAGAGCCGTTTTTGAATTTTTTCACCCTGAGACCAGGTTTCAAAAAAGTGCGTTTTCAGGCAGTGCGTTTGCAGGATTCGTCTGGATGGTCGGCCCAAACGATGCAAAACATGTGCGTTTGCACAAAAAAACGTTTCCGTGTGGACGGCCCCTAAGTAGCCATGAGGATTTACTGCTCCAGAGGAGAGGGCTGGAAAGCTTTCGTTTTAGCTAGTTTGTAAAACATTTAGGGTTGCAGCTATCGATTCTTTTTGTAATCGATTAATCTAGCACTTTATTGATCGATTAATCAGATAATTTTTTTTTTGCGTTTTTAAACAACCAAAACTCGGGGGAAAAAGCAACATTTGTATTGCTTACATTGCTTACAATTAACCTGACTCCGCCAGATGGATTGCTTCGCATTTGCTCGGCATATCCATCTGGGAACTTTCCGTTGGAGAACTTTTGGGAAGGGGCGGAAATACTGGTAAGCTGATTGGATGAACCATCTGTCTATCACCTATGTTGGTGATAGACGGGCCAAATCAACCAACCAATCAGATCCACAAAGCGTAGGAAAATACAACCACAAGCCCGCCCCTGCTGCTGCAGGCAAAGCATAGCTCGTTAGCTCAGCATGCAAACATGTCGGTAAAGGATATTTGCCGTTTGTGTAACGAGAATTTAGGAATAAAAGGCACCATTTCAGGTTTACGGACCATATTCCAAAAGAAGGATCCAAGAGAAAAAAAGCATTAGCGAGCGGCTACCGCTGTCTGAAAATACTGGTTAGCTGATTGGATAAACCATCTGTCTATCACCACCTAACCCACCTCAAAACCAACGCTGATTGGCCCGGTCGTTAGGCTAACGGCTCCAAATTTTCTCTGCCTCAAGATGCCAGACTGATCTGCGAGTGGAAAACTGGAGCTCGCGAGATCAGGACGGTCTCACGAGGCTAGCTTACAATATCATCTCTCAAAAAACTAATTAAGTGCATTTAAGTGCCATATTACATTGTTTTTAAAGAAGGTTTTTTTCAAATATCAACCTCAAACTAAGGCATACATTAAACATACACAAACATTACATTAAGTTGTGTAACTTAACTTTCAGAACTACAAGTTTCAACCTGAGACTGATCTGTATACAGTAGGCCTATATGTAAATATTAGTTATACTCAACCTATTTTCATTTATATATTTTATTATAATGTCACACAGCTCTGTTACACTTATGCTATTAGATCTTTGATCAGCTGTTTCTCCGTGAGAGAGAGAGAGAGAGAGAGAGAGAGAGAGAGAGAGAGAGAGAGAGAGAGAGAGAGAGAGAGAGAGAGAGATGCGCAACAATCAGCTGTTTTTCCGAAGGGATAGTCAACGAGTCTTTAGATCAGATCGTGGTCTCCACTACGTATTTTCTTGTCTTTGATTTTTGTAGTTGTTGTGTTTGGTGTAGTTTCATTGTTGGGTCCGCTTTGTGGAATGGATGATTAAGTTAGACTCCATGTTTTCTGTTGAGATGCTAAAGCACTGACGTCATGCCATTATCGTGGTAAGTTAGTTTGATTTTGCAGTATACATATTGTACAGAGTTTTAGTTTTAATTACGTTTGAACTGATTCCAAACTTTGGACACTTTCTGTCGTGTTCTCCAGCCTGTCTCTGGTCGTGTCGCAAAAGTGGATCTGTACCGTTAGCGCCCCGCTATTTACCTCTGGCATGTGTTGCCAGCATAGACGTCGCCAGTAGCAGACTGAGCCGCGTCTGTGCGACAGTAATAATGCTCCGTGCGGAAACAACGTCCGTCAGCGACACAACGTTGGTAAAATTGATTTAACGTAGCTTCGAGGCAAGTCATTTTGCATCGAGGATTTTTTGTAATCGAATTATTCGAGGAATCATTTCAGCCCTAAAAACATTGCTATGTTTAAGAGTAGCATGCTGTAGTTGTGTAAAACAGCGCGGTGGACATGAGCAGCAGACGTTAATGTTACCTTGGGTCAGGCTTGTTCCGTGGAATGGATGAGTAGACTGGATGTTTTCTACTGAGATGATGTAGCACTGACGCCCTGCTATTGTGGTAAGCTAATTTGATTTTACAATAGATACACTGTACAGATTTGTGTTTTTGCAGCTTAAAATTATTCCAAACTTTGCCTGTCTCTGCTCTTAGCCCCTCTTAATTTTCTTTCTCTTCCTTCATTTGTAATCCGCGCCGTCAGTCGTGTCCACCGAAGCGTCAGCCCGTGTGCTCTAGTAATAATAATTTGTGTAGAGTGAGCGGTACAACGTTAGTTATAGGGCTGCACGATATAAACTAAAATCAAAATCACGATTAATTGCACATTTTACCTCTGTAACGATAATTACATTTTTTGTAATTTGACGGACACTGCGGTTTTTTATTTTTTTGTATACAGTTTTAAAAAACGTCTTTTGCATGATAAAAATGTAAATAGGCTATACAATCTATTTCTTAACTGCTAATTAACTTGTTAGTCCTAACTCTGAACCAGCAAGTTACGTTTTAAGCTCCTCTTTTTTCTGCTTGTGGAGAGCTACATGACACATGAAACTTCAGCATATTGATGAGGACCGGTGAGTTGAATCGGCTGTCCGAGATTATAACAGGCAGACACACAGCTGGCAACCTGCAGGTGGAGGCGCTGGAAACAGGCGCTGGAGACAGGCCCGGACATACACGCCCGCTTGCCGCTGCGGAATAGGGCTGAATTCCGAAAGTCAGAAATAATTCAAATAGTTAAAAAAAAGATAATTAATACTATTCGAATGCTTAAATTACTATTCAAATGTGATATTTTTAAAAAATATGTTGGCTAACGTTAGCTAATCTCCCTCTTCTCACCTTGGCCTACCGGCATGTGAAAACAAAATGTTTTGTCATGTCACATCTGATGAACAATACATTAGCAGGAGTGAGAAACAAGGCATTGTGAGGTCATCATCACGGAGCATGTAACGTTAGTAAAGGGGGGGGGGATGACAGGCTGCGGCTGGAAATCGTAAGAAGGATGGGAAATAACATGACTTTAAAATGGACATCCACCTAGCCAAAATGCTTATGTTCTCATTAGTTAGCTTGTTCTTGTTCGTGCCGCGAATGGATTTCATAAGGGCGAATTGTTAAATTGTTACAATGTAATGTAATGTCAAAATCTGCTTTAAAAATAAACATACATGTTTTGAATATAATGTTCAACTTCGGCAGCTTTACCTATGTGCTAAAACATACAATGACTGAGGACGCCTAGTGACGAGGCCATAGCAACCAGTGTTGAATTTATTTCCCAGTGTCCTTTGCTAAATGGTCTCAATGTTTTATTGTTTTATTTCACATGAATACTAGTTTACTAGAGGAGTAACTTAGTATTTGAAATTATGCAGTAAATGTGCATTTAGTTTCCATGCTTATTGTGTTTCCACAACGTTGGTGAGTAAGTCTACTGAAATGGTCACCACACCATAACAGAGGAGTGTGATGCGCAAGGCCGGTTACACACAGGATGTGTTGCGCGAGCTTGTCAGCTGTGTGGCGTGTCCGTTTATATTTCGGCTCCCATGTTAACAGGTTAGAGCTTACATACTGCCTGCGTGACACGAGCGGCTCGAGCCGCGCCGAAAACACGTGCCTGCTAGAAATAGAACCGACGCCTATTTTTCACGCAACACGCAAGCATGTTGGAAGCGTTTCCAGGCAAAATAGAATAGAAATAGAAAAGATGTTCATGTCGTTTAGACATGAATACATATTCATAAATGAATTAATGTTTGTTTGAAAGTCTCTAGGTTTTGATATAAATGCAGATATAAATGTAATAAATAAAAAATCGATTTTCTAATATTGCACCTGTCAATAACAATATTCTGTATAATAATATTCTGTATCCTATTTTGCCATCAATACTGCCGACGTTGTCTTTGCTGTAATCAAATCAGTTATAACATGGTATTTCATTTTATCAAATCAGTTTTAACATGGTATTTCATTTTATCAAAGGGAAACATACATGTGTCCAGACAAGTCTAGCAGCAGCAGCACTGCGTCAGACACGTTTCTGGTGTGTAAAGACATAGAAAAATCCACGCAGCTGACACGCAACAGAAACGCCACGCTCACGTCACGCAGGCAGTGTGTAACCGGCCTAAGATGAGAAAGCAGAGGTTAACGCATGTATGTCATAGCTGTATATAAAAAAAAAAGGACAGCTGTTCATATTACATAAGCAGTAAGACTATGTTTACAAGTTGTTAAGTAAAATACATTGGGTTCAGTTCCTGTTGACAAAGTACTTTTGAGCATTTCTTCCGGAATGACTCTCGAGTTGCTGGACAGGGCTGTGCTGCCAGCTAACGTCATCTACACAAACAAGTGTTCTAACGTTAACATTAGCTAGCTACCCATCAAGCTGGTCATGGGCGAACAGAGTAACCCATCAATACCACAGAAATCTTTTATGTGCACTAAATCCGCATGTAACGTTAGCCTTTTCTTTGACCAGCTAGCTTCATAATGGTAAATCAAGGTTGATGCAGATGGCCGAGTGTTGCTCAAAGACTGTGGGCCAGTTTAGCTATAGCCAATGAGCTAGCTAACATTAGCATCGTTTGTAACAGCATTGTTCTGTTACAGTCAAAACTCCACTGCAGCTGGACTCTTGGCAATTGAAAAATTATTGCGCAGATAATGTGGTAAAGTGGAAAGTGTACTTCGTATACAAAATCAATAAAAACATAGAGATTTCTAAACTGTCGGTGAAGTCGACTTACCTGATGCGGCGGAGGCCGCCATCTTTGTCACTGGTTTAGTTTACGGTCGGAAGCGCGCACGTAAGATGATGTTAACTAGCGCGTGTCCGCCGTAAGAAAAAAAAGTAGCCTAACTTTTTTTTGGTAAGTTATTTTTCCCCATTAGGCTAATACATATTTTCAGTTGACTTGCTTCATGGTATTGGTATAAGTTAGTTATGCTTTTAACACTAGCGATTTTTCATTGAGCACTGCTGGCCCAGCAGGGGTGAGCTCAGTCCACCCAAACTGTCCCTGCGTTCATGGACATCGGAAAAACGTTTTTCCGAGTGAAAACGTCACCATTCACGTAACTTCCTGTGGGAATCAGAGGTCGGAAACTCCATAGACAGTATATAATGGACCAATAGACCCCGTTGGCTCTGGACCAGTGAAGGCTTTTTTTTTTTTTTTTTTTTTTATTGAAATAATAAGATTTACAAACAAACATGGCTGCATAAAACTCGTTATAACAAAGTGGGATACAAGGAAAATATAGCCAGATGGAGCAGCACTTAATACAAACAGGAAATATACATGTAGTCTTAGTAACAAAAGTAAGGATGGTTATTAAGGGAGAAGAGACATTCAAACATTCAAACAAAGAAAAAAAAAAAAAATATAGGGGGATTCCAGTCATTGTTCAGCTTTTAATCTCAGTTGGGAAGTGTTTTAGGGTATCATATATGTTTTGTGCTTTAGGACTTTTCAGAGTTTTTAAGGATTTCAAGTACATTTTAAATTCATTTTAAAAACAACAAATTTGGGAGAGGATTTCATAATTCTACATTTGTGAATAAAGAATTTAGCTAGACATACAACTGTATTAGTACAGAGCTCAACACCCTTGCTTTGCAATATCAATCCAAATGTTATATCGTCACAGGAGAAAGAGGTTGGGAATGAAGACATCTGTTGCTTAACCCATGTATGTATATCACACCAAAATGTCTGTATCACATTACATGAGAAAAACATATGGTCCGTAGTTTCAACATCATTTTCACAGAATGTACATTTATTATCATCTATACCAAAGCAAAGTCTCAGTAATTCTTTACAGGGGTAAATGTTGTTCATTACTTTGAAATGTGTTTCTTTCACTTTAGAAGAAATAGGGAGTGTTAGATACATTGTTCTTAGTTTAGTGATTGAAACTTTATCAAATTTTTGTAGTATATTATTTTTATTATGCATTTTAGGGTAAAGATAATCAATAAAACAATTTCTAATAAAGTGGTTAGTGCATTTTTTATCCAGAATAGAGAACCCTTGAATTGATAGTGGGGCCAATTGTGGTTGTAGTGTGCCAAAATATTTCTTGTTAGAAGGACAAATCCTTGGGGTAGTGCTTTATGTAATTTAGTAAAGTCTGATTTTAAGGGTTTGAAATTATGTTTGATGCAAAACTGTTCATAATTTAAAAATTGTCCGTTGGTATCCATTAAGTCGACCACGGACCATATGCTTCTCCCATACCAATCCTCAAAGAATAGAGATTTGTTGCGGTGCAAAATATATCTATTGTTCCAGAGTACAGATGTGTGGGGTGAGAAGTTATGTATGTATAACATTTTCCAATACAAGAGTATTTGTTTGTGAAACTCTGACAATGAATAGGTAATTTGTTAACATTAAAGTCCGCTCTGAGAAGAAATTCTAATCCTCCAATTTTCTTGAATAAGGTCTTTGGAATACAATACCAAAAGGAGTTGCTGTGTTTGATCCAAGATTTTAACCAATTTTTTTTAAGGTTTCATTAAGGCAGTCAAAGTCAATAACTTTTAGTCCTCCATCCTTTGTGTCTTTAACCATATTGCTTTTCTTCATATAATGTGGTCTGTTTCTCCAGATGAAGTTTAGGTTGATTTGGTTGATAGATTTAATTAAATTGTTTGGAATGGCATTGGAGTAGGCTGGATAAGTACATCTTGATAAACACTCCATCTTAGTTAGGTAAATTCGACCTTTGGCAATAGTTGTTGATATTTGGTATTTATCTTTTAAGAATATTGTTGTGTCATCCGCTAGTTGGCTAATTATTATGTCTGTGCCAAGTACATTAAGTTTTTTAATATCATTACAGTTTTTGATATAGATTGCTAGCATTTCTGTAGCTAAGATGAACAGGTATGGTGAGATGGGGCAACCTTGAGGAATACCCACATTAATCTTGAAGCTTGGGGTGGTACCACTAGGTAATAGGACACAGCTACTAATATCTTGATATAATCCACCAACCCATTTCCTAAATGTGATTCCAAATCCAAAGTGTTCGAGCGCCGAAAGAATAAACGGATGCTCCACGGAGTCGAATGCTTTATAGAAGTCTAAAAAAAGAAGGAAACCATCATCCTCTATTTGGTTTCTATACTCAATGATGTCCATTACCAATCTTATATTGTTGTGGATTGACCTTCCTTTTAAGAACCCTGACTGTGTATCTGCAATAATGTTTGAAATCCCTGTTTGAAGACAAGAAGCAAAGATGTAAGTTAGGAGTTTGTAGTCTGAATTTCTGAGTGTAATGGGTCTTCTGTTATCTATAATTCTGGGGTCTTTCCCGGGTTTTGGAATTGAGATGATAACTCCATGTCTCATTGTTGGTGGAAGCACACATGTTTCAAATATTTCGGTAAAGACTTGTAGCAGCAGGTCTCTTAAATCCATCCAAAACTGTCTGTAAAAGCCACCTGTGAGACCATCGGATCCAGGGGCTTTGTTAAGAGAAAGACGACCAATTACTCCATCAAGTTCTTTAATTGTTATTTGACTGTCACATGTTTGTTTGAGGCCATCCTCTATTTTTGGAATACGTTTTGCTATGTCCTGAAAAAAATTCTGACAGTTCACGCTAGAAAATTTAGAGCTGTAGAGCTGGCTATAGAATTTCCAGATTTCTGAAGAGATCAATTTTTCATCTGTGACTTCATTATTATCAACCATCAGAGAACTGATGCTATTTTTTCCTGTATTCTTTTTTCAAGACCACAGAAATACGCTGAATTTTTTTCACCCTCCTCTATCCATTTAGCTCTGGATCTAATGAACGCCCCTTGGGCCTTATGACTGTAGATTTCATCTAGTTTAGGTTGTAGGTTTAAAATCATTTGTCTATCGTCTTCAGATGGGTTTGGTTTATTGCAGTACATATTTAACTGATTAATAATGTCTACTTCTTGTTTTCACTATCTTTTTTAATTGTTTTACTGAATGAGATGGTAAATTGCCGTATTTTATATTTTATGAATTCCCACTTTTTGGTAGCAGTTGTTAGCTCCTCAGAATTGGCATATTCTTTAATTAATAATTTGATTTTTTGGCAGTAGTTATTATTTTTGAGCAGGCTGGAGTTAAACTTCCAATATGTGTGTGAGTGGATGTTGTTGCCATTGGGTTTGATCTGTAGTACAATAACACTATGATCTGTTAGTGGAGCAGCAGAAATATCAGAGCTATAATCATAAGCTAACAAATGATTTGCAATTAAACCAGTGATCGATTCTGGATTTATAATTGTGGTTTGAGCTAAACCAGGAGTATTTAGATATTTCTGGATTTAAGTGTCTCCAAGTATCAATCAAATTTTGTTTTTCGCAAAAGCTCGTAAATATTGTATTCGGGTGACTTGCAGCGTATCTGCAAGGGTACTTATCAAAAAAATCATCATGAACTAGGTTTAGGTTGCCGCCAATGATAATGTCAGTTGAGTGTGTTAATTTGAGATTGTCTAAATGTAAACTAATTTGTTCAAGTAGGTTTTGATTTTCTCTATTAATATTATATCCATAAATGTTAACTAAGATGAATTTCAGACCATCTATGTTTATGATAAGAATCAGCCAGTGACCAAATTCATCTGCCATGTGGGAAACAATATGACCTTTGAAGTTATTTAGGAGGATGGCAACACCTGCTGACCTTGAAGTACCGTGGCTAAAGTAAGCTTCATCTCCCCATTGTTTAGACCAAAATATAACATCATCAATCTTGGAATGTGTTTCCTGCAAAAAAAATTATATTTGACTTCTTCCCTTTACAAAATAAAAAAATACTTTTTCTTTTGGTCATGTCTCTTAAACCCCTTGCATTAACAGAAATTAGAGGAATGTTACTCTTTAGACTGAACATGGAACAAAAACAAACAAAAAATATGAATAAACAGTCAACAACAACGGATTACTGAACTTACTTAAGACAGCAGTAAAGATTTCCTATTAAGAGTAGATAATAGTAGCAAAACCCTGAGAATACGTTTTCATTCAAACTCACTTGTTTTTGGGATTCAAAAGCCCTGGATAGTTATGTCTATGGTGAGAGTTTTTGTCCATTAATGAAAGCATGAGGGCCCCGGAACACTGCCTTTAGTCCTGCCTTCCTTGCTTGTTCAATTTTCGGCCATACAGCCCTCCGCGCCTCCCTGTCTTCCTTGGTGAGGTCTTCTGCAAAACGGATGTTGAGATCCTTGCAGACGGGGGGAAGTTTGGTGATCCGCCAGAGTTCGTCCCTGAAGTGGCGTCCTGTGAACTGCATGATGATCTGACGAGGGCGGTTAGTCTTACTCGGCCCCAGTCGGTGTACCGAATCCAGGATGAAATCCATCTTCTCCTTCCAGTGTGGCACAATCTTTCCGATGATATCAGAGATGATTTGTTGTGTGTTTTCGTCTTTTCCTTCCTGTAAGCCATTTACTCGCAGGTTCCACCTTCTTTTATAACGCTCCAACTCTACAGCTCTTTTTTCCACTTCTGCAGCTCTTTTCTCCAGAACTGTGTTCTCCTCTTTCAGTTGTTTCACCTCGACGTGCAACTTTTGGCAGTGTTCTTTACAATCTTTGATCTCGGCAGAGTTAAACTCCACAGCTTTCACGATGTTGGTTAGGGTCAGCGTGTTCTGCTTTAGCTCCGCTTTGAAGTCCTGCATCATGCTTTGAAGAGTGCTGACAGCAGCCAGGATCACAGAGTAAGAGGCGTTGTCAGCATGGGCTTCAGCAGTCACGACGTCATCTGGTTTTGACTTTTTCAGTGGTGCTGGTGGTTTAGAAGGAGATGCTAAGATGTTTTTAGTACCTCTGGTGTTAGTTTCCATCCTTTCAGGACCGCCATAGTCGTGTTCTTGCAGAGCCTTTGATTTAGCATTAGCTTTTGTGCTAGCCATGTTATGGTTTGCAATATATCGTATTCCAGGAGGTGCTCCGGGACACTCACACGCTTCTGAATTATTATATTAAGTTCCCTACAATTTTACATCTGATATCTCAGGGTGTTGTTGAGTTAAAAGTTCATTCTATTGATATTCAAGGCTTTGCTACTCTGAGCCATTCACAGTGCGTCTGCTCTCTTCGCCATCTTGAGCACGCTCTGGACCAGTGAAGGCTATTAGAAGCACTTTTCCGGTAATCTCTTGCTTTACTGCGCAGCCTCCAACTGACAGAGACAACGTAAATGTGACGTGAGCAACGTGTCTGAAAGTTGGAAGTCTTCTGGTAGCTGTGACAAGAGAAATCTCAATAATTTCCAATCTTACAGAGACGTTTATGTATATGTAAGGAGATAACATAAGGACAGGCTAATTATTGCTAACTAACATGCTAGTTAACATTAGTAATTAAACCTAAACAGCTAATGTAAGTCGAAACTGCCTGCGAGCTTCTCCTGTACTATAGGGTAATTCCTCCACTGTGCGACAGTAAGTCACTTGGTTATGACACAATCGTTAGCTTATTTTTACAAAAACGTCTGCTACGGAGCTATAACGTGAGGTACAAGGTAATGGAGCCTTTTATACATTGTCGTGTTTCTTTAGAAATAAACAATGGACAAATAGAGTCTTTAAACGCTTCAGATGTAAAGTTATTCGCAGTCAAGTGACGTAAAAAAAAAAAAAAAAAAATGGCGGTCAGTGTAATGCTAACAAGAGGTGATCGCTTTGTAGCAACAAAATGGCGCCATCGGAGGTTCGCGTTCTAAAGCGAAGCTTATGGTGCATTCTTTTTGTCCACCGAAGTCGATTTACGAGTTGTTTTCCGGAGTTACTAACCGGAAGTTGCAAAAAGAACGTCACCGAGGTCGTATATACAACTCGTCAAGTCTTCTGAACTCAGAAGACCCCGAGTTCACTTTCAAAGATGGCTACGTCGTGCATCACACGTAGTAAACATTGTGGTTTTCTACAATTTTAAGCACTTTTGTCTTTGTTGTAAGCAAATGAAGAAGTGGTACACATAGCACTGTATACTGCTACCTATAGGCATGTTGCTACAGTCTTATTAGGAGTTAAAATACCGCCTGATTAGTTATTTTGTAGCTTGTGCAGCTGAAATTGGCTAGAGACACTTGGTTGCTATATGACAACAACGGCTTATAGTAAAGCTTTCTATTATATTGAATGAATCCAAACAATACATTTTCCCAAAGTAATGTGAATTGAGGGTAAATGTGAACAGCAATGAAATGTGATAATCTGCTCCAAAGTCTCTTGGTATATTGGCAAGACCAAAATAAATGTACAAGGGTTTCATTTAGTTCTCCACAAAAAGAACAGCTGATATCAATGTCCTTTTTCATTTTCTGCAGATAATGGTTAGTTGGGTAAAATCTGTGGAGCATTTTGAAAGAGATCTCTTTAATTTTGTTGGTTAAGAAGAACTTGTGTGGCAATAGCCAAACCTTTTCCCAACAAATATCCTCAACATATGAAGACCAGTACAATAAAGCAGCAGGCGTACTCTTAACGTCTTGTTGAAAGAGTTGACGAGTCGCCTTATTCTTACTTTTAGCTTGTAGTGAAAAACAGATATTTCCAACAGTCGTTTCTTTCACATTTAACAGTATAGGGTGATCACCAACTCCATTAAAACCGTTATGGAGTGCAACGACAGCTGAAGGTATTGCATCAAAAACAATAGCGAACTCCTTCGGAGAGACAGGGATGCCGTAGTGATGAATAAACTCAACATAATTATAAAGCTGACCACGCTGGTTGAGTAATTGGCTTAGAAGCAATATGTTGTTGTCAACCCATTGCTGAAAGAAAATGGATTTATTTTTATACAAAATATATCTGTCGTTCCAAATATAAAACCTATGCGGAGAGAAATTATGTTTGTAAATCAAAGACCAAGCCAGCAGCATTTGTTTATGAAATGAAGAAAGTTTCAGAGGAATTTTGTCAATATTATAGGTACATACCAATAAAAACTGGAGTCCACCAACTGAGGAAAAGACAAAATGGGGAATAAAATTCCACAAGGAAGTTGGACACTTTAAGTAACACTTAATCCAATTAATTTTGAATGTGTTATTTAAAGTATTAAAGTCCAGGAAATTTCAGACCACCTTTATTGTACTCATTCATTAAAACAGACTTTCTCAGATAGTGAGTGCGGTTTTTCCACACAAAATCATATAGAACTTTGTCTATAGTTTTACACATTTGTTGATCTACATATAAAGATAGAGCAGCGTATGTTAATCTTGATATTCCTTCAGCCTTCGAGAGTAGAATCCTGCCTTTTAATGATAAGTCACGTAAAAGCCAAAGGTTGAATTTCTTTCTTGTTTTTTCAACAATAGTAGTGAAATTATTCTTGCATCTTTGGAGTTCATTTTTATCAATGATAAGCCCTAAATAATTAATACTATTCTTCACAGGAATATTAGAGATCACATCAACATCACAATCCTTAAATGCTAGTAATTCACATTTTTTAAGATTTAAACGGAGACCAGAAGCTTTACTAAACACTTCTATTATAGAAATTGCTTGAGGAACCTGGGAGCTGTCTTTTAAAAACAGCGTTGTGTCATCTGCCAGTTGACTTAAAACAATTGTCTTATCAGCGATGGAAATACCCTGTAAATGACTACATTTAATGTGTTCACATAAAAGTTGGGCTGCAGCAAAAAAAAGGTAAGGAGATATAGGGCATCCCTGCCGAATTCCACGTTTGATTTCAAATCTGGGCGAGGACCCATTTTTAAGTTTAAGGGAGCAATTTGCATTATTGTAGAGAGTTTGGATCGCATTACAAAAGAAATCCCCAAAGCCAAACTTCTTAAGTGAATGATAGAGAAAATGATGCTCGACAGTATCAAAAGCCTTGAAAAAGTCTAAGAAAAACACAAAACTGTCATCTGAAATTAAATATGAATAGTCAACTAGATCTAAGACTAGTCTAATGTTGTTGGAGATATGCCTATTGGGCATAAAACCTGATTGTGTTTGATCAATTATAAAGTTTAACACTTTTTTTGTTCTTCTGGCAAAGATCAAGGCCAAAATTTTATAATCATTATTTAAAAGACAAATTGGACGCCAGTTATCAATATAAAGTAAATCCTTGCGTGGTTTAGGGATTAAAGTGATCAAACCTTGAGTCATACTCCAAGGTAAGGTATTGGTCGATAAGCTTTCATTAAATACCTGCAATAAGAAGGGCACCATCTGCTGTGAAAACAATTTATAAAATTCTGACGATAAACCGTCTGTCCCCGGGGACTTGTTGTCTTTTAAAAGTTCCAAACACTCACTGATCTCTGCCAGGGTTAAAGGGAGATCACAAAGATCCCTTTCCGAATTGTCGAGTTGAGGGGTGTTATGTAGAGAGTTGAGGAATATAGAAGCATCATTTTCTGAATATTCTGAAGTATATAGCTTTTTGTAAAATGAAGAGCAAAAATTAGATATTAATTGTTGATTATCAGTTATAGAGTTGTCAATGATTAATTCATTAATGGTATTAACTTTTGCATGGTACTTTTCCAGTTTGAAGAAATATGAAGAATTCTGTTCTCCTTCTAACCACTGCTTCCGAGACCTTATAAAAGCTCCTTCCGCCTTCCTCTTATATATTGTGTCCAGGTTCTCTTGTAAATTAAACATTTCTATTTTTTCCTCCTCTGTTAAAGCATCTGGTGATATTTGAGATAAGACCGATATGCCTGTGATGACTTTTTGTTCCTCTAATTTCCTCATTTTAGCAAGATTGCTGCCAAGCTTCCTAAAATATTTGGCTGATTCATATTTAAATAACCTCCAATTAACATTAAAGGATTTTTCCATCTCAGCTTTGTTGAAAATTTTTTTTATCAACTGTGGGATTTTCTGTTTAGCCTCCTCAACTTTAAGGAGAGCGTTATTTAATTTCCAATAATTGGCTTTGCAACCATCTGAGGGAAATAATTTTATAGAAATGTAAATGGCTTTATGATCACTTAAGGGACCGGGAAGAATGTTAACTGTCACATCTTGTTCTTTAATACTATTTGACACTAGCCAAAAGTCTATACGGGAAAGCCTAGTTTTGTCTTTGTTACTCCAGGTGAAGGATAAAACATCTGGGAATTTAATTCTCCATATGTCAGTTAAGTTATATCTTTCCATGAAAAGCTTAAAGTATGTATATCTACCGGTATCACGCACAGGTGGCCATCTATCAAGCTGGGAATTTAAAGTAACATTAAGGTCTCCTCCAAGCAAAATATGACAGTTTGGAAACTTTGTTAACCAATGTTTGAGTCTATTATCTATGTCAGCAAATAGTTGAATGTTTTCTAGATTAGAGTTGTACCCATATACATTAAAAATAATCAAAAAAAAATTTTTGTAACTAATCACTTGGCAAATATAGTGCCCTTTTAGATTTGTATCTGTGTGTAAAATGTCACCATTATACCTTTGCTTCATCGTTAAGACTCCAGCTGATCTTTCTGAGCAGTGAGAAAACCATAACTCATTACCCCACTAAGTTCTCCAAAAGTTCACATCACTTGAAGTTGAATGAGATTCCTGACAAAACAATAAATCTGTGTTCAGCTGTTTAACAAATAAAAACAACGCTTTACGCTTAGTAATATTTCTTAACCCCCTGGCATTTAAAGAAACAATAGACAATGAAATATTTCAAATAGAAAAGGCTTATTAGATACTAGGAAACAAATATCCTAATAAAGCTATGCCAAGCATCAAGCTGCACCTTAGAGTAATAACGGTTAATTTATTGGTGGAAAAAAAAAAGTGTTGAGTTTCAAAAAAGAAGAGAGACCAGCATATTTCAAATAATAGTCTTTCAAAAAGTTGGTCAAAAGTATATTCTTTAGGAGATATATTATATCCAACAGAAACGTTTTTCAAACAAAACTTATAATAATAAGGCAGTAAAAATAAACCAAGAGCCTGGATACTCACTTTGGCTGAGTGCCAAAAAAATATAAAAGTTAGGTCTTATGCTCATCATTCAGGTGATTTAAAGTCACCGTCAGTAGTCCAGTACTTCAGGTGATTTCCTTCCCATCGACAAAGGCTCGTGCTCCAACAAAGTAAGCAGGCTTTCCCTCACTACGTGCCTTACTCACCAAAGGCCACATCTTCAATCTGGCCTCCTTGACAGGTTGCGGGAGGTCTTCGACAAAGCGGAGCTTTTTTTCACGCATGACAGGGTGATTTTTGGCTGCCTTCCATAGCGCATCTCTGTAGGATCTCTGGGAGAATCGGATGATGATTGCTCTCGGCCGAGAGCTGGCAAGTGTTGGTTTTCCGATACGATGAACGACGTTGATCGCTGCTGGGAGCTTGTTGTTTTCATCTGGCAGAATACTCCGACAAAGCTCTACAACTTTTCCCTTCACATTTTCTGCAGAGTTTTCGGCCACTCCATATAGTTTCAGGTTCCATCTTCTTGAGTAGGTCTCCAGTTCGCACACACAAGTCAGAAGTGCCACCACTTTTTTTGTCTTCCTCTAGAAGACGACCATCAACACTCTACTTTCTGTTGAGTTTCTTTTAATTCACTACAAGCAAAATCTAGAGTTTTCTTCAGCCCTTCGATTTTCAGTGCATTTCCATCAATTTTCTTGGAGTTTTCACTCACCAGCATTTTTATGGAGTCAGCCTGCTCCTTTATAAGCTGAGAGAGGGTAGAGATAACGACGTTATCCTGGGGTATTGAGTTGTGTTTTGTTACATAGAGAGCCTTTTTTGCAGCTGGGGAATCACACGGAGTCACAGGAAGAGGGGGGAAATCTTCTGACATGGAGACTTCTACCGTCGAGATATTGCTAGCCAAGGTTGTGCTAGCATAGTCGTGGCACGAGGCTGTCAGAGCATTACCTGCCTGTACTTCAGGAACGACGTTCTTCTTACTCTTGTTCATTCTTTTTCTATCACGGGATGACATATGGTCGTTTTCCACAAGTACAGACATCAGTCCGACAACTTAAGGATATAGTATTTTTTAAGTTTCCACCAAAATAAAACTTGTGCAGGAGCTCAGCAGTAGCACACTTACGTGGCCGCCATCTTGGTCAGCACCCCTCGGGCTGGATTTTGATACCCGAGTTTCCCAGTTGGTGACGCGTTGTTGACAACTGCTGTTTGATGGAGGCAACTTCGGTTCACTGAACATATTTTAATGACAATAAACTGTTTATTGTGGATAAATGCCTCTTCCAAGAAACATACACAGACATAATATGTTTCAAATTATTCATAAAAAGGCCCACGTATAAAAAAAAAAAAAACACATTATCCGTGTCCTTTCCCGTTGGTTGTCCTGCAGATAACACAAACAAACAACTGTTGATGTGCTGTTTGGATGCTCGCATAAGAAAACAGCAGCAAATCTTTTGTTATTGTGGCCTCCATGTTTTCACACACCTGATGCTCTCGGCTACAGCCGACCGTTGGTGGCAGTAATGCAAAAAGTTGTTATGCCAAACGCCAATATAACAGAAGAAGAAGAGCACGCATCCCGACCATGTGAACGCTACCAGTCGGAAAAACAACGTAACCACGGGGGCGGTGCCTGTTATTCCCAAGGGGGTAAGCTTTGCTTCAGAACTCGAGCCATCTATGGCGCCATTTTGTTGCTAACTGGCCATCACTTCCTGTTAGCATTCCGCTGACCGCCATTTTTTTTTTACGTCACTTGACTGCGAATAACTTTACATCAGAAATGTTTGAAGACTCTATTTGTCCGTTGTTTAGTTCCAAAGAAACACGACAATGTATAAAAGGCTTCATTACCTTGTACCTCACGTTATGGCTCCGTAGCAGACGTTTTTGTAAATATAAGCTAACATAGCATAGTAGAGGAATTACCGTATAGTACAGGAGAAGCTCGCAGGCAGTTTCGACTTACATGAGCTGTTTAGGTTTAATTACTAATGTTAACTAGCATGTTAGTTAGCAATAATTAGCCTGTGCCCATGTTATCTCCTTACATCCACCTACACTCTCTGTATCTGTAAGATTGGGAATGATTGGGATTTCTCTTGGCACAGCTACCAGAAGACTTCCAACTTTCAGACACGTTGCTCACGTCACATTCTCTCAGTTGGAGGCTGTGCAGTAAAGCTGGCCATCACTGGAAAAGTGCTTCTAATAGCCTTCACTGGTCTCCGTCCAGAGCAACGGGGTCTATTGGTCCATTATATACTGTCTATGGTTATTCCGAGGTGGCATGAACGCAGGGTGTTTCTTGCCCACTCAATCAGAGGTTAAGAGTTCTGTGTTCAGCCAGTGGAAAAAAGAAGCACAGAAAAGCCCACCTCTAAAGTCGCCCCATTTCTTCTTCCAGTGCTCTGAAGCAGACCTTTCGATTGTTTTGTGTCCACTCTTTCTATGTGAAAATAGAGATGAGCAGCGGGTCTTCACTAAACTTTGTCTCATCCCCAGACCCAAACGGTGTGGATGAGATACTGCCATATGAGCAGAGCAACAACGTAATGCACAGTAGACTATATGGCAGGTGGTTTTTTTCTTGAAATAGGCCTATTGGGACTTTATTCTTGTATTATTGTGACCCTTTTCTCTCAAAATAAGATGGGATGAGTTATATTTTGAATGTGCACAAAGTTTTGAACATGAGCAGAAACTTGCTGAAACACATCGCTATTAAAGTCCAGGGGTTTATTAATTTAAATGAATTCATATAGGCTATCATTCATATGAATAAGTCCCACATGCAGATTTAAAAAGGTTACTTTCCCAAATAAAAGACACAAAATAGGAGGGAAGAGTTCAATTATATAGGCCTACATGTGTGTTGACTCAGCAGAGATAACATTAAATAAGAAAAGTTGATCTACCGGAGAATAAATATTTGAAAAGAAATACTGCATTATATTCCATTATTTTTTTATATTTTCAATTGTCCCCTGTGTTTTCCTTTACATAAATAAATACATGTCCAGCATAAATTGATGCAGAAAAAGGTAGAAATAGGTGCAGAAAAATTCACCAGAGTGCAGGAAATTAGGTGTTTAATGCACTTTTTTTTCTGGGGGAGGACCCCCAGACCCTCCACATCATATGTCTCCCCATGCACATATATTCAAATACATCCTATGCTTTTGGGTTGGCAGGCCAGCTGTGATTAGGTCAAATGTTTGTGCCATGTCACCAGGGCCTTGAAGTTGCAACCTGTTGGGCCACTAATGCACTTCTCTAACCTCTGTGCTATAGCAATCGCCCATGTTGCCCACCGTTTTTTTCTACCAGCCCACCCTAATATAGCAGTCTAGAATCAGCCCTGGTGCACTGTGACATCACTTTTTATCAAGACGACGTGCAGTGCAGCGGTTAGTGAAAAAACAGAAATGGCATTTGATTGTGACTGGGTGCTACTGTTTTTTTAATGTGAGCAAAGGTGGCACTAAACAGCCCAGAGCAGAGCACACACTGACAGAGGAGGTTATTGAAAGTACGAGTTCACCATCTACTGGACAACACGGATAGTGTCATTAGAGTTAAAATTACTTTATTGTTACAGTATGTCTCAATTAAGAGAGTAAATATATTTGTGTTATGCTCCTCAACATTGCAGCAACTTTAACAATCATTTACACTTTTGGAGAACAAATAAACAAAGAGACAAACTTAGCAGGATATCTTAAAGGTCCCATGACATGGTGCTCTTTGGATGCTTTTATATAGACCTTAGTGTTCTCCTAATACTGAATCTGAAGTCTCTTTCCCGAAAGGCTACATAATTATAATTTCAGACATGGACTGTGAGAAACTTCAAAAATAATTTTATATGGGGTCTTTGTTAGTAAGTTATTCCCAAAAATGTTCTCCAGGGACCTTCGGGAATGGAAGACAGGTTGGAAGGTGTTTGATGTACATCTGAGTCTTTGTATTACAGTAAAGTACATTAAAGCTGAGACTGGAGAGTGTTTGGGTATGTGATAATTAACACACTGGGAGGGGGAGGCTGTCCTCTGACCCAAGCCTACCCACACCTCCCCCAGCCATCAAGCCGGCCTCCCACCCTCCATCCCCCATCCCAGCCAACATGCCCAGCTCTTCTCACAACTCCAAAGACAAGTTGGTTCTCAGAGTGGCTGAGATCTGTGTGTGTGTGTGTGTGTGTGTGTGTGTGTGTGTGTGTGTGTGTGTGTGTGTGTGTGTGTGTGTGTGTGTGTGTGTGAACTTTGGGGATGAATGGCTCAGTGTTTTTTTACAGGGACGTGAATAGACAGACAGGCATGCCTATTCAGACTCTGCTTTTCCACTTTTCAAACTCACTTCTCCGTCACCCTGCAAATGAATACAGGCCTGTGCTGAGAAACATACACACAAACAGCCAAATAGTCCAAGGGGTGCCGAAATACTGGGTATGGTAGTAGTAGTAGTAGTAGATAACTGTATTGTCCCCATGGGGCAGTTGGGTTTGCAGCAAGACATCAGACATATGATACAAACAAATAGTCCTCACATCAGACACTGACAGGCATAACATGAAGAATATACATCACACACTACAATGCACTATACACCCTTGGGTATGATCAGGCCAGCTGGACGACTAGCTTATTTTGAATGATTTAAGGCTTTAATGGCTTGTGGTACGAAAGAGAATTTGGATCTGTTCTTGGTCAGAAGGGGTAGGCAGAAACGACGCATAGATGTGATGCCAGGGGGTGTCACATACAATGTTACTGGCCTTTCTCACCAGTCTGTCTTTGTCAATGTGTTCAATGCTCTGTAGTGTTATCCCAAGTAACTTGCTGGCAGTTAAAACTGTTTTTCTGATTGTCTTTTTCTGAGACTCAGTGGCATTTCCGAACCAGCAGATAATACAGCAAGTTAAAACACTTTCAATAAAAGCAGTATAAAACATTTGGAGCATTTTGTTATTTGTATTAAAAACAAGCAGTTTCTTTAAAAAGTACATTCTTTGCTGTGTCTTAGTTTACAAAAGATCAGTCCAAGAGTCCCATTTAAGCTTGTTGTCCAGTACAATGCCGAGGTATTTGCAGTTTGTAACAGCTACAAATACCTTGGCATTGGTCGTACTATCAACTTCAAAAAAGTCTATTATACCCACATGCTGTACAGTGTTTTTTATTTAGCTTGCTAATAGTATTGCTAATAGTATTAGTAATAGTATTTAGCTTGTTAATAGTGGCTTGAATAGGTAATTCTGACATGTTTTAAATTGTCTCCAACCTGTTATATTAATAGCTCATTTGTGTGTTGTTATTGCACTGGCATAATTCCTACCCTCAAGCTCACCGGTCAGTCAAAAAGTGTGTCCACTAGTGTGTAGGCTACTTCTTTTTCCTTTGGTTTTCTGACAATGGGATTGGAAGTTTCTACTGATTGGATTATTAACTTTACTTCCCCTGCATTAATTTCTCTGGTGTGCGCCAAACCTCTCATCTACTTGCTGATGACGATGAAAACAAGGAGAATCATATGACTCTGAATGCCTTCATAGTCACCTGAACTCATTCCAACTAGACACAGATTTTAGTACTACATGTCAGACAGCACTCTCCGCCACTATCATAAAATGGGGGATTGAAAGAATGTTGGTTATCCCTTCAGTTCCACACACTACGACAGGAAGAACTTACTAAAGACAGTCCCTACAACAAATTCAGGAAAAAGGCTATGCTCTAGTGGTTAAGAACAAAAGAACCATCTCATGTCTTAATCTTTTTAATGAAGTCTTGAAGGCTTAATGCCACAACACATTAAAGGGGTGATAGAATGATTATATAGAGTATTTCACACTGTTCCTTATGGTCTCCTAATGGGGTATGTAACATTGGTTGGGCTGAAAATGGCCTGGTTGATATTTTATTGGCCCTTATGCATCCCTGTGTTTTGGCCCTATTTGTAACAAGAGCTTTTCTTCCAAATATGGTATGCTCGTGAATATTTAGATGAGCTGCGCGCTGATTGGTTGAGCGAATTGCCATACGCAGACATTAGAGATGCACCCTGATTGGTTGAGCGAATCCCCAATACACACACATTAGAGAAGCGACAGAATCTCATATTCCAGACACTGCAATGTTTCATTACCAAATTAACTTCTGAAACTTTTTTATGTGAGAAATCAACTATATAAAGCACAAATATGGGCCGTTTTACCAAAATTTATGGCTAATTGCAAATATGGTAAGACGTATGGTAAGTGTCGGACTTCAGCGGCGGTGCTGCTGCCTTGCCGCCCGGCCTGCCTTCCTTCTCCTCCTGCTGTGAGCTCCGTTAGGCTGGCAGCCCTGACAGAGCTCCAGGGGCCTGCAACTCCCCTCTTCCTGCTAGCTAAATGGCCCGTTGTGTGAGAGTGAGAGCGCGGTCAGCGCGCTTGTTATACCAGCAATCTCTTACCACATGTTACACACAATGCCACGCCACTTAGCTATACAACATATACCTAAATGTCTTATAAAGCTAACAACGGTGTCCGATTTCAAGTTAATATTTGTGAAGTTTAGCTAGGTGTTTCGTTAGCTGCGACTGTCACTTCAATCCTATCTATGTGTAGCTACAAATCACGGATAGTTAGCTTCATTTTTGGTCGTAATTCGAGTATATTTACAGTTTGAATTTTGTCACGCCACTTATACAACATCTAACTAAATGTTTTATAAAGCTAACAACGGTGTCCAATTTCAAGTTAATGAATATTTGTGAGCTGTAAGGGTTTTGTTAGCTGCGACTGTCCTTTCAATCCTATGAGTACAAGATTGCGGCTAGTTAGCTTCATTTTTGGTCGTAATTCGAGTATATTTACAGTTTGAATTTCATCACGCCACTTACACAACATCTAACTAAATGTCTTATAAAGCTAACAACGGTGTCCGATTTCAAGTTAATGAATATTTGTGAGCTGTAAGGGTTTCGTTAGCTGCGACTGTCCCTACAATCCTAGCTATGTGTACAAGATTGCTGCTAATTAGTTTCATTTTTGGTCGTAATTCGAGTATATTTACAGTTTGAATTTCATCACGCCACTTATACAACATCTAACTAAATGTTTTATAAAGCTAACAACGGTTTCCGATTTCAAGTTAATGAATATTTGTGAGCTGTAAGGGTTTCGTTAGCTGCGACTGTCCCTTCAATCCTAGCTGTGTACAAATCACGGATAGTTAGCTTCATTTTCGGTGTAATTCCGAGTATATTTACAGTTTGAATTTTGTCACGCTAGTTATACAACATCTAACTAAATGTCTTATAAAGCTAACAACGGTGTCCGATTTCAAGTTAATGAATGTTTGTGAATTCCAGAGGAATTCTAAGAGGAGGCTAGCTAGCTCCATCCAGCCGCAGGCTCTATCAATGAGACTCGCGGACAAGAGGCGTGTATTTCCCCAATCGTTTGTTTAAATAACTCAACACATTATAATTAAACACATTAAAAGATTAACAGAAACCTGTGGTAAGAGATTGCTGTTGTAACAAGCTCGCTGACCGCGCTCGCACTCACATACACCGGGCATTTAGCTAGCAGGAAGAGGGGAGTTTCAGGCCCTGGAGCATCTTGAGCTTCTATGTATGTCCTATTTACCCACCGAACTGTCGTTATTCAACTATGACAGAGTGAAATCAGTTTTGCATTCTATCACCCCTTTAAACATCTTATTACAGTACAGTAACACACTGTTGTATTCTTGTCATTTGTCACCTATCTGTATGATATATACGGTATACACATTTGAAAATCTATTGATACATATTAAAATATTCGGTTACTTTAATCTACTAGTATAATCTCTCTGCCCTGTCAGTAAGAATCTAATCCAGAGATATCTGCAATCTAGAATTTATTGTATTTTAAGCAAATTAGAGCTTTATAATATGAAGATTTACCAATACTGCGCCAGCATATGTTCAATACATTCAGATGCATCATATACAATAATAAACATAACAAATAGTACTTTATATTGTATAAATAAATATATATGATCTCATAGTCTTTAGAAATGATTATCATTTAACATTGATAATATACTGTATTGTAAGAGCAGAGTATACCCCACTGTTGTTGTCTAGCCTTTGAACTAGGAGGTGGCATGGTGGGTGATCTTTGAAGTGTGTGTGTAGCTTATCTATCTTCAGTCCTCATTACAGGATATTTAGGAGAGAGGGTAGATAAAAGGCTTCTTTTCACTACAGGGGACAAAGATACAGAGGGAGAAAGACCCTCCTTAAAGATGACATGAGTGTTCAGCAGGTTTTGTGATCTCTGTGTGGTCTCTATTGGTATGCATCTGATGTCTCAGAGTGTTACATGTCCTGTAAATGGAGGAGCAGATAAGGACTGACCCCTGGACAACTTCATGAAGCATAGGAAACATTTACAGCTTAAATTCCAGTCATACCAGCTTAATGCTTAATTGCATGCTGCATTATAGCGGATGATTGGTGCTTGTTTGAAAATAGCATTTTATAGGCCTAGAGTATTTATTCATCTCTTTCATTTCCTTGCATTAGCTGACTTAACAGTACATAAAGCTTGGAAACTCAACAAGTAGTGGTATTAAAAATGGGGTCATACATCCCCAGAGCCGCTTGAGAGAGAAGAGTGTAATGTAATACTAACATCATAGCTTTCACCCTTTCAACCAGTCATAGAAAACTGTAAGCCTGTGTATTTAAATAGAGGTCTGTAAAGAGACAAACTTTGGGAATCAAACGGGATCAAATCATAATAGGTGGATGGGATCAGGATGGAATGCATGTCTCCAGTTGACCAAAAGGGGTCTGCCATGTACCAGCCATTTCTCCAGCAGCTAATGCTGCCTTGACATGCTGGGGGAAATATTGGACTTACGATACATCGCAGCATACACAGAAAACACCACAGTGGAAGCTTAAATATCACATGACAGGATTTCAGTTAATGCTCATGTTTATCAAGCTGAACAGTCAGGGATCCTTCATAACGTATAGTCTAAGTGATGTGACCGCTAAAAGAAAAACTTAGTTTGGTACACATATGTTTCCTTCCAAACTTCAGCAAAGTGTTGCAATGTCGTTGTGGTTTGGGAGGCACTCGATTAAGAACCACTGCGTCGACTGAAAACAGAGCAGTGGTGTAACACTGCCGTTTTTAAGCAGCCATTAATGCATCATAGGACTTTCTAGCATATTTTCTTTCGAAAATACGAGGAGCACTTGAAGGCAGCATGATATATTCCCCTTTGCCAAACCCCTTTTTATGCTTGTGGAGAGCTGGCCGCTGAGCGCAGTACAAAACCATTCCCACCACTACTTACCCCGCCGGCTACATGTGGGGGGGGAGAAACCTGCTGAGTAAAACCAAGCAAAGAAAAGAAACTAAATTAAGCATTACTTTTTACTGCATGGAATAACTCCACTGATTTTTCCCCACTGAGGCGTTAGGAGTGTAAACTAGTAAAAGTTGAATGCCCGAGAGCACATTTACAAGTCCGGACTGAACGACAATGGAATTTGTGATCTCGTAACCACGAGAAATAACGTTATCTGTCTGCGTATACAAGCGCCGGTTGCAGACAAATTGGATTACGTTACTCTCATTGAAAACCTTCCTGCTTCGCTGAAAAAAGGAGTAAACCAGCGTTTTGAGCAAGTGACTGAAGATTTGTACACAGGGCAAGGTGAGTGGCAGTCTGGGCCGTGTAGTCCTATTTTACTCAACACGATCTACTCTTCTTTATCTAATTTAAAATTACAACTGCGTATGTTTTCCCACGTGTTTCCCTCTCAATGACCGAGCCTCTGTCATGTGAAGACTCAAGAGCAATAGCCTACCAATGACGTCGTAACGTTATTTTTAAAAACGTTTCAGTATTCACTAGTTATGCCCACTTTGTTTTCATTCAGGCTCAATCAAAAACTGGTCCACAGTGTGCTTCACTTGAGTTAGCTAAAACTTATCCAATACACATCCTCTAGGCGGCGGCGCTCCAAGGCACCAGTTATCTATCACTAATAGTAATGTTCATTATGCTATATGAGCTGTGACCTCCATTTAACGGTGTTTAAATGCCAAGTGATTAAACAACACTGGCATGGACTGATAGTGCCACATAATTTACAGGCACAACAACACAACCGCTCAGACAGCAGCCAACGTTAGCCAACCCCTGGGTCATCATCACTACGATGGACCATTTCACATGGACGTTACCTCCCTGGCCTAAACACGTTTCATTTTACATTAAAGTGTTCAGATTTAGTCGCTATAACATCCATCATGATTAGGTATTAAGGTAAAGGAGGATTGGGTCATTTCAACCAGATACAAAAAAAGCATTTTATTGTAGCCTTATATCTTTTCTTTATCATATGTGTCGAATTTACCAGAGAAGCCTCAAACAGGGAACCTGAACATACAGTACGTGTGCATTTTACAGCACAATGTGCAGAAAATCAATTGACAAATAAAATTATGCTTCAAATAACTTTTTAAGCCTAATTGCATCTTAAAATTATCATTCATTTAGCAAGACTTATGAGTTTTGCAATTATTATAATTAACATTTTTGCGATTAAAGGTTATTGTTCTTTCAGCACAGCATTAGCTACAAATAATTGTCCCATTCATAAAAATGTGACTGCATGAACTGCAAATGAAGGTAGTGCAAGTTAATATAAGCAATCATAAATGAGCACGAGATTCATGCTGTTGCTGATAATGCAACTCTTTATGATCAAAGGTCCGATGCAGGTCTTCATGTTATTTTCTTAACACAGTAACTTGTGTGATATTACACTTAGTTTCAAGTGGTATGGCTGACAGTCCATTACAAAGGCTGCCAGTAGAGTGTGCCTGACCTTTGTGTTATTGTGTTCCATGGGTGATGGTCTCCTCTCATAGTTTAGTGCCTTCTTAAACCATGTCCATCTGCTCCTATTGCCTCATTACAGAATTGGTGGCTTAGTATAAGCCAGGAAATTAGATGGAATATCCTCTCCTAATGATGAAGATTGCTCATTTATTTATTTCAGATTGTTGGTAGCATTGGAAAAACGAGGGTGTGCCCAGAATATTGTGCCTGCTATGGCGTGCTGACATGATTGTCTGCACTTCTAAATAAAAACTCATATTTTAGGTTTTTCAAAAAAGAATTTAGTTTCCTGTGATAAAACAACACTTAAAAAAAATTCAACTCTGAACATGTAATCCCTAAAAATATTTGTTTAAACAGACCAACACATTTTGGGGATTAAGTTACTTTTAACGGCAGTAGAGAGATGTAGCTGCACTAAAATAGGTCATTTGGAGCGTTGTAACATAGCTAATTTTGTGTTGGACCCAAATCAAATTATCCCCAGTTTTCAAGTTCTAAAATAAAGATAGACAAAGTCTGCAGCTACTGAAAAATAGTCATGTGTGACAAGTTTTACATTGCTTTCTCAAGTTAAAGGTTGTGGTTTGTCTCAAATTATGAGTGTATGCAATTAGGAAGGATTTTTAAGTGGATCACATTTTATAGCTCCTGAAGTGAACTAGTAGCCAGTTCAGTCTTGTACTTGTACCTGGATAAAATCAGACATCAGCACCTAAAGCTGTCTGGACTTGTAAAATGACCTTTGGCCTTCTGTATAAATGCCGTCATTATGGTGTGCATATTTGACCTTTTTTAAGCCTTGAGCTGTGGTGACCTGAGATTGAAAAAAGTGTTTTTCCCCAGATCAATGTAGAGGACTATTTGTTTTTTCCATCATTTCAGTTTGGAAACGTTCATAAATAAAACCTAAATTTCAAACGGTAATTTCAAGGCAAATGATAAAGTAATGAATAATTTCAGGGCCTTCTTTTGTATCTGTGGAATAACACATGAGTAATAAAGACAAACTTAAATAGCCCCGCTTTTTGGGGATTTTCCTTGTCTGTTAGTGTGTTATATAGTTTTTTGTGTTTGCGAAAGATGTATAAATTACAAAAAAACAAATGGAGCTTTTCTGTCCTACAGACAGCACTTTCTTAACTGCCTAAAATGGCTCACCCACATTCCTGTTTGAAATTCCTCAATTAATTATGTCATTGATTGAGAAAGCTAGCCCAGTTTTTCATATGTGCTGCCCATAGGTGCTGCCTGAGCAACATAGCCCGCCGGTAGGCTTGTTTGAATTTGGTTGACCAATTAGATAGAGCTGGGCGATATGGAGAAAATCAAATATCACAATATTTTTTTACCAAATACCTGTATCGATATTGTGACGATATTATAGGGTTGACAATTGGTGCTTTCAAAAAATATGCACACAATGAGATTATGTTGATATAATAACTATGTGGGTAAAGGCAAATAATAGAACAGCAAGAACAGTCTGGTGTTTTCAGCAAATGAAAAATCACTCTACTGTAACGCAGCCTTTAAAACCAGGAAAAGACAACACTGTCGTATCAGGATATTACGATATCCAAAATTTAAGATGATATCTAGCCTCATATACCGATATAATATCGATATATTGCCCAGCCCTCTGACCAATCCCAGCAGAGTGGGCCAGCTGACCAATCGGAGCAGACTAGGCTTTTCATGAAGGCGGGCCAAGAGCTCAGACAAAGTGTTTCAGAAAAAGTAGCTGCAGCAATGGGCAGTATAAGAAACTTGTGTTTTGTGAACATCAAGCATGTAAACTTATTCTAGTAGACCCCTAGAGGACAAATATTATGCTGAACAGAACTATAATAGGGGCTCTTTAAGGCAAAGACTTAAATAATTTGATGACTAATGATTTCTCAATATTAAACAGAAAAAAGGTATTGCATGGAATTAATTTTACTAGACTAATAAGTAGCAGCCAACTTTACAGATGTCAGCATTTACAGACAGGATTTGTAGAAGTCAGTGCCTCTCTAATAAACAAGATTAACCTCACAAATTCTGTCACAGACCTGCCAAAGGTCAAAATGTGCAGGGGGAAGGGTTTTGACTGCTCTTGTTTTCTGTGTCTGCAGTGTTTCCCACAGATTGAGAATTTACTTGTGGTGGGTGGTGCAGGATGTGATGGCACGGCGTGTGATGGCTGGGTTCAGTAATCAACTAACAAAGGTTTATAAACTATTTATTGAAAACAATGACATAACATTAACAGATAATTTAGAAATAAATAACTATTGTACATGTTAAACAAATTAGACTTGAAGATGATACAGATGAAGTGTAGCCTTTGATGTGCTTTGTAAATTAAACGTGGTTGGTTTGTCAAATAAATTTTATGGTTCATTAGATAAAATACCGGATTACCCGAAGCCAAAATGCTATATGTACCAAACTTAACCTTAAAGTTATGATCCTTACAGAAAGTTGCATGTTATTATAAAATTTAATTTATTTGGTTTGTTAGCTCCGGTTAACTCCATTATAAAGATATGCTTGAGCGGAGACTGCCGCAGAGAGGCTGAACAGCCAGACTCTGATAAATTACATTTGGGGCACCACAAGCAGCGTGCTGTTATAGAGGATCTAGCTGCTACTACTAACGTGAAACATGGATTTTATCTACCTGGGCGGGGCGCCAAAGTAGAAAACACTGTGGGGAACAAAGTGGGAAACACTGGCAGTTGGAGGGATTGCCCGGAGCATAGTGTCAAAATCTTTCATTGCACCTGCTTCAAACGAAACTCAAAAGTCAACCGTTCTCATCAGCTGAAGTGAGGGCGTGAAGGCAAACGTCTAAGAGGATAAGGGAACACTCCCGTGATTTGTCTTGCTAAGCATCCCTTGTTTCATTGATGCTGTTATTCTGGTAACCGAACAGCTGGGGAGACATCGAGGATGGACTGAGGGTTTGATAAACTGGCTGGGGATGATCATTGGCTTGGGCGTTGATTAACTATCTGAACATTGCCGCCAGGCTAGAGCTGTCAGTGCATGTGCAAAGTCTGATGTGAAATAAAGAATAGTAAGGTACGGGTAATGCCGCTCCTCCTTCTGTGGTAAACATACTCCTGACTCTATTATGAAGAGGAAAAATCCACCTATGGATCCTCTTGAAGTAGCTTCAGTGTGTGTCTCATAAAATGCTTGTCAGATCATTAAACAGTGTCTGAAACTCTTCTGATGCACCCTTCTGATGTCATAATTGGGGGGCTGCAGATGTAAATTTTTCTAACTTTCTGAAACAATCTGACAAACATGTCTAGTGTACACATCAAATGGCCAGATGTGTATAGGTATGAAAGGATGGAACGCTCTCAAACATCATTGTCATTCTTCACTTAATTACTTCTGTCACTTTTTGTGCGAACCAAGTGCAACACCATGAATGCTTTGGTGGGGAGACTGTTTGGCTTATCCCATCTTGAGCAGTTATGGGGTCTTGCCCCTCTCACTGACGGTAAGCTATTTGCCACACCTTCAAGTGTGGACATTTGTAGTGTTTTGGAAGACACTTTGTACAAACTAGTTTGATCTACTTTTCAAGCACACCCCAGCCTTTACACTGTGGTATCTTTGAATCTCAATTCATTACACTAGCTTCTATCTAAAGGATTAATATGGACCAGAAACTACCAGGTGAAGTCAGCCGACAGGAAATCTACATAGTGAATATTCTCTGCAACCAGTTTGTATCTTGCCCGTTGAAAAACACGATTACCCCAAAGGGTATCAAAATACTTGTTATTTGGAAGGCAGATGAGACTTGCCATGTGAACGCACTGCTTGCCCAGCAAGGGTCAAGGGCTCCTCCACTCCCATGGCCAGATTAAATACTCAATTTAATTATTTCACTGGGCATTAAGTCAGTAACCTTATCAGAGTGGTCTGTTTAATGGGGCTGTGTGAGCCAACAGATGCACCAAGATTAGGGACAATATGCTGGTTGGTACAAACTTGGAGCAGAGGGATAAAAGACGGGCACGGAATCTGATATGCGTCGCCCCTCCTCCTAGGGGTGAAACGATTAGGGATGTCACAAAACCAAAAATCTAGTAGTCGGTAACGATACCATCAAAAGTACACGATACTCTAGGGCTGGGCAATATATCGATATTATATAGATATCGATATGAGGCTAGATATTGTCTTAAATTTTGGATATTGTAATATCCTGATACGACACGTGTTGTCTTTTCCTGGTTTTAAAGGCTGCATTACAGTAGAGTGATGTAATTTTCTGAACACACCAGACTAGCTGTTCTATTATTTGCCTTTACTGACATAGTTATTATATCAACATAAAAATAACGTGAAAATAGGCATGTGACCCGTTTCAACTCGGAATCGAGAATCGATAAGAAACGGAATCGAAAGTAAGAATCTGAATTGGAATCAGATTTGTTAAAATCCAAACAATGCCCAACCCTAGACTTGAGTGGCTGTAGACGGATTTGGATTTACTTAGATCTTTCTGCATATTTCTTATGGTAAACATTACAACTATAAGCTCCAAGCTTGACAGGAAGAAGCTTCGGTCTTTTTGTGTCAATAATCTGAATCGTCAAAGCCTTATTTATTTTTTTACAGGCTGAGGATTTTCTTTGATAACAAGAACAGTGATAATGCTCTTCAAGATTCTCTGAGGATTTAATTAAACTGGGTAGCCTGTTCATTATTCAGATATGTAAATGGAGACCCAGATTTATGCAGTGTTGTGGAATTTAAAATAGATTTAAGTGTTGAAATCTCTTTGAAGTTCTCTGTACGAGTGTGAATTATTAACTCTCATGTTGGGTGTGTGTTTGCTCTACAATTGTTCCGTCATGAATGAAGCTGGTGTGTTTGCCTAAGGTCACTGTTGAAGAAGTACACTTGATGGTTTACCCAAGCACAGCCTGCCTCCTGAGCTTGAACTGGACTGAATGAGAACTACAAAAGAGTTTTTTTTACTCACTAAAGCTGCGTTGCGTTTCCACAAAGCAGTCTGGTTCAGGTTAGTTCAGTTTGGGTGTTGTTGAACGTCAAAAAGTAACGTTACCTGAAAACAGCGTATAGTTTCTTTCACCATGTCACCATGACTGCTACATTTTACACAGTTACACAGTTTAACAACAAAACAAAACGCTGAGTGAACATTACTAGCTACGTTTTTTATGTTGGTTTTAAGCGGTATGCAACCCCAAGGAGAACTCCGGGCAATTTTTCCGTTAATCTTGATCGCTATACTTATGCTATGCAAAAAAAAAACAAGCCGAATCAGTGGTAGCAACACGGAACTGCTGCAGCTAATGACGCTTAGCTAAAGCGGCAGTTTTGGGGGCATAAGATAAAGAGTGCCTTTGTGCCTCTTAATAGACACAAAATGTAATTAAAATGTCTGTGCAACATGAACAGGGCCCTTACATGACAACCAGATGCGTTCAGCAACTTAGGCGGACATCTACCAGACCAGTGGGCGCGCGTTGGATTGTTGTCGGCCGCGGTAAGCCAGGAGGGCGGGGAGGAAGCAGAAGCGAGGACGCCGGCCGGGCCTGCTAGCCCGGCTAAGGAAACCGATCGACACTGACAAGACTCCTACTCACCAACGGCAGATGGATTACACACAAAATGGATATATATGCTACAAATACACACAGAACTGTTTCGTAATGATTATTACCGAAGCCTGGCTGAACACACTCACTCATCCCAGACGGCAGCTAGCAGCTAACAGGGTAGGTGAATTTAAACAATGGCTAAGTTGCTAAACGCATCTTGTTGTCATGTAAGGGCCATGTTCATGTTGCACAGACATTTTAATTGCATTTTGTGTCTGTTAAGAGGCACAAAGGCACTCTTATGCCCCCAAAACTGCAGTTTTAGCTACGTTGGAGCTCTGGGCATTAGCTGCAGCAGCTCCATGTTTTTTGCTATCATCAGTACTCGCATTAGCCTGGTTGACACCAGACCCTTCTCAGTTGTAACTGAGAGTGGGTTTGGGAAAGGTTCATTGACAGCTCATTTCCAAAGGGGCATCACAAACGGATGCCGCTCAAATGCCTCTGGGTGCATTGGATAGTTCAACCAATCAGACCAACGATCCGGGTGACGCTGCACTTCGGTAGCCGTCATGTTGAATGTAAACAAAAAGCTGCTCGCTGTCGCAGCGCTATTGTCGTCACGTAAAGCCCACCTCAACGGTTGTGATTGGTATAAAGCCCGCCTCAGCGTTTGTGATTGGTGCCTCGGTTTTGGGGACACTGGAAATGGGTTTGAATGGGCTCAGACTGACTTGCAGAGCAAATCTCAAATTTGCCGGAAGTTCGTCAGGGTTTACCCAGGCTATACTCACATAGGTATAGCGATCAATATTAACGTAAAAATTGCCAGGAGTTCTCCTTTAATTCAGTGTGTCGGAGGAATAATGCGTCTCCTGCAGCGGAGAGTCAAAGGCAGAGGGACCGTCACTGCAGCGTTCTCTAACGTTACCTTCTTGTCTCATCTGGGTTCTGATAAACAGTAAATTCATACGTCAGCGAGTGCTGACGTCCTGTCACTGTTCTAGTTACTCACCCTAAAGGAGAGAGAGAGCGGATGACCGTTCGCTTGAGTTCAGTAGAGCAGACGGCTCTGCAGAGTCGTGTAATTACGACTATGACTTCATAAACAGCTGAAGGAGCGGCGGTGCGTGGTGTACGTAGCGGAAACCCTGTTGTGCGTCTGCCGTATTTCTGATACCGTGGTGGGCTGCCTCAACATAGAGGAAAAAATTATTTATTTACAGCATTTGACCGATATAAAATTGGCAGCATATTCCGGTTATGGCCGATCGCATGAAAATCGGCCAATTCCGGTCACCAGCCAGTCAATTGGTGCATCTCTATAGCAAACTGATTCGATAAGGTGGAGCTAGGAACACTGTAGTCCGTTGATTGGTGCAGATGTTCCTCTGCATCGTTGGTAAAGAGGAAATACAGCGAGATCTGGATGGAGCAATGAGAAATAAAAATCTTTTTTAGCTCATTTCTTAGTGTATGGCTATCCATGGCTTCCATCACGCATCTGAGCAATGCAGGAGGAAATGTAAAAACTAAAAACCACACGCCACTCACGTTGTTGATGCAGCTCTTAAACGGGTGATAGAATGATTATATAGGGTATTTCACACTGTTCCTTATGGTCTCCTAATGGGGTATGTAACATTGGTTGGGCTGGAAATGGCCTGGTTGATATTTTATTGGCCCTTATGCATCCCTGTGTTTTGGCCCTATTTGTAACAAGCGCTTTTCTTCCAAATATGGTATGGTCATGAATATTTAGATGAGCGGCTCACTGATTAGTTGAGTGAATCCCCCATACACACACATTAGAGACGCGCGCTGATTGGTTGAGCGAATCCCCCATACACACACATTAGAGAAGCGACAGAATCTCATATTCCAAACGCTGCAATGTTTTATTACCAAATTCACTTATGAGACTTTTTTTATGCGAGAAATCAACTATATAAAGCTCAAATATGGGCCGTTTTACGAAAATTGATGGCTAATTGCAAATTTGGTAAGACGTGTCGGACTTGTGCTCCACACAGTCTGACGAGAAAGCGGCAGCCTGCTGGGCTCCATACCCAGGGCAAAGTCACCCTTTGTGGATACTGCACTACCAGGCCGGCACTGCCGGCATAACTATAATATATTTACAGTTTGAATTTCGTCACGCCACTTACATCTGCCCCAATGTCTTACATAGCTAACGTTATGTTCGTTTTCAATGCAAAGCATTTTTATGAACGTCACTCGTTTTGTTAGGAGCAGCTAGCTAGCTATATGTCCCATTCAATGGGAAAAGATCGCTGCTAGCTAGCTACACTTTTGGCATAACTATAGTAGCTATACTTACAGTTTGAATTTCGTCACGGCACTTATATCACAGCTATCCCAAGGTCTTACAAAGCTAACAATGTTGTCAGATTTCAATTTAATGAATTTTTGTGCACACTAGCTAGGGGTTTTGTTAGCTGCGACTGTCCCTTCAATCCTATGTGTACAGATTGCGGCTAGTTAGCTTCATTTTCGGCGTAATTCGAGTATATTTACAGTTTGAATTTCGTCACGCCACTTATACAACATCTACCTAAAGGTTTTATAACGCTAACAACGGTGTCCATTTTCAAGTTAATGAATATGTGTGAACTGTAAGGGTTTCATTAGCTGCGACTGTCCCTTCAATCCTAGCTATGTGTAGCTACAAATCACTGATAGTAAGCTTCATTTTCGGCGTAATTTGAGTATATTTACAGTTTGAATTTCGTCACGCCACTTATATAACTTCTACCCCCAAGGTCTTATAAAGCTAATAATGGTGTCCGATTTCAATTTTATAAATTTTTGTCAATTTCAGAGAAATTCTAAGTGGAGGCTAGCTAGCTCTCATTGATAGAGCTAGCTCCATCCAGCCGCAGGCTCTATCAATGAGACTCGCGGACAAGAGGTGTTTATTTCACTGATCGTTTGTTTAAATAACTCGACACGTTATAATTACACACATTATAAGATTAACTGGAACCTGTGGTAAGAGATTGCTGGCGTAACAAGCTCGCTGGCCGCGCTCTCACTCACACACACAGGGCATTTAGCAGGAAGAGGGGAGCTGCAGGCCCTGGAGCTCTGTCGAGGCAGCAGCGTTTGTTAGTCGATTAACCCACAAAACGGTGACTTTGCGCGGGTATGGAGCGCCGTGGGCTGCCAGCCCTGACGGAGCTCAATCTACCTCACAGCAGGCCGGGGTCTGTGAAGGAAGGCAGGCCAGGCGGCGTGGCAGCTACACAGACAGCACCGGCCGCTGAACCCCGACACACAGTTGGACAAAAATTGCAATTAGACATACATTTTCGTAAAACGGCCCATATTTGACCTCTACATAGTTGATTTCTCGCATAAAAAAGTTTCAGATGTGAATTTTGTAATGGAATAGCAGAGATCTGTGCAACCTAAATTCAGAAGACTACCTAATCTCAGGTCAGTTGTGTAGCTTATGTAAATGTTGGGGCGTGACTGTTCTTAATACACCCATGGGCGTGACAAAGGTACAGGTTTTGGGAGGTTGACGTCAACTTCCAGCTTTGTTGAGATTTGCCCGTTTTCAGCAGCAGTTTCAATATATGAGATTTTCATAGTAAAGGGGTGTCAATGGGATTTTGAGCTTCTATGTATGTCCTATTTACCCACCGAACTGTTATTCAACTATGACAAGGTAAAATCGGTTTTGCATTCTATCACCCCTTTAACATCCAGTAACAACCATGTCTATATTTTATAGTACTGTCTGCAGTGGAAATGGATCTAATGTTTAGGTACATGTCCATACGGTTTCTGATGGTACTGCAAGTGTTTGGTGAAAAAGCGGGATTTGATAATGAATTAGGGCTGGGCGATATGGTTGAAAACTGTATCACAATATAAGTTTTTCATATCGGTCGATATCGATAATTATTGATATCTTTTATGACCTATTTAAAATAAGGACCAGGAGAAAAATATATTAAATTTAAACATTTTTATTTTAAACTTAACCCTGCTCTGATTATAATCCCCTCAGTTATAAAAGCAGAAATGTCAACAAAACCATGGAAAACACTCAAATAATTAAAATGTAAACAGGTCTAAAATCACAATGAACACTTAACAATTATCTCTTAACATTAAGGTGCAAAATTAAAGAATAAGTAAGAAATGCTTAATAAAGTGTCATAAAATAGTGCAAAGTGTTAGCTAAATATAAGAAACCTGAGAAGGAACTATTTTCTGCAGGTTTAGTGCTAGGTTGGTAACCTGGCTTCTGGACCGTGCTCAGCATGTCTGCCTCCGTTATTTCTTTGTAGTGTTTAGTAAGGCGCTGATGCAGAGTACCTCTCCATGGTGGTCTGCTGTTTGTGCCGTGTTGCAGCTGCAGATGTTGTTGGACGTTGATGGCGAATACGGCTGTGCTCCAAAGTGTGAGCGCGGCTAAAGTGGTAAAACAAGTTTGTGGTCGTACCAGTGTTGGTGGGGACGACGGTCTGACGTCATTGGTCTGACTACGGTCAGACTTATAAAATCCCCAAAACTGCCATACTGACTTTTCCTGTATTATCAACGATTTCCTCGCTCGTTGCGGCACTCACTTTCCACTCCACTGCGGTTCTGTTATTGAAGAACACGAGACAGCAATGTGGCGCAACCAAACATGATACTGTTACATGATTGGCTGTTAGAGTGTCACTCCCTACGTTGCTAGGTTGCCAGAGAGTGAAGGCCTTTGTTCATGCAACCAAACTTGATTCACAACCTCTGGTTTCTTCTGATGAAGAAAAACAAGTTATCGAACGTTTTATCGACCGCATTTTCTATTGATATTGATTATGTGTCTATCGCGATACATATCGTTATCGTTTTATCGCCCAGGCCTATAATGAATAATTCTGAATGTTAAGGGTTGAATACCAACACTAAAGTTGGTAAGAGTATACTGAACAATATATCCTTGTGTTGCTGTTTGTGTTAAGACAACATTAATCACTAATAAAATTGAGAGGTTTGGCTAATTTTGATGAAATGAAAAGGTTTTTGTAGCAAAGTAAGGTATTGGAGTACTGAAACTCATGAATCATACTTGCACTGATAAAACCATCCAGTAAAATATCCAGTGCTTTACTTATTGAACCCAAACATTACAGAGTAAAATGAGACACAATAGAACCAATTGAAAGGTGGGAGAGGAAACAGGAATGTAGTATTTAGAGGCCATGGTGTGGTGAACGAGGAAACTGAGCTGAAGGAGTTAGTTTGAGTGTCTAGAAAGTAAGTCTGGTTTTTTTTCTGCATACACAATGGTATGGGCTTGACTTAGTCCTAAAATGCTCTTAAAACTCTTCTTGTTGAAGCATCAGTACAAACGATGAACAGCTGTTAGAAAATATCTGGTTCTTTGATAAAAATCTACAATCCTGAAGGCAGAAAACGTAAAAAAAGATTTTCATTCTCCCATTTGTAAAACAACAAAAACAAAAAAACAATCACCAAGCATAATAATTCAGTTACATGCACTTCTAATGGTGAGTTTAGCTAAAGATAACACTTTGTTGAAACCTCATACAACATTCAGTAGTTTAAATCACTTTCACATGAATTCATCAACTATGACACATTGTTTTGTCCCTAATTTGTTCCCAATTGCAACAACGGAGCATGCTGATTTTACTACAGGTCTGATTTATACCTCTAACTAGCTTATTACTTACAGCTACAACAACATATTTGCCCAAATTATACTGCAAAATGAATGCGGCCTATAGCCTGCTTGATATCAAGTCCATAAATGCAGACGCCCAGTGTAGCAGAAACACCAACCCTGTCCAAGTCCCTGTCCTGTAGGACCTGGCACTTGACCTGACATCTTGGGTATTTAGAGCCATCTGCCATAGCAATCAGAACATTTCTGAGAAACAAAGAGATAGTTGAGATATCCGCGGCAGGGATAGGGGATGCGCCTCTGGTAACCTCTACAGGGCCTGGCCCGAAAAGATACGCAACCTCGACCCAAGTGCGGTGCTGATACCTTGCCATCGCTGTCCTCTGCGCACCTCCGGGTACCCCGGGAACTTTCGGGTTACAGATATGTCAGTAAATTGGAGTAAAAGCATGCTTTGCTTATCCTGTGCGAACGCGCCACACGAAACTCGGATGTAGGGGGGTAATTTCTAAATCACATTAGGTCCCCAGATGATAGTAATTATGTACAAATATGTCTTAAGCCATAAACAGAAAGCTGTGGGATGCTGTATTGCATAACATTTAGGATATTGTAAAAGTTTAAAATGGGAAATTACAGAGGAGGAATACTTTAAGAACCAATGACTCCTCTCACTTTACCACTCTCTTCTACCAGAAGGCATTTAGCATGTTTTCTCTTCCTTACGTCCTGCATACATGCCATCACTTTCTTGCTCACATCCCTTTACAACCTCCATACATCACTCTCTCTTGCAAAAGTCAAGTAATTTAAATTCATCCTATCCCTCCTTTACACAATTATTTGCTGTTAGTTCAACACTTGACACTTTCGGCAGCGCTCATTTTCCCTCATGCCTGCATTCATGCATACCCATGCTTCCATATCATTTCCCATCTTTCTGCGGAGCTGAAGCAGCCGTTTGTAGAAGGCCCTCGGAGAAAGAGGCCCAGCTAGTGAGATAGTGTGACATGGATGAGAAGAGCTTTGTCACTGCCCTCGCATTGAGAAAATGACACCTCCACCTGGGGGTATGTGAGTGTTGAGGGAGTACTGCACACACAAACATCCACACACCGTTGTTCTTCTGCACGCACAAGGTCCTCTACTTAAAACATCGATTACTCTCCTCTTAACCTTAGCTTTTAATCCTCTTTACTGTCTTAAAGCACAGCCTAATCTAAATCTGATCAGAATGGACCCTCATTTTAAACCCCGATCATTGCAGACACAAGATTAGATGGAATCTGTACTTGGCTTTATGGACAATGGGCCTCATTCACCAACCGTTCTTACGAAGAAATGTGTTCTTATACCCTTGTTACGAACTTTTTACGAAGATTCTGGCATTCACTAATGTTTTCTTAACTTGGATTTGTTCTTAGCTAAGAACAAAATCTACGAACACTGAAAAGCACTCTTACGCACAAATTGAGTGATGACAATTTGTTCCAAATTGATCCAAATCGATTGCTTACTGCATTTTATTTAATTCTACAGTCGTTTACAATGATAGTATTGTACTGTAATGTATTTCTGATCATTTGTTGAAAAAGAAATCATATTATGCAAAAAAACCACTAACACTGCAATTTACATCAGCAATTAAACTGATTAAATCCTGTGTTATTTGGTGATTGATCGCTATTTATAGGGCCAAAATGCAGTGGTAGAATGTAACAAAGTACAAATTCGTCCTAACTGTACTTAAGTACATTTTTCACGTATCTGTACTTTACTTAAGTAGACTCAATAGTGCATAGCCTACTTTTGACTTTTACTTAGTTACATTTTGCAGCAATTATCTATAAATTTTACTCCACTACATTTCTACAATGTTCTGTTACATTTTCTGATCAGTTTCCCCCCTCTGCCAAAACGTCTTCCTGACCGTCACATGTTTGTCTCACCAGTAAAGTTTGGTTGCCGTAGATATATATGGGGCACCGCTGATCCAAGCCGGCTCCAGTGCTGCAGAGCCGGTGCGCAGCGCCGCTGACCCTCGGTAATACAGCCTCCGGTAAAAGTGAAAATGAAAACGTTTGTTTTTATTATTCCCGTTTTTAAATCAAAGTTGCTATATCTATTTCTCTCCACAGCGTGGTTTACTCCTCCGCCAGGCTGCGTAAGATGCGTTTATATCTTATTTATTTGGCTGGACCTCTTCACATCTCTCCATTTGCGCTGCTTCACACACTTTATTTGCTTACTTGCATGGTTAAAGAAAATAAAACTGTCTTAAAATACATCCATGAATAAAACCAACCGCATTCCGATTCTAACAACACATACCGTTTTATGCTGGTTAGGATAGGAACTTTTTTTAAAAAGCCAGGCCTTGTTTGTGGTTGTGGACACCTTATACTTTTACTAAAGTAAATATGTCTCTTGTTATTTGTACTTTTATTTAAGTACTGAGATTCAGTACTTCCTCCACCGCGGCTCCGACAATCTCCGAAAACCTGTCTCCCAGGAGGTGCACAGGAAGTGTCCTTATATGGGAATTTGCGGGGCGTTTTCTATGCTAATTAGGAACAACTGGCTCGCGCTTTCAGTAATGAAGACGTGGGATTCATCAAACCTAAGAACACTGATGCGAACAAATCTGCTGTTTAAGAACACGTCATGAATCCGGTGTAGACTTTTCTTCGAAATTTTCTTAAGAACTTATTTAAGAGAAAATTTAGGAAGATATTCGTGAATGAGGCCCATTGTTAGGTTGCCACTCAAAGTATTATGGTTCAATACTCGTTCCTATCACTTTCATTTTCTTGCAGTCTTACTATTGATAAATAATATAAATATCAATTTCACTGTCTCCTCTGTGTAAAACCCAGATGAATACAATAAGTTCAGACCTGAGCCTCAGACGTAGTTGAGTTTCGTACTTGACAAAGAACACGAGGATTTTTTTTTAAGTTATTAGGCAATTAAACATTTTATCCCCAAATTTCTGGATTGCAATGATCATCATGGACTCATATGCACAAGAGTATCTTGAAGGCTGATTTATACTTCTGCGTGAAATCTACACCGTTGCTACGCACATTATATGTGAAGACACAAACCTACGTCGGACCCTACGCCGTAGCCTGACGTGCACCTCTCGAAAAATGTAACTACACGTCGCTCGGCTGTGGCTTGGTAGCGTTGCATTTCCCCTGACTCATTTCCTGGTTCTCCTTCTCCATAAAAAACATGAAATCAAGGAGAGGGTTAACTTTTCCTGCAAAAGATTTCCCACCGTGGTCAGAAAGAACAGGGGAGACACTTTGTTTCTCTCACTATGACTCTAGAGTCACGGGTGCTGGCTCGATGCACAAGTGTAAACATCAGGCCACTTACGTAGGCTACGGCGAAAGCTCTGCGTGGAGCCTCCGCAGAACCATAAAACAGCCTTACGGTGAAATTGTTTTTAATCCTAGTCATTGGAGTTCTGCCTTTAATTCCAATTTACATTCTAACCCTAAACTTAACCTACTGTTACTACTATACTGTTGTGTAGTGTAAAACGGGAGTAAACTGAACCACATTATTTAGCTACTTTGTATCAAACAGTTCAAAATAGGAGCAGTTTGTGCTGTATAGGGTTATGGCTGTTCTGTATCTGAAAAATAAAAAGCTGGGGACACCACTATTAAAGCAGCACTGTAAACAATTTATCATCTTTTAAACAGTAACATAAAAAGTGAGTAATTAGTTGATGCAAAAATGTTTTTTGTTTTGCCCCTCTAATGAGAAAGGCACATTATCAGAAAATTCTGTTTTTAATATTTATTATATAAACGCTGTGAAAAACATTGTCATGGATCTATAACACGGACATATTGATAGAACTGGGTAGATCCGGCAACTTTTCTAAAGAGTGCATTTGACAAGTAATGATAACCTAATGATGCCTAATCATTATGGTAAAGACAAAATACACAAACAAGACAAAGACATTTTCTAACTGCCATCCAAACAAAGAAATAGATGCAATGAGTTGTTATATCCTGGCAGGCGAACATTTGTAGGGTAACATTATACCTGGATTATATGTTGGTTTTGGTTGATTGTAAAATTGCCTTTGTTGCAAATAAGATGGGTTAAATTTAAGATTACAATTCATGAATTCCTTTCTGTTATTGTGATAATATTCAATGTAATACATTTGCAGTAGCATATTCCCTAACATTTTCAGAATGTTAGCCTTCTGAAAATGTGTCCCCCCAGCTTTGGCCAACAGAAATAGGGGCTTGGTGGCCCGTGCGGCCAGTGCTTAAAAATATTAGCATCCATCCCTGTTGTATGCCATTTAGGCAATAACCTTTTCTAAAAAGGAAACCTCTCTTTTGTGTATTTACTATTGCTGTTTACTATAAAGGGAAATATGTTTCTTGATTAATTGATGGAGTAATCGGTATAATATTCGATTACTAAAATAATTGATAGCTGTAGCCCTAGTCCAATAACATTTGTAAAATCTAGCTCTATGGGTCGCACAGTGCGGAAGCAGTGCCGATCATAGAGGTAAGTTTTGGCTCCATGATGGCTTTGTGCGCAACTCTCATAGGAATGAACGGGGCTAGGCCGCCTTGTGTCGGTCGCATGGACGCACAAGCGTTTCCAGGAAAGTGGGACTTCTGCTTGCGTACTTGACGGGTAACGTTTAATGATTAATGAACGGCTAATGAGGGTCGGCTATTGGCCAGATATAATAATCTGAATTAGCATCCCCATTTGTGTCAGACGCTGAAAGCTCCCTCTGAATGGCCACCTCTTTCCAAATACTAATGGAAGCATTTTCATTTGACCAAATGGTCTCCATTATAAAGAATTGGTTCACCTGGTTGATACAGATGCAGTCATAAAACCAGTAACCCCTGAAAGTAGCTGGAACTTGCATTTAATATCATCTCTTGAGCATTATTTCCACAAACTTGTCCTCAAAGCAGGCGATAAGCAGCAGAAAGAAAAGCAGAACCTGAGACAATGGCTAAATGTTACGTTACATGTTAAGTTCCTACAGTGAAAAAGGACTGTGTAACTGCATCGCACAGCAGAACACCACACTGGAAAATAGCTACATAGGACAAGTTGCCAATATAGCCCACCCCACACAAAACATCCTCACTCCCAAGGTCTAAAACTCCAACTTGTTCTCACAGCTTTAGATGTAGCCTACATGAACACACCACACACATGAATTCCTGCAAACATTTTTCATTCACTTTAGGCTGGACTGCGCATGCCTTAAAACTGATCCAGAATGTGTAAACAACATGGCTGTGGAAAAAATAAACAGGGCTTTGATGGTTTCTGCTTTTGCATTTTATTTTACAGTCTACACCTGTACATTCCTGCACATACCCCACAGAGATGCTGTATAATGCAACAATGCCATTTGTTTTTTGCATGTGTTTGCGTAGAATTTTGCTTGTGGACACTTTTTACTGTGTGCTGCAGGTCTTGTACCCCCTTGTTCTGCTCTTTGCAGCGGGTAAAGAGGGAAAGTGGCTCTGCCTCCTTTGTTTCTTTTGTTGAAAAGGAGGCTGAAAAGACCAACTAGCTAACCAGAGAGGGGGATTGTGAGGGAAAAAATGGGGGTTAGAGAGGTGAAGGCATACCTCGAGGAGAGATGGGAATGGGGGAGGAGAGGGAGAGGGGAGAGGGGAAAAGGGGAGGAGAGGGAGAAGAGGATGAGAGTGTCTCCTGCCCTGTCTGTCAGTTGGAGAACAGCTGCTGTTTACTGCAGAATTATTTTCTTGCTCCTCAGAGGAGGGACAGGTGAGTGGGTGTGGCTGAAGAGGGAGTGTCCACCATCTGGAGCACCTCGAGCATCCAGGCTTCGGGATCCGAACAACTCCTTTGAACTTTCAACTTTGTGAAGTTACCTTGAAATTTAATTAAGTGCTTGTTGGAACATGCTAATTTAGAAACTTGGAGATTCATGGGCAGATTTAGGGACTGGTGATCTGTGTGAAATCACTTATGCTCTTGCCAAATGGTTCTTTCCATTGCATTACTGCAGTCAGACAGGTGCCCATTCATTCTGGATTATGATTTAAAATGAATGGACTTAGAAGCACACTTGATTATCATTTAGGCCTATATGATGTCAGGTGGCTAGCTTTGGCTTTTGACTCCAAAAGGCAACAATACAGAAGGCATCAGCTGTGGTGACACTTGCCACGTTTCTTTTCTCACTGTGTGTGAGTATGTGTGGCTTTTTGTGGCATGCAGGCAAGTGTGAAAAGCAGCATTTTGAAATACCGACAGCTGACTGTTGCCAAGTGGCAACCATGAAAGCTCTTGGAGAACAGTGAGCGCCCAGTTTCCCTAGAAACACCCTTTTTCTCAAGACAGCTCCCCCTAAATCGACTCGCACACCCTCCCCTTGACTCCCTTTAAACACCCTTGGGGGAGGGACCCTCTGTCCTGGGAAAAGAGGGGTTGCTATGGAAAGCCAGAGACGAATGTTGGTTAAGCGTGTTAAAAGTTCAGGACCCTGGCCGGCTGCTGGTGGACTACACTAGTATAGAACAATGTTTCAGGGATGTCTGAAACCACCTTACCTAGCTTAAGGTATGCAAGCTGGATAGCCATGCCCTTTGATACAGCAGGCTTTAAAATTGTCTCATAAGCCATGGTCATAAATCCTTCCCAGCCCATAGAGTCGTGTAATCCTAAATGATCAATTAATCAATTGTATATTTAATTTTATCTCAGAAATAACACATGCCCATCACAAGTTACCAGAGCTCAAAGTCATACGTACTTAAGTAAAGTATTCAATTCTATCCATCTATGGTGAGTACCATAATATGCTGTTGAAAGCCTTGGAAAATGCTAGTAAGTGAACCTTGAGTTAAAGCTTTAGTGCGTAACTTTTTGATATTAATAAACATTTATTACATTCAAGCAATTGCCAAATGAGTTGCTACAAAGCTAATTAGACTATCAGCTCCACACAACTCTCTCTCTGTTTCTCACTATGGCTGTGTTCAGAAGATTGTGTTGTAACTATGCACGATAGCTTTAAGATTTGTTAAACTAAAAGCAGTTTGCAGTGAAATGAAAAGGATCAAAGCCATTTCTAACTCGATAAATTACTTGTCATAATTTTTTGCTGTTATTAAATGGCTACTGCTGAAGTAATTTTAACCTGTTAAAGTGTCATTTGTCATTTTACCTCCAGTAGAAATTGCTTATTTTGTCAACTTAAAAACTTAATTAATCAATTCCATTCATCCATGAGTATCATAAGATAATGTTGAAAGCCCTTAAAAAATGCTAGTAAGTGAACCTTTCATTTCAGTTCATTTATTTATAAGGACAATGCACATTAATTAACATTTCTGTAAATGTGCCAGTGCCAGCAGACAACAAGACACCATAAAGACGTCAACAGCAACTAAATAAGCATTCTCGAGAAACCATGCAGAGCAACGGGAAGCAACAAGACATTAGTAAATTAACACATCAACAGTATTAACATTCATTACATTTAGCCATGTAAGCAAGCAACAACCTTAATTTAAAAGTATTTGCAGTGGAATGAAAAGAATAACAGCCAATTTTTAACTTGATAAATGACTTGTAGTCATAACTTTTTGCTGGCATTGCTGTTCAACCATCAAACGGTTACAGGAGCTACTGGTAACCTTACGTTAAGGGTTACTTGTCATTTACAGACAGTAGACATGTTGCCTCAGCATAGAAGTATTTTTACAACCTGCCTATCATGTGTCTTCTTACCATGACACTTCCTGTTGGGTTACACTCCCACAGGGGTCAAGGGGTCACTCGGCTCTGTTATCCTTGCATTGACACAATACTCCTTCAATAGGACTTTCCCCCCACCAAAGCTTTTAACAGCACAGAGGTACTCAGACTCCTTGAAATGTTTGGATGAATATGTGACTGCATCTGTGTGTTTCTGAACGCCCTGTGAGCCCACAGTGTTTCCTGGCAACCTTTGCCACTTGCTGGTAAGCTGAGCTGTGGCACACAGTGTTGCAGTATTCAGGCTGCACTGTTGCCTCCACTGGGTTGGATTTTCAAGGCTTTGATTTAGACATTCCTTAAGCTGATCTGAAATTTTGGTTTCATTCCTCGTTTACTGTGCTATAATCCTGGTGAATAATTCCCAATCCAGAGTATGTGCTGTGTGTCTGCACACGGTGGTTGACTTGTGTCTATGTAAAAGTTGTAACGTAATATCTTACGACATACTAGACTTCTGTGTGTGTACCAATCCGCCTTGAGGCAGTTTTCATAAATAACACTCTCTACATGTTATTAATGGAGAGCTTATGTTTTTTTTTTCTTGGTTACTAGGAATAATCTTTTCCACCCGCTCCACCTCACTATATTTAATCTGGCTGCAAATGAACCAGGCCTCTGTTTCCAAGGTTAAGAAGCCCTCGCTGGTGGGGAGGGTGAATGAGTATGTATTTGTTGGTGTGTTGTTCACCCTACCTCCCAAGTTCATGTAACTCATTTGTAGTTGATCAATGGTGCAAAACATGCAAGAGAATGTGGATGTGGCACGTCCAGTTTGTCTACACCAAACCATTGTAAAGTCTCTTCTTTCTGCTTCACTTTATGAACAAATGCCTCAGTCTTTAAATCAAAGCATTATAATGGATTACATCACACTGATAATAGTGTAAATGGACACAAAGAACAATTGACTCATTCCGAGGGTATGTATGCAGATGACACAATAATCTTTGTACATGGTAACAGGGCAGCTCACAATGCTGAACTACTCAATGCAAGGTATCACAGAATGGTTAAAGCACAATTGCCTTCAACTGAATGTATCTAAAACGGTATGTAAAAAAAAAAAAAAAAAAAAAGTAATTCAGAACCAGATGTAGTTGTAGCGGGGGAAGAGACTACAAGTCATCTCAGATTTTAAATAACTTGGTGTTCACATTGATCACAATCTCACTTTTAAATCGCACATCAAAAAGGTTTGCAATCATATTAAAGCTCCATTGTGTAATTTTTTTGAGTTTATTCTTAGCAAAAAAAACCTGTTCTTTCACAAATATGTGCTCATTCATTTCTAATTACTTCCACCAACTAATCAAAGTATTCTCATACGCGTAGAACAGGGGTCAGCAACCTTAGGCACGCGTGCCACCATGGGCACGCGGGACCTTAACCAATGGCACGCTGGCAATATGTGTGCAAGAGAGTTATTGATGTGTTGAAATCATGGTTGAAATGCTGAAGCACTCTCTCATCCGCATGCCAAATTACAACATTCACCGTTGTGCCACCTGTTATTTACGGTAGTTTGATTGACCCATATCTCTGACTGTGAAAGATACAAAGAGGATTACCAACGGCCACTGGGGCAGATGAACTAACGCTAGTCTTGTTACTGTAAGTAGGCTACATTAAAACCTTTGTGAGTTAAAAGCCAATACTTATCAATGCACTCACCTGTGTAGACCGGCATAAACATGTAGAAAGCGATATTTGCTCTGTCTGCTCAGTACACTCTTGTCCGCCGCGTTGTTTTACGCAAACACAGCTCTACTCTGCAAATAGCAAATTTTTACAAAACAAGCTAAAACAAAAGCTGTCGGTTTGTAGTCTGTTTATCTTAGTTTGCAGGGAATCTTGAAATTTGGACAAATTCTTATAAACTTAAGCTGGCTGAAGAAACCATTCTCTCCGCTGGAGCAGTAAATATGGACGCATTAAGACCAAAACAAATGCATGTGGCTACTTAATATGCACGTGAATGACACAATCATTATGTTGTTTTTCATTCTTGATAATGATGCTGGTTGTGTTATTATTTTGCCATAGCATCGTTTCATTGAAAATGAGGCATACAGGACCTGCTTATCAGTCCATTCATCATTAAAGCTGGACTTTTCCATGTCAACTTTTCGCTTCAAGCTCTTTGACAGTGATATTTTTGTCAGCCCATTTTCCACCACTCAGGACGCTGCATACTAAAACCATGTTTCCATAATCATAATAATAATAATTACAAGGTCCTGATTATGAGAAATAAATGGTATCAAATGTTGCTATGGAATAAAATTACAGATTCCCTGGATATTACATTTTGATGTGATGTCATAGTTAAACTTAATGTTGACATGGCACACTAATAAACAAGAAATGTTGAAAAGGGCACTTCAAATGAAAAGGTTGCCGACCCCTGGCGTAGAATCTGCCATTTAGAATCATTCAGAATACATACCAGCGACTCGCTCGAATGATGGCTGCCATGTTGCACCTCCATCATTAAAATACATTAGCCAAAGAGGGACACACCTCTGCCTTTCGCGCTTTTCACTCAGTGGCACTGACTGTGATGAATGCCAGTGAGGGAGGGGGAGAAGATAACTTGCTACTGCCGGCAGATTTGAAAGCCTGTCGAAGTTTTATAGTTGCTACTTGCTTGGCTAACTATAGCATGGTTGTACATAACGCTAGAACAACATCTATGATAGTTTTTCCTCGCGTCAATGATGAAAAAGGATTCTCTACCTTGTAACATAAACGTAATCATATGTGTCGTGATTTCCCTGGCAGACAACTCACATAATGGAGTTGTAACACTGACTAGCTAGAACAGCTGAGTGTAAACAATGGAGATACTAAGAGCTAATTTTGGATTCATTGACATTGTTAATACTGCTCAGAGAAATATATTGAAAACACAAACCTCCGTTGCTTCTCTCCTACGCTGTAATGGTGCGTTCTTTTTGTCCACCGAAGGCTTTGGCGGAGTTACGAACCGGAAGTTGCAAAAAGAACGCCACCGAGGTTGTATATACGCCTCGTCAAGTCGTCTGAACTCAGAGGACCCCGAGTTCACTTTCAAAGATGTCTACGTTGTGCATCACACGTAGTAAACATTGTGGTTTTCTACAATTTTAAGCACTTTTGTCGTCGTTGTAACCAAATGAAGAAGTCGTACACATAGCACTGTATACTGCTACCTATAGGCATGTCGCTACAGTCTTATTATGAGTTAAATACCGCCTACCGCCATTAGTTATTTTGTCGCTTGTGCAGCTGAAATTGGCTAGAGTCTTGAGCAAAAAGCAGAGCAGTAGCCTTACGTTAACGTTTATCAAAACGTAATTTTCATGTATCAAACTGTGAAATATATTTGTGTAATATGTCAATAACTGGGTGAATAGAATCCTAAATGTTACTAAAAATGTTACAAAAATCCATCTTTTCTCCGACTCGTAGTATTGTGTGACAAAAAGAAGCAACAACCCGTGGTTATTCGTTTTTTGACATGGATGTGACGTCACACTCGAGCTACTAGTCGCGATTACAAGACAAAAAGAACGCACCATAAACATTGCCTTACACTATTAATCTCGTACAATATACAGAATAACTGATACTTTACTGTACTGATTAGCTTGCATATGTTTGGGAACCTGATAGCTGATGTTAGCAATGAAATGGTACCAAAATAACGTAAAACTATTATTACACTGGAAGGAACACTCACAGACGAAGTCGTCGCTAATTTTGGGTTCGGCCACCGTAGGAGTTACAACGCACTTGGAATGGGGGCGGGAGGCTAGAAAGTAATATTCAGTTGGTTGTCATATACAATTACAAACCCCAATTCCAATGAAGTTGGGACGTTGTGTAAAACGTAAATAAAAACCAAATTAGAGCTGGGAAATATATCGATATTATATCGATATCGTGATATGAGACTAGATATCGTCTTTGGTTTTGGATATCGTAATATGGTATAAGTGTTGTCTTTTCCTAGTTTTAAAGGCTGCATTACAGTAAAGTTATGTCATTTTCTGAACTTACCAGATTGTTGTAACCACTTAGTCATTATATACACATTACTGATGATTATTTATCAAAAATCTCATTGTGTAAATATTTTGTGAAAGCACCAATAGTCAACACTATAATATCGTTGCAGTATCAATATCGAGGTATTTGGTCAAAAATATCGTGATATTTGATTTTCTTCATATCGCCCAGTCCTAAACGGAATACATTAATTTGCAAATCCTTTTCAACCAATATGCAATTGAATACACTACAAAGACAAGTTATTTAATGTTTAAACTGATAGTTTTTTTTGTTGTTGCAAATATTCACCCATTTTGAATTTGATGCCTGCAACACGTTCCAAAAAAGCTGGGACAGGGGCATGTTTACCACATCACCTTTCCTTTTAAAAACACTCAGTAAGCGTTGGGGAACTGAGGACACTAATTGTTGAAGCTTTGTAGGTGGAATTCTTTTCCCATTCTTGCTCTGTCTCTGTTGTCGTGTTTTGCGCTTCATAATGCGCCCCACATTTTCAATGGGAGACAGGTCTGGACTGCAGGCAGGCCAGTCTAGTACCCACACTCTTTTACTACAAAGCCACGCTGTTGTAACACGTGCAGAATGTGGCTTGACATTGTCTTGCTGAAATAAGCGTCCTTGAAAAAGATGTTTCTTGATGGCAGCATATGTTGCAAAACCTGTATGTACCTTTTAGCATTAATGGTGCCTTCACAGATGTGCAAGTTACCCATGCCATGGACACTAACACACCCCCATACCATCACCTTTGTGTTGATAACAATCTGGATGGTCCTTTTACTCTTTGGCCCAGAGGACGTGACATCCATGATTTCCAAAAACAATTTGAAATGTGGACTCGTCAGACCACAGCACACTTTTCCACTTTGTCCCAGTCCATCTCAGATGAGCTTGGGCCCAGAGAATCCGGCGGCGTTTCTGGGTGTTGTTGGTACTTGGCTTTTGCTTTGCATGGTGGAGTTTTAACTTGCACTTGTAGATGTAGCGACGGGCTGTGTTAACTGACAATGGTTTTCCGAAGTGTTCCTGAGCCCACGTTGTAATATCCTTTACATAATAATGATGGTTTTTAATGCAGTGCCGCCTGAGGGATTGAAGGTCACAGGCATTCAATGTTGGTTTTTGGCCTTGCCACTTACGTGCAGAGATTTCTCCAGATTCTCTGAATCTTTTGAGGATATTATGGACTGTAGATGATGAAATCCCTAAATTCCTTGCAATTGTACGTGAGAAACGCTGTTCTTAAACTGTTGGGCTATTTGCTCACGCAGTTGTTCACAAAGTGGTGAAACTTGCCCTATCCTTGCTTGTGAACAACTGAGCCTTTTGGGGATGCTCCTTTTTATACCCAATCATGACCAATTAACCTGTTCACCTGTGGGATGTTACAGGTGTTTTTTGAGCATTCCTCAACATTCCCAGTCTTCTGTTACCCCTGTCCCAGATTTTTTGGAACTTGTTCCAAATTCAAAGAGGGAATATTTGCAAAAAAAAACAAAGTTTATTAGATTGAACATTAAGTATCTTGTCTTTGTAGTGTATTTATTTGAATATTGGTTGAAAAGGATTTGCAAATCATTGTATCCTGTTTTTATTTACGTTTTACACAACATCCTAACTTAATTGGAATTGGGGAATACGGCAATATCACACGTCTTAAAGGACAATTCCAGCGCAAAATGAACCTAGGGGTTAATAACACATGATTACCGAGTCGACCATTCTGTGGGATGTGTTTTCATGCTAATCAAATGTGACCAGTGTTGGCTCAAAATGCTAATTACCTTATTGAGCTAGTTGTCGGGCACGGTTAAGGTAAAAAGAAATTGCTATTTCTATACCACTAACAAGGCTCAAAATAGCACCACACTTCCAAGGTAGCATAATGAGGGTCCCTACATGTAAACCGAAGCATTGAGAACTTTGTAAGTGTACAGACAGTTTATTAAAAAGATAGTTTAGAAAGACCTTGCGCGTATGCGGGCGCCATCTTGGGAAAGCAGTCACGACCAGACGAACGATGTGCTTGAGCTATGCTACTGGTTACTGGTTGCACGGGGTTCGTTATTTATTTTGTTCATTATGCTATGTTAACCGATGACCGTTTGACCGGTGGTTGACCGTTTCAACATTAACCGGTCAAAATTATTGTTAGTCGGTTTAAAAAAAAAGTGATCTCTAATTTAAGCAATTATAGATATTGGAATAAACGCTACTACAGTTAGCCATCTCATTCCAATATTTTTTTTTCTGTGAAGTGAAATAATCCATCACGCAAAATTTTTCATAAGGCAAAAAAAAAAAAAATTGTTTGGTTCCGGTTTGTCTGTTGAGTTCATGGGTCGATAGGGAATTTATTTTATTTTTTTCCCAGTGGCAGCAAGGGATAAGTAGGATTTTTTTTTTTTGCCTTTACAGTAGCGATGGATACTCAATATTTTCATAACATAGCCTACCTGTTTGCTTAATAAATTGAAAACATGTACTGTAATTCACGTGCATATTAAGTAGCCACGTGTATTTGTTTTGGTCTTATAATACAGCCACAGGTTTACCGCTCCAGCGGAGAGGATGGTTCGTTTAGACAGCAGCTACGTTTACAAGAGTTTGTCCAAAAAAATCAAGATTCGTTGCAAACTAAGAAACAGACTACAAACTGACATATTTCATTTTAGCTTGTTTGTAAAGTCGCTATTTGCAGAGTAGAGCTTTGTTTGCACAGCGCGTGAACAAGAGTGGACAGCGCATGAAGAGCAGACTGAAATATCGATTTCTACATGTTTAAATTTACCTGTAGAACAGGTAGGTGGGTATTGATAAATATTGACTCTTTAATCATGGAGGGTTTATTGTAGGCTTCTTACAGTTAACGAGTGTACCGTTAGTTCATCTGCGCCAGCGAAAGTAAATAATGTATAAGCTGTAGCTATCGTTTCCAGCCAGTTACATGTGCTGCGTGAAGTAACGCAGACACCTCGGCTCTGGTGTGTGTGTGTGTGTGTGTGTGTGTGTGTGTGTGTGTGTGTGTGTGTGTGTGTGTGTGTGTGTGTGTGTGTGTGTGTGTGTGTGTGTGTGTGTGTGTGTGTGTGTGTGTGTGTGTGCATTGCTGTTCAGAATCCCATCTATCTTCCATAATGTAACGCTTGTATCCAAATGAATTGTGTTGTGCAGTTGTCATTAGCTTCACTGCTGTTAGCCACCTCCAATGAGCCCCAGGGACTTGCTGTAACGTTAGAGCACTCTAAAGCGTTTTTACCTTTCATTTGATCGTGTTTGCTTGCTACGTTGCCATCCTCTTGAACGACATTAAACACAACATATAGTTCATGAGTGGTTTCATCTGCCCTGTCTGACGTGTTGAAGCTCCCCGGCGGCGCAGTAGCGCTGTAGCTGGCCGCCGTGGCCGGTGAGGGCTGGTTGAAGGCGCCGTCCTCACGCTGCTGCTGCCGTAAAACTGGACACGGCAAAGTTAAGTGCCGCTGCGGTGACATCGGGTCCTCTTCCAGCATTGCTGGAGGAAAACGGGCATCTTGCATCGCAAGAGTGCTGTACAAAAATGTAATTATAGTTCGCCTTAAACTTTTTATTTGTGTATTTATTTAATTAGTATCATTTCTTCCCCAAGCTCATAAAATAAATTTGGGTCGCACATTAATTGACAGGGTCGGTCGGAAACCGGAATCAAACAATTAATTTTGTTAGGCCTAATCGCCTGTTTTAGCATTCTGAAGGTGCCTGTTTTATCCATTGGTTGTATTCTGTTGCAGTCTTTTAGGCAATATTCCGCATAAAATGGGCTTATATTTGGAAACACATTACATCTGCATTTCAGTGGTAACAGATAAGGTGATGATGATCATCATCTTTCTTTATTATTGTTAGCACTACACTCAAAGTAAAGCGGCGTCTCTTCGGAGCTGTCATTTTCTCAAATGAGCCGCGGCAATGTTTCTAATGAGCTTGTTGTGTGTGTGTGTGTGTGTGTGTGTGTGTGTGTGTGTGTACTCGCATTTCTATACCGATGAGGACCTTGACCGGAATACACACTCACACGGTGGGGACTCGTGTCACGGTGGGGACCAAAATCAGGGTCCCCACGGGCAGACCCCTCTCAAAGCATAGAAAACAGCTTCCTAATATGCCCAGTATCAATAACTCCAAAGTCCTCTTTGGGGGGGTTTTCATGAGAAAAATGTGTGTGTGTGTAAGACGCTGACATCCTACTGGCAAACGGTGGTATTGCAAGTGTGTGAACTTTTCTGCGTACATGCGCCCCTCCTGGTAATAAATGGTATTGCAGCATAATGAAAATTTAACTCAGTCAATGATGCGCCCCTCCTGGTGGGAGATGGTATTACAGCATAATACAATTTGAACTTTCTGTTAGCTCAGCCATAGTAACTCAAACTCAGAATACTTAAAATTAAAGTCCTACAATTTGATCAATATCTAGTGGTTTAACATAAAATCAATTTAACCGCCTATTCAATTCCACTTGAAAAAGCTATCTCTGCTTAAACATTTCCTAGAATGTGTTTTTTCTTTTTGTTTAATTTGCAATTGTAACTAAAATGAGGCTATTCATTGTCTCTAACAAGAGAATTATGAACAAATCTTGTTGCCTTAGTTAAGTTAAATGTTACATTTTACTGTAATTATATTGCAGATAGCCAGTTTATCTTTCTGTTATAATACTATAATTGTATTTACTTTGCCAGTTACCTGTTTATAGACCTAAATTATCAAGATAGGATTACTGATTTTCAAAATGTTTTTTATCCTGATGATCCAATCAACTATACTAGTGAATTAATGAATCTATTTACAAATGGTTATGAAACTGTAAAAACACACCTCACTATATTGGCCCTTCAGATGCATCTCTAAATGTTCTTGCTCAGTTATTTCTTCATAGTTTTGTTTCATACCATTAGAAACTTGGTAATATAGGCTACTAACCATGCATGCAACATCTTCATCATGTCAAACGCCTGTGCCTAATATCTTCATTTCCTCATTCATCTAATATAACTATATAACCAGACCTAGTAACCTTGCAAAGGTTCGATTTGTGGATTACAGTTCCATTACATTACATGTCATTTAGAGGACGCTTTTTTTCCAAAGTGACTTCCAATTGCTACATATGTCAGAGGTTGCACGCCTCTGGAGCAACTAGGGGTTAAGTGTCTTGCTCAGGGACACATTGGTTGATGTATCGCAGTGGGAATTTAACCCAAAACCGTTATGCTGGAGATGGGGTTTCCCATCTGGCCACATATTTCAAAATACGAATAGGAAACATCATTTTAGGCTCAGAAAGCACACATATCACTGACCATGTCTCTCTGCACTGGAGCCCTACAGTGCAGTGTGCTCTCCCCCTGCTTTACTCTCTATACACTACTGACTGCCCCTCCAGGACCCCCTGTAAAGCTTATATCCAACAATGATGTGTCAGCTTACAGACATGATGTCAAGCAGCTGGCATCCTGGTGCAGCCACAACAACCTGTAACTAAATGCTCAGAAGACATTGGAGATGATTGTGGACTTCAGGAAGAGCCCCCCTGAGCACCCTCCATCTGCCCTTAAAGGCGATAGGCAAAGGTTCAAGATATTAACCCCATTCTACAAGTATCACACGTTCCACATTCCAGCACTCTTTAAATTTTCAGGAGTATCCTTCTAATACAGTAGCTTCCGTGGCAAAAGTTTGAGCTTAAAGTTCCAAATGCACTAAAAGCATCTGACACGCGCGTTTGGAAGTACACCCAAGGTTTTAAATGGCCAATACGCAACAAAAGCGTTAGTCTACTCTAGTCTGTTAGCTGTCTCACTGACTGTGATCATAGTTTATTGCAGTGAAACTGGCCACACCAGCTGTGAGAGCAGCATGATAGTTGTGTGTATACGCCACACAGATCCGCTCTACAAACAGCCTTCTATTTATTTTTGTTGATGGTGAAACACGAGGGATGTTTATGATTGTGTGAATCAAGCTCATACTTCTGTGCACCTAAACCATTCAAAATGTCACGGCAACTGAGTGAAAGTTTCTCTTAAAAGCCCAGTAATCATTGTGATGGCATTTACAAATGAGCTGAAAAAATGGGAAGGATTGATGCAGTGGTCATGTATCCATAATCTGGACTATAAACTTGTTCTGTAGCTTATAGTCATTATAAAAAAAGTGAAATTGAATGAATGCAACTTAAATATTTCTTAATATAAAAAATTAAATGTCCGTTGTGGCACAAAAAGTACAATGCCTCTACTGATGGGGGGGATCTGTAACATACAAAACCTTTGCCTAAATAGCGACCTTTTCTACAATACTGCTGGTTCTGTGGTGTTGGCGCTTAAAATCTGATGCCTGCAGTGTGCCATGGAAGCATCAAATGAGGCAGGTCAAATAAGGCAGGTCAAAAGAACTGCGTCAATTATCGCTTTCAGTGCGTTTGGGCCTTGATTTACAGCATACAACATATTTTTCTTTTGATAGAGAGCAAAAATAAAAGGTAGGCTTTAATATATATAGCCTATTTCATAATTATAACTTCTGTAATATATTTAAGTTTGGAAAAGTTGGGACCTTTACCTATCCTCTTTAACATTCTTGGCTCAGTAGTCACCACTGGGACACACATTCAAGAATACACAATATCCCAGGATCTGAAGTGGGATGCAAAAATCAACACCACTGCAAAAGGCTGAAAGAGCATACTTCCTGCTTCTGGTAAGGTTAAACAGGACTCAGGACTTGGCCAGACTCAGCTGCATTATCCAGTTTCATAAATCATTCATTGGTTGAAAGCTACCATATCTATGTTTCCCCCCTCATTAACAAATAACTGTATGTATATATATAATATATATAGATTTCTTTATTTAAAAAGGGACAGTGCACATTAATCAACATGAGTACAATGTCCAACATGTAAATGTGCCAGATTTAGCCGTACCGGCTAATTTTCATCTGTAGTCCACAAACCCCTTATAACCCTTAAGCCATGCTATTGCTATTGCTTACAAAGAAATCTGTATATTCTGTTTGATAAGATCATTACTTACCCTAGCCCAGATTTTCTTTTTTTTTTTTTACACTCAGCCCAACCTAGTTTGCTAAAAATGTAATATGTTTCACATGGATTAATCATGCTGCTGCATCTGTATCCTTCATAACTTGGGCTGTTTAGGTTTAAACAAACAAGCATGTTTCTAACTGTGTGTTCAGGTGTGCCTGGATATTACAGAACTATGGGTCTTCATGTTGAGGTAAATTTCACAAACAGAAAAGTCAAATCCATAATTTAAAGTGTGTTCTCAGTCATCCAGGTCAGAGGATGCATTGAATTACTCAGCAAGAGCTAAATTGTCTTAAAATAACTGCAAAAAAAAAATCTGCAGTCCTCCATTTTAGTAAAAACATGACCAGTCAGGGTCAGTAAAATTGCAATTTCCATATTCCCTTGAATGCAGCAGTAGTGCAGGTGCAGATTGCAGTCCTCCTGAACCCCCACCCAATGTCTCAACTGACCTGGTTGTGACCTCTGAAGCAGAGAGGCCCAGAGGAACAGACAGTTTGGCATGAATTCAGTTTGAGGTTATTTCCAAACAAAACCTCACGTTATTTTATGCTATACATTTTCAATAAAGACTAATGCATTAAACATGTGTTCATTATATTTATAATTATTTAAGAGATGATTAAGATATTTTAATACTTAAGTAATAGCTTACAACAGGCCATAGTATGTTGTGATAAAGGCACAACATATAGCAGGGCAGATAATGTTAGCCTAGCACAGACTTTTTCTTTTACATAAAGCTAATGAAAAGGCACACAATAACAAAAACTAACTTAACAATCGAGACAGAACTAGACAAGCAACTAACTGCTGGCCTGGGGCAGTGGTAGAAGAGCAACTCCTGTTTTCTGCTAGATTAAAATTGCTGTGTTTATCAATGAAGAAGGCTTTTAAGAGAGCATAGACAACAACTTCAATTCCTTTTAGTAAAGGGCTGTCTGATGGCAAAATAAAGCGGGGAAAATATTCTAAATATATACAGTATATAGATACTTCGCCAACCAACTCTGTTTCATGGCAGTGTGTGTGCAGATGAACAGCTTTTGTCCGTTGCACCAGCTATCAGTTTGTGTAATGTTGTATCTCAAACTTGGAGTGATACTTGTTGTTCAAAGGAATTCTAATTATAGCTTTTGTATGTGGTTGTTATTATATCACTATTATGAACCAGAACAAATCAGTTTGCTTGATTTGAGCAACCTTTTTATAATATGGTTTTGATATTTTAGTTATGCCACCTCATTGCTGGACTATCATACCTGATATTCAAGCTCATTTGAAGGTTTGGTGCATCCATCCATCCATCCATCCATCTTCGTCCGCTTATCCGGTGTCGGGTCGCGGGGGGAGCAGCTCCAGCAGGGGACCCCAAACTTCCCTTTCCCGAGCAACATTAACCAGCTCCGACTGGGGGATCCCGAGGCGTTCCCAGGCCAGGTTGGAGATATAATCCCTCCACCTAGTCCTGGGTCTTCCCCGAGGCCTCCTCCCAGCTGGACGTGCCTGGAACACCTCCCAAGGGATCACCATCAGGGGCATCCTTACCAGATGCCCGAACCACACCTCAACTGGCTCCTTTCCACGCAAAGGAGCAGCGGGTCTCTCCGAGCTCCTCACGGATGACTGAGCTTCTCACCCTATCTCTAAGGGAGACGCCAGCCACCCTCCTGAGGAAACCCATTTCGCCCCTTGTACCCTGGATCTCGTTCTTTCGGTCATGACCCAGCCTTCATGACCATAGGTGAGGGTAGGAACGAAAAGGACCGGTAGATCGAGGGTCTTTGCCTTCTGGCTCAGCTCTCTTTTCGAACACCGTGGTGCAATAGATTGAATGCAATACCGTCCCGCTGCGCCGATTCTCCGACCAATCTCCCGCCCATTGTCCCCTCACTCGCGAACAAAACCCCAAGGTACTTGAACTCCTTCACTTGGGGTGAAAGGACTCATTCCCTACCTGGAGAAGGCATTCCATCGGTTTCCTGCTGAGAACCATGGCCTCCGATTTAAAGTGCTGATCCTCATCCCAAACGCTTCACACCTCGGTTGCGAACCGATCCAGTGAGTGCTGAAGGTCGCAGGCCGATGATGCCATCAGGACCACATCATCTGCAAAGAGCAGCGATGAGATCCCCAGCCCACCAAACTGCAACCCTCCTGACCCCGACTAACGCCTCGATATCCTGTCCATAAATATTACAAACAGGATTGGTGACAAAGCGATTTCCCTGGCGGAGGCCAACCCTCACCTGAAACGAGTCCGACTTACTACAGAGAACCCGGACACAGCTCTCACTTTGGTCATACAGAGATTGGATGGCCCTGGTAGAGACCCCTCACCCCCCTACGTGGAAGCTGGCACCTCCCAGTATCTCCCGGGGGGTGGTGGTTCCCCTTCTCCAAATCCACAAAACACATGTAGTGCCGGTTGGGCATACTCCCAGGCTCCCTCCAGGATCCTCCCGAGTGAAGAGCTGGTCCGTTGTTCCACGACCAGGACGGAATCCGCATTGTTCCTCCTCAACCCGAGGTTCGACTATCGGCCGAACCCTCCTTTCCAGCACAACGGAGTAGACTTTACCAGGGAGGCTGAGAAGTGTGATACCCTATAATTGGCACACACCCTCTGGTCCCCCTTTTTAAAAAAGAGGAACCACCACCCCAGTCTGCCACTCCTTTGGCACCGTCCCAGACTTCCACGCAATGTTGAAGAGGGGTGTCAACCAGGACAACCCCTCCACACCCAGAGCCTTGAGCATTTCTGGACGGATCTCATCAATAAGTCGGGCTTTGCCACTGTGTAGTTGTTTGACTACATCAGTGACTTCCGCCTGGGAAATCGTCGACAATCCTGTTATCCTCCAGCTCTGCCTCTAACATAGAGGGCGATTAGTCGGATTCAGGAGTTCCTCAAAGTGCTCCCTCCACCGCCCTATTACCTCCTCAGTGGAGGTCAACAGTGTCCCATCCTTACTGTACACAGCTTGGATGGTTCCCCTTCCCCCTCCTGAGGTGGCGAACAGTTTTCCAGAAACACTTTGGTGCCGAGGAAAGTCCTTCTCCATCTCTTCCAAACTTCTCCCACACCCGCTGCTTTGCCTCTTTCACGGCAGAGGCTGCAGCCCCCTTCGGGCCCCGGTACCCTGCAGTTCTGTACCTTGGAGTCCTCCGAGATAACATATCCCGGAAGGACTCCTTCTTCAATCGGACGGCTTCCCTGACCACTGGTGTCCACCACGGTGTTCGTGGGTTACCGCCCCTTGAGGCACCTAAGATCCTAAGACCACAGCTCCTCGCCGCAGCTTTTCAGCTTCAGCAATGGAAACTTTGAACATTGTCCACTGGGTTCAATGCCCCCAGCCTCCACAGGGATGCGAGAAAGGCTACCGGAGGTGTGAGTTGAAAGTCTGTCGGACAGGGCCTCCTCCAGACGTTCCCAATTTACCCGAGAAGCACACGTTTGGGCTTACCAGGTCTGTCCAGAGTCTTCCCCACCCCTGACCCAACTCACCACCAGATGGTGATCGGTTGACAGCTCTGCCCCTCTCTTCACCCCGGGAGTGTCCAAAACATACGGCCTCAGATCAGATGAAACGATTATGAAATGGAGGGATTGACCTCCGGCCTGGGGTGCTCTGGTACCAGGTACACTTATGAGCATCCCCTATGTTCGAACATGGTGTTCGTTATAGACAATCCATGACTAGCACAGAAGTCCAACAACAAACAACCACTCTGGTAAGCGGACGAAGATGGATGGATGGATTCCTCCCAATCACGCCTCCAGGTGTCTCCATCATTGCCCAGTCCTCCCTCCCCGTTGAAGTCCCCCAGCAGAACAATGGAGTCCCCCACTGGAGCCCCATGCAGGACTCCAGTCAAGGTCTCCAAGAAGGACAGTTACTCCGAACTCCTGTTTGGTGCATATGCACAAACAACAGTCAGAGTTATTCCCCCCACACATTTTCAGGCGTAGGGAGGCGACCCATTCGTCCATGGGGTAAATTCCAACATAATTATTTCAGAGGGGCTTGTGATATCCCCACACCCGCTTAAGGGCGCCTCACACCCTGGGCAACTCCGGAGAAGAAAAGAGTCCAACCCCTATCCAGGAGTATGGTTCCAGAACCAGACTTTTCTTAGAGGTAAGCCCCACCAGATCTAACGGTAGCGCTCCACCTCCCGCACCAGTTCAGCTCCTTCCCCACAGAGAGGTGACGTTCCACGCCCCCAGAGCCAGCGTCCTGCCGCCCGGGTCTGGTCCGCCGAGGCCCCTGACCTTCACTGCCACCCATGTGGCATCGCACCCAACCCCAACGGTTCCTCCCACAGGTGGTGGGCCCATGGGCTGGAGAATGGGAGCCAAAATAGCTTGTTCGGGCTGTGCCCGGCCGGGCTCCGTGGCAAACCCTGCCAGGTGTGGTGCAGATGAACAGCCCGTCCGTCTGGGCCTGGCTCCAGGCGGGGTAATATTGTATCTCCTCCGGGCAGGGTCACTCCATCTCTACCTTGCTTCTTCATTGGGGTTTTTGAACCATTCTTTGTCTGGCCCCTCACCTGAGACCACTTTGCCTTGGGAGACCCTACCAGGAGCACAAAGCTCCAGACAACACAGCCCTCAGGTTCACAGAGACACACAAACCTCTCCACCACGATAAGGTGATGGTTCACGGAGAAGGTTAGATTTGGTGCAGTTCAGCTTTATTGCTTGCCATCCATTCTCCCTTTTTTTTCTCACCATGGATACTTCTGATGTTGCTTCAGATCTGCATCTTATCCCTACATTTCATTTACATATAGATAATATAGTATAAGCTAACAATGATGAATATATTGTTACTTTTGTAATTAACTTTAAAAAAGCTGTAAGGCCTAAAGGGAACTATGAATACAATTCTGAAAACTTTAAGCTCATGTATTAATAACAATACTCAAAACCATATAATTTCTATGGTCCAGACTGCTTAAAGCTGCCTACACATAAAAGCCGGCAAAATCGCTCTCTGCTGGCCAATCCATTGAGAGCAGTGCCGCCCAACTAGGCGCTGCTCTACCCCTGGCATCATGCACCTCTCAGAATTGCCGAATTGCTCGCTTGCTCTCAGCACAATTACATTTTTTTCACTCAAATTCTAAATCAAACAGGACATCTTAAAGGCCCCTTTCAGTGTATTTTGACATACTTATGGTATTTCATATTTTCATGACAATTTTGAGTAACAAGTGAGAGATTCTGTGTTGTTCTAATAATTGTCTCATTTGTGGTCTGATAAACACTGACTTTATCAAATTGGAAGTTTCTAATATATTATAGAAGAGTTTAGACCAAAGATTGGCAACGAGACACAACTGTTTTAGAACATTGCAGTTTCAGCAGTCTACAAACCAGCTAATGGTGTTGCTGCGACTCAGCTGGTCAAGACTCCAGAGGCTGGTTTTAAAACGTTAGAGACGTCTTCTGTTTCAACAGAAGTCAGCTGGTCGAGTGAGCTTACAAACTATAGAAATAAAATGATCCATAATGCATTTATTTCTGTTTACAAACTGTCAGCTGGTGGAAATGGCAGTTTTAGACGGTGGCTCAACGAGCGCTGCAACCAGGGTTTGTGGTGCAGCGATTTAGAGAGAGATTGAAGAGAGGGAGCTGCGTTATAAAGTTGAGAATCAGAACTACAATATATGAAATATATTTTGATGAATGTTATGTACATGTAAAAAAATATGTATAATAATTATTAATTAATTTTGTATTGATGGGGAGAAAAATGTATTAATTTAGTATAAAAAAAACTAATAATGAAGAAATTAATTTCAAATAATGCCAAATATTTGTCTGCTTATATGCTAAAAACTTTCAGGGTTTGTAGCGTATGGTTTAAATTGTAGTCTTAAATTGAGCTAATGTTACCACATTTAAAAGAAAACACTGTTACACACAATCTGTCATGTTCAAGTCCCCATCCTGACCACGCCCATCCCCCACTCTGGCCATGCCTTTACCATGTGGCGAACATGAGGTGTGTTTAGGGTCCCCTGCGTGTCCAGGCCCTCCCCTTACATTAGGTGAGTTTGGCGTGGTGTGAACTCAAATATCAACTGAACAGATAAGAGCACGCTGACATGCACAAGCATATACAGATATTTTGAAGAATGTTATGAATATTTATTATAATTATTAATTTTTGCTAATGAGGAAAAATGTATCCATTTAGTATGTACACTTTTCATTGGCTTAATTTTGAGGAAAAAAACTAACTAATAATAAATTAAAAAAATAATTATTTTTATTTCAAGTTAAGCCAAAAGCATTCGTCTGTTTATATGCTGAAAGGTTTCAGGGTTCGTTTGGTTTCGATTGTTGTCTCAAATTGAGCTACTGACGCCGTTTAAAAGAAAACACTGTTACACACGTATGTCATGTTCAAGTCCCCATCCCGACCACGCCCATCCCCCACTCCGGCCATGTGGCAAGTGTGTGTGCCGGAGTCCCCATGGTGTCCAGCCCCTCCCCTCACGTAAGCTGTGAACTCTGCGTCAGATCTTCACTGCATGGACGAGAGCAGGCTGGAGTCATGGATCGGGAGAGATGGTGAGTCTAAAATTGATTTTACTGCCATTTAAACCGTTTACAATTCTGTTTAAAATAGATTTGTACTGTTATCACATGTAAACCAACTCTTATAGATTAATTTGAAAGTAAAATGTTAGAAGGCTAACTTATATCTTGTCAGCCAAATAAGTTAATGCTAGCTAGTTTAATGGCAGCTAACATTACAGTTTATAAACCAACACCATCTTAGTTTACAGTAAATTGTGCCGTCGTCGTGTCAAATGGAAACCTTAGTTTAGGACAGTAGCAGGTGTGGTTCTCAGGACCAGGTCAGCCATTTAGTAACGTGCACATGCCGTGACCTGTCGCCATTTTGCAACTTTTACCATACGTATGTGTGTGTGTGGGGGGGGGGGGGGGGTTTAAACAAAAGTATAAATCAAGAGAGATGGCTGCAATAATGTTAAATGCACTGATACTGAGCTGAAATGAAGTGTGCTGCAACATGTGTCTTATAGTCAGAATCAGATAGTGCTGTGTGTGGGGGTGGGGGGGGGGGGGGGGTGTTGAGTGAGAAGGAGTGGTGACTACAGAAGGAGAGGTGGCTGGGGAACTATTTTCTCCAGAGAGATAAATATGTTGTACTTTTCCCATATAAAAAAACATCCTTTTATCGAAAATATGGACATACAGTGTTATACTACCTCTTTGATGGTGCATGTGACACGTACTGCCTAATCTACTGTTAATAAACAGGAGAAATGCAGCTAAAATGTGTGACTAATATGATATATGATATGACTTGCAGGAAGAAGATTTGACAACCATTCATGGTCACCGTGACAGCCCTTTCAATTCTTCAGGTCAGTAAAGTGATAATTAGGACAACTCGTAATATGAATTTGCACTTAATGATCTTTTTGGTCATTTTGCTGGTACACATTAAATGTCTGCTATAGAATGTTTGTTTGGAAATATTGTCATGGAAATCAGTGTTGGTTTGGGGCATGAGACTCAGAAAGTTGATGTGTTGCATGGCAAAGGCCCAATAGTACGAGTATTCCACCTGCATTTTTGTTGATAAATCCAACTTTCTGAGTCTCATGCGGGGTTATCTCTGCCATTATAGAGCTTAGGGGCAGGGCCAAAGCGTATAAACATAAAAACAATTTGGACATCATCTGGACTGCGAACATAGACTGTATAGAAGCCGATGAACAGGAGGGGCTCCTGCTTGTTGTCTTCTGGACACGTGCTGTATGATGGACACAAACAGTGTCACAACCACACACACACCATGCATGTTGCACACGCAGCCCCAGGTACAGCCCACACATTAGATAGTGTGTGGTGGAAAAAGAGAGGTGAAAAAGATAGGGACTTGTGTTTGTGAGTATAAAGTTAATAATCATTTGCATAATAGATGTGAATGTAGAATTTTAGTCTGTGTACAGTATATCTGTTGGTAATTGCTATAACTCCTCAAGACCCAAGCCAAGTTCCCATGTCCTGCTTGCTACCTGCTGGTTTAAAGTGAAACGGTTAGCCAGCCCGGCACAGAGCTAGCGACAACTTTAGCTAAGGTTCACTCACCAACCGTGGGCTGACCTTTAAGGTGGACAAGCTATTCTCATTTTAGTGACAAGCTCCTCCAAGTTTTGCTTCTAATGATCTTTCCCTAGCTGCAACCAACAACAACTCGGCTAAGCTTTTGCAAAAATAACTGTTTAATGACATCACCAATATGCAAATGAATGTGTGACGTCATTGCACCTAAGCGCTCTGAAATCTCAGGAAAACCCTGTCATGCACTGTCACACATCAAACAATGCAATATATGAAACATCCTCAACATTTTATGGCTGCCATCTTATAGTTTACCAAATGAGATTACCCTGATGCTTTATAACGTTTCAATTTGATCTATTTAAGTTCTGTTGTAAACATTTATCTCCTGTCATATCTTTACTAATGACTATAACCCCATTAACACTCTCTGACAGTGCCTTGAAGAAATAGATACTTGGATGTCACAGAACTTCCTCCAGCTTAACAAAATAAAACTGAGATGGTAGTTTTTGGAAATGAGGAGGAAAGATGCAAACTTTCTACCTTGCTTTAAAGGAAGGGCTTAATAGCAAAGAAAGTGGTAAAAAAAAACAACCTTGGTATCCTTAAATTTTAGCAGTCACATTAAAACAGTCATAAAATCATTATACCTTCATTTTAAAAATATCAATAAACTAAAAGAATATATTTCAAAGGAGGATCTTGAAAAAATCATACATACTTTCATTTCTAGTGGGATTGATTATTGCAATGTGCTGGACTCCCTAAAAAGACTTTAAAACCTCTCCAAATGGTACAGAATAGTGCAGCCAGGATCCTTACTAAAACAAAAAGAACAGATCATATTACGCCAGTCTTAAAGTCCTTACACTGGCTCCCAATTTAATACAGAATTGATTCTAAGGCTCTTCTGTTAGTTTTTAAGACACTAAAGGGGATGGGACCTTCCATGGGAACTACCTGCATGACATATTCCAACAACATTCTCAACCAAGACACCTTAGATTAAAACATAAGCAACTACTACTGAAACCTACTGTCAGAACAAAACAGGGGGAAGCAGCTTTTAACCACTATGGTGTCGATCTTTGGACCAGCTTCCAGAGAAAATAAAAAAATCTGAACTTGAAAATTGAGATCGTCACTCATAGAAAACATTCTCAAAACCGTGATCTGAATGTAATAACACTAATTCACAAATGTGTAGATTTATTTTACCATAGATACAATGACAGTAGCAAATTTGTAATGCAACGTTTACTGATTTTTATATATTATTATTATTTATATTAAATAATGATGGGTAAATGTTGCATTACAAGTTTGCAGCTATCATTGTATCTGTAAAAATCAATCTACACATTTGTGAAATTCTTTGTGTGAATATTTTTCAATAGGTGGACCATTTTCTCTCACGTTTTGCACCATATTTACCTTCATAGTTATAAATTACTGCGGCAAGGCAGAAATATTAGCTATTTGTTTAAATGTTGTTTTCCCTGTCTATGTATTTTTAAAGTGGAAAATGTAAACAGTCCAACAGCTACCTGTAATGACTGCCTATAACTGCACCCTCAATAATAATGGGATCATCAGCTACAAGTTTATGAGAAAAGTTCAGCAGCATCATAATTCAATTCAATTTTATTTATAGTATCAAATCATAACAAGAGTTATCTCGAGACACTTTACAGATTAGATCTAGACCACACTCTATAATTTACAAAGCCCCAACAATTCCGAAAAGAGCAAGCAGTTCGACAGTGGCGAGGAAAAACTCCCTCTTAGGAAGAAACCTCGAACAGCACCATAAGAAGAGCTGCAGCTAGTAACATTAGCATTATGTTTTATTATACTTAGCAACTGTAATCATTCAGTCACAGCATTCTTGCCATAGGCCCTCATACATGTTATCGGTTCATTATGGCTGCTGCTTAAACTCACGCCGTAAGTTAACTAGCCTGCAACACAAATCAAACATAGCTTACCTTTCTGTCATGCCAATGTAAACTTCCTACTTTTTAAGCAAACACACCTAGCAATCCCTTCCTCTCTCTGCATCATGTTTTTATTGAACAACATGGCATCATAACTGGCTTAAGTGGGCCATTGCAGGATGATCCAGTATTTAGCCTGAGTCGTAGGTTTCATATTTTTTCCAAGTAAGGTTTTGCTTTGTGTAAGTCATTGTATTATAGATTTTATTTATAAAATCACAGAGTTGTACATAATCTCAAGTAATAATAAGCCTACATGAATCCCACCATAATATGTCACATTTTCATCATTAGGTTAATCTGGAAAAAAATGTTTGTTAGGCTTTATCCATCATCATCATCAGTGTCAAAGACTACAGATTTTAAAAGGTCACCAAAAGGTTGAGTAGAGTCAGTCAGTTTAGCAGGTTATACTAGGTACGTTAGATGTGGTGTATAGTAATACTAATATGGAATGTAGTGGGAGAGGAATTCTAAAATCAATTAGTTTTAACAGAAAAATTATCAATAAGTAAATGGCATACATTTAGTTTATCTAACAACAATAATTGTTTTTTTTTTTTTTTTTGTATTTGATCCCCAGGAAATGGACCAGAGCTCTTCTGACTCTACAGTGATCCTTGAACTAAGTTCCGTCCCTGAAAAGGAGGACATAAGTGTTCCTGAACTCAAGCGAGCAGAAAGTGTATTTGTAAGTTCACATACAATCCAATGCACAACTTGGTCTGACAATAACAGTAGTGGGGAAATTGTCTTGGTTTTAACCTGTTAAGTCCGACGGACCTGGTACCGGTTCCACAGCACTAAGTGGTCGCAGCTATTGTAAATTTGCGCTTGTTTAAAACTCTAGGTTAATCACAGCCTCATTGAACTTTAAGACCCAACATCTTAAACTCTAGACCAATACTTTTCTGAGCCATTTTCAGAAAATATACAAATTTGGCTGACTACCACTGAAGGGATTTGGGCTACTCCTCCGGTACTTAAATTTGGTCTTTAATGATATGGCATTTTTCTGTAATCAATAGTATTAAAGGAGAACTCCTGGCAATTTTTACATTAAACTTGCTATACCTACTGTATGTGAGTACCGTCGATAGCAAAAAAATATGAGCCGATTCGGTGCTAGCAGCACGGAGCTAATACAGCTAACGCCCAGAGCTCCCACTCAGCTAAAACGGCAGTTTTGGGGGCATAAGATAAAGAGTGCCTTTGTGCCTCTTAACAGACACAAAATGCAATTAAAACATCTGTACAACATGAACAGGGCCCTTACATGACAACAAGATGCGTTAAGCAACTTAGCCATTGTTTAAATTCACCTATCCTCTTAGCTGCTAGCTAGCGTCTGGGATGAGTGAGTGTGTTCAGCCAGGAATATTATTAGTATAATTATTTGGTAATAATCATCACACAGCAGTTCTGTGTGTATTTGTAGCATATATATCCATTTTTGTGTGCGTTGGTGAGTAGGAGTCTTGCCAGTGTTGATTGTTGTGGTTTCCTTAGCCGGGCTAGCAGGCCCGGCCGGCGTCCCTGCTTCTGCTTCCTTCCCGCCCTCCTGGCTTACCGCGGACGACAACAATCCAACGAGCGCCCGCTGGTCTGGTGGATGTCCTCCAGAAGACCATTCAAGCCTTCGCTGCAAAAATTTTTATTTCCCACCTCAAAAATGTATTAGTAGTACTGTAAATGTACTGTAGTGATTATGACCATATTAGTGACTATGTAACTACATGGAAACGGACCAAATTATGTTTGCCTTGTACAGTAAAATAGTGTTACAGACGGCTAGCTGTAGTCTCGTGCTGAAGTCCCGTTTGAATTCAGTTGTAGCAGGAAAAGGTAAACAGTGTGCAGGTTGGAGGAGCGTCGTGTGTGAAGAGTGAAAAGCGGAGGTGTTCACAAAGGAAGAAGCTTGGAGTAATGTAACTATGGAGCTAGAGCTAGCCTTCAGTAACGCTATTACTGTACAAGAAACAGGCATCATTTGGCCCGTTTCCATGTAGTAACATAGTCATTAATATGGTCATAACCACTACAGTGCTCAATTACCTATTTTTGAGGGGGAAATAAAATAAAAATTTTCACAGCAAAGGCTTGAATGGTCTTCTGGAAGACCTCCACCAGACCAGCGGGCGCCACTGGATTGTTGTCGGCCACGGTAAGCCAGGAGGGCAGGCAGGAAGCAGAAGTTGAACGCCGGCCGGGCCTGCTAGCCCGGCTAAGGAAACCACAACAATCAACACAGACAAGACTTCTACTCACCAACGCTAGATGGATCACACACAAAATGGATATAAATGCTACAAATACACAGGGAACTGCTTTGTGATGATTATTACAGAGGCTGGGCTGAACACAAATGCATCTAGTTGTCATGTAAGGGCCCTGTTCATGTTGTACAGACATTTTAATTGCATTTTGTGTCTGTTAAGAGACACAAAGGCACTCTCACACACTTTATCTTATGCCCCAAAACTGCCGTTTTAGCTCAGTGGGAGCTCTGGGCATTAGCTGCAGCAGCTCTGTGTTGCTAGCACTGATTTGGCTCGTTTTTTATTTTTCGTCAGTACTCACATAGGCATAGCAATCAAGATTAACGTAAAAATTGGTTTTGGACAATGATTTACAAAGCCATAAAAGTAATTGTGAATTTGCATGTGAGCTTAACTAAAAGGGATCTGGTCAGCTATGTACAAATGTCTCATGTTATTTACGTAGTCCTATGTGATATAAAGCTGATTTTGTCAGTAAGTAAATGAAACTGGTACTTCCTTGCAGCCAGATCAAGGCTAAAAAAGGAAGTGCAGTACCAACCAGGTGGTTGGTAGAGCATTGCTTGGTTTTTGCTAAGTAGTTGTTAGGGACTTATGGGGCTGAAAAATTAATCAAAAATATTATCAAAATCACAATATGGCCAGGTGCAATATGTAGATTGAAGAAACAGAGATACCCTGGCCTACAAATCATGTTTTTCAGATATAGGAAAAAAGACCCCAACAAAATATTACATCATCATGAATTTTAAATTTAAGTAAAAATGTATATTGTGACAAAAAGAAAAGCATTTATTTTTTTTCTCTCCATATAGAGACAAAGCGTATTTAAGTCCTGCCCCCACCAGAGGGGAAACAGCTCTCTGCCCTCCGTTTACTTGTATTGTGTCAAGGTTTTCTCCTCTTTATTCCGTCTGCTAGCAAACAACAGAAACATGAGTAATCAGCAGGAAGAATGGGAAGACTGGAATCCTGACACTAAACTAAAGTTATGTCCAACATTACCTGTGTTAGCTTACCTTACAGACTGTAGTTAGTCTAAAACTGACATTTGGATATTTGACTTGTTAATAAAATGCTTGATGCAAACGTAACATTGGGCATATTGTTAGCTTAGTGTCAGAATCCCACAGTCTAACCATTCTCTCTGCTGATTCCTCACGTATATATCCACTTTTGTCATCATAAAAGCTCAGTTTTTCGGTTCCACAACTTATGAAAACTTAGGTTCTGGGTTCTATACATTGTTGGTAGTAAATATCACCACACAGCAGCTTTTAGGACTGTTTCGGTTTGCCAGCAGACAAAATTGAAGATGAGGCACCTTCATCCAATACAAGTCAATGTAGAGCGGAAAGATGTTTTCCTCTCTGGTGGGAGTATGACGCGATGTGCTGTGTCTCTATTGTGCAGCCCTAGGTGGTTATGAGGTAACATCTAGCAACCATCTAGTTGCCATCTAGTCCCCTTGTAACAACCACACTTTTACAGTTTTTTTTCAGTCTAAATTACTTATTATTATTATTATTAGCACGACAATAGAAACCACCTAGTTACTACTGTCCAGACACCCATCATTTTAGATTTTTAATCTTTAAACTCTGCAAGCAATTTTACATTGATTGGCCTTACTTCTTTGTCTAAGGTTCATCAAAAATGGCGAGAAAGAAGTGGAGCACAGAGGAGGTCCAGGCTGTGGAGAGCAATCTCATGGACAACATCAACTCTGGCAGGGTTCCTGGCAAAGCCCAGTGTGAAGCATCTATCAAGGGATCCTCAGAGGTGCTTAGGGGAAGGAGCTGGAAGGCAGTTAAGTTCTATGTGAAGAACCGCATTGACACTTTAAAGCGTCTAGAAAATAACTAATGGAAATCTAAATTGTAATCACTGAACATAATTTTTTTTGCCATCTAAGTTCTTCTACAATCCCACAACTAGGTACAGCGCTAACTTCAATTCAGCTCATATCTGAGCATGCAAAGACATTTTATTAAGATTGTTATAGCTCTTTTGTTTTCAAATTTAATATGTCAACATGCTCTGACTATTATTTCATTGAGTGATGTAATTTAAATTTTTATCCTAAAGAACATTGTGGTAGTGGGTCATGGGTGGTTCGAGAAATGGAGGTAGAGAGAGACACAGGTTGTAGAGAGAGTGAAAGGTTTTTAGAGAGACAGGTTTGCAGGAGAGATAGACAGGTATGTATGTAGAGATAGACAGGTATGTAGGAAATGAGAGAGACAGGTATGTAGGTAGAGAGAGACCGGTATGTAGAGAGAGACAGGTATGTAGAAAGGAGAGAGACAGGTATGTAGAGAGAGACCGGTATGTAGATTAGAGAGTGAGACAGGTATGTAGATTAGAGAGTGAGACAGGTATGTAGATTAGAGAGAGAGACTATGTAGGGGGAGAGATAGATGGGTGTGTAGAAAGAGAAAGCGTTCCTGAACCTTTTTAAAATAAGAAACAGAGGTAAAAGAGAGAAACACGACACAGAGAGAGAGAGACAGGTTTGTAGAGAGAAATCGAGGTCGGCAGAGACAGACAGGTTTGTAGGAAGTAAGAGAAAGAGGTGAAGGAGAAGGAAGCCAAGAGCCAGGACAAATGAATTTGTATATGGATGAGTTGTGATAATAAAGTTAATCTGCAATGTAAACACCATTGCTTCTGTGGCATTTCCTGAATGAACTAGAATATATAAAGTACTACAAGTCAAAGGTTGGTTGGAACAATACCGACAGGAAACAAAGAAAAATTAACAAAACAAGTACAAGGTGCAGGCGACTGCTGTCACTCACTGTCCCTCAGTTTATGGAAGCAACACAGACTGCTGCCTGCTCACAGCTCTTAGTGTCTTCTCCTAGTAGGACTGGTAATTTAATTTAATCTGAGAGCTATAGAAAACCTTTTGGTTCTTATATATATTCTTTGGAAATATATTTTCCAAATGTTTATATATTTGACATGTTAAGTGAGGAAGTTTGGCTCTGTTTTAGGCTCACTAAGGGTGCAATCAGTGGAGAGCCTTTGCTCTACAGGGAGCCAGGTTTTCCTTTGTCACCTGTTTTCAATGGCAAGGCTGTGCGCACTCAGTCTGTACTGTGCCGATCCGTAACCATGCTCAAATAATCTGCTATGGTGTCCGGTTGATTTAGAGCAACAAAACATGTAGTTTTTAAACAAAACTACATCATCTATTGGAAAATAGATGATGTAGTTTTGTTTAAGCTGTGGTGTAATCTAGTTGAGTTGTTGGTTATGTTCCTGATGCTTTGGTGGAACAGGTTTGTGAACTCAGCTGGGTAAGCGGGTGTCCATTTTTGTTCATCTCTTGGCACTTGATAATATGAGGGGGTCACTATGTTTAGATGTGTCCAAAATTTAATTGCTTATTTTTGGTTTTAAATTCTGATAAACTGGCCTAATTCTGCCTCTTTGCATTATATTTAGTTTTCCTCTCGACATGTAGGAGAAGCTTACAGAACTCTGGATGCAAGATAGTGTGTTATATTATTGATTCAATTCTTGTTTTGTAAGTGGACCGGACCCCCACCTCGCTGGTATGGAGTGCACTTGGTTCAAACACAAAACTCAAATGAGTTTTAGCCAAATTCTAATTGGCATTTTGTTTTTACATTTTTGTACAGCGTACAAAGTCCTGTGTTCATTAAAAAGTCATTAAAATGCCCTTTACATTACTTTCAGTAGCTTTGTAGAACACTCTTGTGTCAAATATACACTAAAGCTTTTTGAAAGTAAATAAAAAAAGCATGTATATTCTTTTATATGTTTATCAATGAGGGTATATAGGGTCTAAATATGATCAGCGGTTTTATTGTGATGTCAGTAGTCTGGAGTTTGCGTGGAGGATAGGGCATAGCAGGTCTGTTTGCGGAGCAGAGCTACTCTCTTTAAACCAGCTTGTCCACCCTTGCAGAATCAGAAAACAGTTGTGACATTAAATGGCCAAAACAAACTTAAGACAGGCAAGAGGAGCATCAAAACATAAAAAACAAAAACCATGGAAGCGCCACCTGGTGGCTACTTTAATTATTTCACCTGTACTATACAACAACGAGTGATAAAAGTAAATATGAGGTCTTTATAGCTGAAAAAAAAATTTATATAATAGAAGGAGGAGTATTTCAATGGAATGGGGGTATAAATATTATAAATATTAAAAGAATTTGCCATGTGTCCCCATAGGGTTGGAGAAAGTCAGGTTTGACCTTTATTTGTGAAATCCTAACATTTTAAGTGATTTTCAGGATCCCGGAGTCAAAAAGAAATTTTGGAGTTGAAACCATGTCTCTAGCTCATTTAGAAATAGTAGTTTAGAAAGGGTCCCCATGGTCATTCGCTATGTCATGAGTCC